>NC_084634.1:13974697-14037197 GCF_033978795.1 Nerophis ophidion
CCCTTATTCACCCCTTGGGAAGTGAGGGGAGTAGTGAGCAGCAGCGGGGGCCGCGCCCCGGGAATAATTTTTGGTGATTTAACCCCCAATTCCAATCCTTGATGCTGAGTTGCAAGCAGAGATGTAATGGGTCCCTTTTTTATATTCTTTGGTATGACTCGGTCGGGGTTTGAACTCACAATCTACCGATCTCAGGGCGAACACTCTTACCGCTATGCAAGTGTTTTTCAACCACTGTGCCGCAGCGCCGTGAGATACAGTCTGGTTTGCCGTGGGAGATTATATAATTTCACTTATTTGGGTAATGAAAGTTTGCAAATGATGTGTTGTTGTTGAGTGTCGGGGCTGTCCAAAGATTGGCAGAGTAACAGTGTAATACTCTTCCATATCAGTAGGTGGCAGCCGGTAGCTAATTGTTTTGTAGATGTCAGAACCAGCGGTAGGCAGGGTGCAGGTAAAAAGGTGTCTAATGCTTAAACCAAAAATAAACAAAAGGTGAGTGGCCCTAATAAAAGGCATTGAAGCTATGCAGAACAGAACTAAAACTGAACTGGCTAGAAAGTGAACAAAAAGAGAATGCTGGACGACAGCAAAGACTTACTGTCGAGCAGAGACGGCGTCCACAAAGTACATCCGAACATGACATGACAATCAACAATGTCCCCACAAAGAAGGATTAAAAATTATTGAAATATTCTTGATTGCCAAAACAAAGTATATGTGGGAAATATCACTCAAAGGAAGACATGAAACTGCTACAGGAAAATACCAGAAAAAGAGGAAAAGCCACAAAAATAGGAGCAAAAGACAAGAACTAAAACACTACACACAGGAAAACAGCAAAAAAGTCAAAATAAATCATGGTGTGGTATGACAGGTGGTGACAAATCACCCACTTTGAGACAAGAGCTATAGTCATATCCAAAAATTGCGACTTTTTACAGTCAAACGAGTTTCGTTTTTTTAGTGATTTCTGCTGGTGGCGTGCCTCCGCATTTTTTTCAACGCCAAAAATGGGCCTGGGCTCAAAAATGGTTGAAAAACACTGCACTAGGCTACTGAGTAGGTAGTTGCTTTTCAGGCACCCTTACCTCCTACACCTCACGGTACCCTCCCACCCCTACAATTTTGTTCAACCTCCACCCCCAAAATGAAAATGTATCCATCTGAATGTTTCAAGTTATTCGCTATCGCCTGTCATGTCATAACTCCTTAGGGGCGATGAATGACTGGAACAGCACCAAAATTGCAGCAGCTTTGCCTCCGGAGGCCCCTATCCTCCCCTCATGTTGCAAGTCTTGTGGTTTCTATATTGTATTGTGTGCTTATCGTAGCTAACAATAATTTTTTTCCTTGGCCCCCTAAGTCTGAGATCGACTTTTTTTGGGGGGCATGTTAACGCTAGTAACGCTGCCTGAGCCCGTGCCAATCAGTGTCCATGATACCGAACATCGCCTGATTGTTTTGGTCTTGTCTCGGGGCCAAATACTGTTTCAGATCGTAAACAAACCAAATCGGGAAGCAGAACATGCTAACATTAGCAGGTGAACAGCAATTGTCAAACATCAAGTCATATGACTGAGGCATTCAGCTCAAAAAGTGTCTAAAAAGTTAGCACGTTAATGTCCTAATTCCTTAGAGGCGATGAATGACTGGAGCAGCACAAAAAAAGCAGCAGATTCGCCTCCGGCGGCCCCTACCCTCCCCTCATGTTGCAAGTCTAGTTGTTTCTATATCGTAACATGTTTATGTGTGCTTATCGTGGCTATCAAGTTTTTTTTTTTCCCTTGGCCCCCTTAGTCTGAATTGGATTTTTTTTTTAGCATGTTAATACTAGTAATGCTGCCTGAGCTCGAGCCAATCAGTGGCTAGGATTGCGAACAGCACGGTCTGATTTGTTTTGGTCTCGTCTAGGGGCCAATTACTGTTTCAGATCGTAAACAAACCAAACGAGAAGCAGAACAAGCTAACGTTAGCAGCTGAACAGCAACTGTCAAGCATCAAGTCATATGACTAAGGCGTTCGGCTACAAAATTGGCTGAAAAAGTTATCGCGTTAATGTCATAACTCCTTAGGGGCAATGAACGACTGGAATAGCGCCGAAATTGCAGCAGTTTTGCCTCCGGAGACCCCTATCCTCCCCTCATGTTGCAAGTCTAGTGGTTTCTATATTGTAACATGTTTGTGTGCTTCTCATGGCTACCAAGTATTTTTTTTCCTTTGCCCCCTAAGTCTGAGATCGACTTTTTTTTTTAGCATGTTAATACGAGTAATGCTGCCTGAGCCTGAGCCAATCAGTGGCCATGATACCGAACAGTGCGGCCTGATGGTTTCAGTCTCTTCTAGGGGCCAATTTGTTTCAGATCGTAAACAAACCAAACGAGAAGCAGAACATGCTAACGTTAGCAGCTGAACAGCAATTGTCAAACATCAAGTCACATGACTCTGAGGCGTTCGGCTACAAAATTGGCTGAAAAAGTTAGCGCGTTAATGTCATAACTCCTTAGGGGCGATGAACCACTGGAATAGCGCCAAAATTGCAGCAGTTTTGCCTCCAGAGGACCCTATCCTCCCCTCATGTTGCAAGTTTAGTGGTTTCTATATTGTAACATGTTTATGTGTGCTTATCGTGGCTATCAAGTTTTTTTTTTTTTCCCTTGGCCCCCTTAGTCTGAATTTGATTTTTTTTTAGCATGTTAATACTAGTAATGCTGCCTGAGCTCGAGCCAATCAGTGGCTAGGATTGCGAACAGCACGGTCTGATTTGTTTTGGTCTCGTCTAGGGGCCAATTACTGTTTCAGATCGTAAACAAACCAAACGAGAAGCAGAACAAGCTAACGTTAGCAGCTGAACAGCAACTGTCAAACATCAAGTCATATGACTAAGGCGTTCGGCTACAAAATTGGCTGAAAAAGTTATCGCGTTAATGTCATAACTCCTTAGGGGCAATGAACGACTGGAATAGCACCAAAATTGCAGCAGTTTTGCCTCCGGAGACCCCTATCCTCCCCTCATGTTGCAAGTCTAGTGGTTTCTATATTGTAACATGTTTGTGTGCTTATCATGGCTACCAAGTATTTTTTTTTCCTTGGCCCCCTAAGTCTGAGATTGACTTTTTTTTTTTAGCATGTTAATACTAGTAATGCTGCCTGAGCCTTTAGCCATTCAGTGGCCATGATACCGAACAGTGCGGCCTGATGGTTTCAGTCTCGTCTAGGGGCCAATTACCGTTTCAGATCGTAAACAAACCAAACGGGAAGCAGAACATGCTAACGTTAGCAGGCGAACAGCAATTGTCAAACGCCAAGTCATGTGACTCTGAGGCGTTCGGCTACAAAATTGGCTGAAAAAGTTAGCGCGTTAATGTCATAACTCCTTAGGGGCGATGAACGACTGGAATAGCGCCAAAATTGCAGCAGTTTTGCCTCCGGAGACCCCTATCCTCCCCTCATGTTGCAAGTCTAGTGGTTTCTATATTGTAACATGTTTGTGTGCTTATCATGGCTACCAAGTATTTTTTTTCCTTGGCCCCCTAAGTCTGAGATCGACTTTTTTTTTTTTTTAGCATGTTAATACTAGTAATGCTGCCTGAGCCCGAGCCAATCAGTGGCCATGATACCAAACAGCGCCTGATTATTTTGGTCTTGTCTCGGCGCCAATTAATGTTTCAGATTGTAAACAAACCAAACGGGAAGCAGAACATTTATTTCAAAATTGGCTTGAAAAAGCCATTTTTTTAAGTGTTACTCTATTTGTTTATCTGGTCTCCATTTTAGAGCAGTACGAACAAAGACAATCAGGCACTTAAAAATAGTCGCCTTTTTAGCAACCGCACAACTGCGTGTGGCTGTAACCGCGGACGAGGGAAAGTCATTCATTTGAAGTGACGGGCCTTTATCCGCACCTTGCCTCGGTAATTGTTACCCTCAGAGCGTTGCCAAGAGGCCGGAGGATGAGGGGCCTGATTAGTTGTGTGGGTTCCGTCTCTCACTTAAACCCACCTTGTACGCCACGTCTTACCCAGGCCAACGCTGGCACCGCTTCCTACCATCTGTGAGACGCCCGTGCTTTGAATCCGCCCCCAATCATTCCGACGCTGGCAATTAGAGCAGAGATACCTAACATGGCGTCGTTATGTGTTTCTAGAAATAGATCGGTATCATCTGATATTAATAACCAGGGTGTCCATTGCACGTTTTTGAATGTCTGACGTTTATTAACACTTTTATTGTTGTTGCTCAGTCAGGGAGGAGGGGGGGGTTGCTCACATATGCGGTCCTCTCCAAGGTTTCTCATAGTCATTCGCATCGAGGTCCCATTGGGGTGAGTTTTTCCTTGCCCTTATGTGGGCTCTGTACCACGGATGTCGTTGTAGGTTGTGCAGCCCTTTGAGACATTTGTGATTTAGGGCTATATAAATAAACATTGATTGATTGATTGATTGATTGATTATCCCAATAATTATCTGTTCAGTATTTTAACACAAACGTGTTTGATTGTGAGACATTAAAAACCACAAAATGCAACGGGTCTATCAGACAAACAAACGCTGGCTGAGTAACAACACTATGAACGTTGCACGGAAAATTTCTCTGCCAGTTTCTGCATCGCCCAGGGATTCTTCTTGTGCCAGCAAGCAACCTGAGGGTTCCTGGTTCAGTCCCCACCTTCAATTATCCTAGTCACGTCCGTTTTGTCCTTGAGCAAGACACGTCACCCTTGCTCCTGATGGGTTCCTGGTTAGCGCCTTGCTTGGCAGTTCCCGCCATCAGTGCGTGATTGTGAGTGTGAATGGGTGAATGTGGAAATAGTGTCGAAGTGCTTTGACTACCTTGAAGGTAGAAACGCGCTATACAAGTATAATCCATTTACCCGCGGTTCCCACACAAGGTTGCAACATTGATTGTCAACACTGTCTGCTCTCATTTTCTCGCACATTTGAACCTCTGTGTACAAACCCTGTTTCCATATGAGTTGGGAAATTGCGTTAGATGTAAATATAAACGGAATACAATTATTTGCAAATCCTTTTCAACCCATATTCAATTAAATGCACTATAAAGACAAGATATTTGATGTTCAAACTCATAAACTTTATTTTTTTTTGCAAATAATAATTAACTTAGAATTTCATGGCTGCAACACGTGCCAAAGTAGTTGGGAAAGGGCATGTTCACCACTGTGTTACATCACCTTTTCTTTTAACAACACTCAATAAACGTTTGGGAACTGAGGAAACTAATTGTTGAAGCTTTGAAAGTGGAATTCTTTACCATTCTTGCTTGATGTACAGCTTAAGTTGTTCAACAGTCCGGGGTCTCCGCTGTTGTATTTTACACTTCATAATGCGTCACACATTTTCGATGGGAGACCAGTCTGGACTACAGACTGGCCAGGAAAGTACCCGCACTCTTTAACTACAAAACCACGCTGTTTTAACACGTGGCTTGGCATTGTGTTGCTGAAATAAGCAGGGGCGTCTATGATAACATTGCTTGGATGACAACATATGTTGCTCCAAAACCTGTATGGACAATTCAGCATTAATTGTGCCTTCACAGATGTGTAAGTTGCCCATGCCTTGGGCACTAATACACCCCCATACCATCTCAGATGCTGGCTTTTGAACTTTGCGCCTATAACAATTCGGGTGGTGTTTTTCCTCTTTGTTCCAGAGGACACCATGTCCACAGTTTCTAAATATAATTTGAAATGTGCACTCATCAGACCACAGAACACTGTTTTACTTTGCATCAGTCCATCTTAGATGAGCTCAGGCCCATCCAAGCCGGCGGCGTTCATTGGTGTTGTTGATAAATGGGTTTTGCTTTGCATAGTAGAGTTTTAACTTGCACTTACAGATGTAGCAACCAACTGTAGTTACTGACAGTGGTTTTATGAAGTGTTCCTGAGCCCATGTGATGATATCCTTTACACACTGATGTTGGTTTTTAAATGCAGTACCGGCTGAGGGAGCAAAAGTCCGTAATATCATTGCTTAGGTGCAGTGATTTCTCCAGATTCTCTGAACCTTTTGATGATTTTACGTACTGTAGAAGGTAAAACCCCTAAATTCCTTGCAATAGCTCGTTGAGAAATGTTGTTCTAAAACTGTTCGACAATTTGCTTACAAATTGGTGACCCTCGCCCCGTCCTTGTTTGTGGATTACTTAGCATTTCAAGGAAGCTGCTTTTATACCCAATCATCGCACTCACCTGTTCCCAATTAGCCTGCACACCTGTGGGATCTTCCAAATAAGTGTTTGATGAGTATTTCTCAACTTTATCAGTGTTTATTGCCACCTTTCCCAACTTCTTTGTCACGTGTTGCTGGCATCAAATTTTAAAGTTGAAGATTATTTGCAAAAAAAAAAAAAAAAATTGTATCAGTTTGAACATCAAATATGTTGTCTTTGTAGCATATTCAACTGAATATGGGTTGAAAGTGATTTGCAAATCATTGTATTCAGTTTATATTTACATTTAACACAAGTTCCCAACTCATATGGAAACGGGGTTTGTACCTTCACTCTGTCCTGTGTGTGTGTGTGTGTGTGTGTGTGTGTGTGTGTGTGTGTGTGTGTGTGTGTGTGTGTGTGTGTGTGTGTGTTACACAGAACATCATTTTCCACACTTCTATTAGCCCTGGGTCCAGTGGATCCGGACCTCTTATATGTAATGGAAATGTGTAGAGGGGGTGTATGGTGTGTGTGGTCTTTAAATATGTATTCTGATATATGTTCTTCACAAAAAATGAGCCAAAGTCGGTGAGTCTCTGTTTGTTTGAAAAATTAATTAATTGTATAATTTTTCTTTTAAAAAAAAAAAAGAAGAAAACTCTGATCGACATAATCTCACATTGTCGCAATACCAGAATTTCAATAATATTTGGGAATTTCCATGATCCTTCGATACCGTACTTTTCATGACTTTAATTGAAAAGTGTTCAAAAGTGTTGTTTTGGTCTATTTTGCTATTCAATAAAGAAATTGCCAGAGAAAATTAAGGTTGAGACTCTGATTGTGATTCGTTTAAACATTGTAAAAGGAAGTAATACAGCATCAATCACAAAACAAAGTCATTTGGAGAATAACCTTTGACCAAAAAGACAAATTACAATAGAAACAGTCCTGGTCTCGCGTTCATGGAATGTGTGGAGACAAGATATCTCTGCAGGGCCCGAGGAATTTTAAATAAAAATGCAATATCCTTTAGACAAATAACAGTACAATGCAGTACAAAACACATCACATAAAGACTGCTACTTAAACTACAACTGTTGTTAGACAAGTGGTTACTAAAATATCCATCCTGCAATAACTCAACTATTTAAGATCGTCAAAATTTATATATCAGTATCAGCTGCTGGTATTTATACATTGAAAACAGAACCCATGTGTTTAGATCAAAACTACCAATGCTGTGCTTGTAAATATGATTATAAATAACAATCAGCTATTTTTCATTTTAAAAATGAAATTTTTATTAATATTCTTCCAATAGGGCGGTAGCGTCTTTCTTTTGAAATAGGCTAATAAAAAAGGCAAAAAATATATTTATGTATAAATGTATTTGCGTTTTTAATCGTTATTAGTGTTATTAGTGTCTCTAAGCTGTTTGCTAAGCACTTACAGAAATAGTCTCAAAATTGCTTTTCACTAGAGATGTCTGATAATATCAGACTGCTGATACTATCGGCCGATAAATGCTCTAAAATGTAATATCGGAAATTATCGGTATCAGTTTCAAAATGAACATTTTGCTGTGGGTTCACACTGTGAACCCACACCAAAACAAGAATGACAAACACATTTCGGGAGAACATCCGCACTGTAACACAACATAAACGCAACAGAACAAATACCCGGAACCCCTTGCAGCACTAACTCTTACGGGACACTACAATATACACTCCCTCGCTACCCCTCCCCCTCCCCCACCTCAACCTCCTCATGCTCTCTCAGGGAGAGCATGTCCCAAATTCCAAACTGCTGTTTTGAGGCAAGTTTAAAACAAATAATGCACTTTGTGACTTCAATAATAAATATGGCAGTGCCGTTTTGGCATTTTTTTCCATAACTTGAGTTGATTTATTTTGGGAAACTTTGTTGCATTGTTTGTTGCATCACAAAAAAATTAGGCATAATAATGTGTTAATTCCATGACTGTATACAGTGTGGCAAAAAAGTATTTAGTCAGCCACCGATTGTGCAAGTTCTCCCACTTAAAATGATGACAGAGGTCTGTAATTTTCATCATAGGTACACTTCAACTGTGAGAGACAGAATGTGAAAAAAAATCCAGGAATTCACATTGTAGGAATTTTAAAGAATTTATTTGTAAATTATGGTGGAAAATAAGTATTCGGTCAACCATTCAAATCTCTCACTGATGGAAGGAAGTTTTGGCTCAAAATCTCACGATACATGGCCCCATTCATTCTTTCCTTAACACGGATCAATCGTCCTATCCCCTTAGCAGAAAAACAGCCCCAAAGCATGATGTTTCCACCCCCATGCTTCACAGTAGGTATGGTGTTCTTGGGCTGCAACTCAGTATTCTTCTTCCTCCAAACACGACGAGTTGAGTTTATACTGGTATACCTTACAACCATAGCCCTGGTATAGTAAGGTGATACACAATTTTGGATTTTAACATAAATGTTTGAGGGGTTAGTGCGTCTGCCTCACAATACGAAGGTCCCGGATTTGATCCTGCGCTCAGGATCTTTCTGTGTGGAGTTTGCATGTTTCCTCCGGGTACTCCGGCTTCCTCCCAAATCCAAAGACATGCACCTGGGGATAGGCTGATTGGCAACACTAAATTGGCCCTAGTGTGTGAATGTTGTCTGTCTATCTGTGTTGGCCCTGTGATGATATGGTGACTTGTCCGAATGCAGCTGAGATAGACTCCAGCGCCCCCCGCAACGCCGAAGGGAATAAGCGGTAGAAAATGGATGGATGGATGGATGGATGGGTCCGTTCTCCATTTTCTGTCTACACACCGTGTCTGTTTGTAAGTACTCTGTGATTGTGCGCTGCCGAACATGTTCGTCTGCTCGGAAAACCAGCAATGACACGACGTGATGACAACGACGGGGGGTACCAGTATTTTTTAGAGGCGGTATCGTATCGAATATGATTCACTAGTACCGCTCTACCATTTTAATGCCTTACAACCATAGCCCTGGTATAGTAAAGTGATACACAAAATAATATTATGGATCTTAACATAAATGTTTGAGGGGTTAGTGTGTCTGCCTCACAATACGAAGGTCCCGGGTTCGATCCTGCGCTCAGGATCTTTCTGTGTGGAGTTTGCATGTTTCCTCCGGGTACTCCGGCTTCCTCCCACTTCCAAAAAAACGCACCTGGGGGTAGGTTGATTGGCAACACTAAATTGGCCCTAGTGTGTGAATGTGAGTGTGAATGTTTTCTGTCTATCTGTGTTGGCCCTGTGATGAGGTGGCGAATTGTCTAGTGTGTACACTGCCTTCCGCCCTAATGCAGCTGAGATAGGCTCCAGCGACCCCGAAGGGAATAAGTAGTAGAAAATGGATGGATGGATGGATGGGTCCGTTCTCCCTTTACTGTCTACACACCGTGTCTGTTTGTAAGTACTCTGTGATTGTGCGCTGCCGAACATGCTCGGAAAACCGGCAATGACACGACGTGACGACGACGACGGGGGATACCAGTACTTTTTAGAGGCGGTATCGTATCGTATGTGACTCACTAGTATCGCTCTACCATACTTATGCCTTACGATCATAGCCCTGGTATAATAAAGTGATACACAATCTAATATTTTAACATAAATGTTTGAGGCAACACGGTGGGGAAGGGGTTATTGCGTCTGCCTGACAATATAAAGGTCCCGGGTTCGATCCTGCGCTCAGGAGCTTTCTGTGTGGAGTTTGCACGTTTCCTCCGGGTATTCCGGCTTCCTCCCACTTCCAAAAAAACGCACCTGGGGATAGGTTGATTGGCAACACTAAATTGGCCCTAGTGTGTGAATGTGAGTGTGAATGTTGTCTGTCTATCTGTGTTGGCCCTGTGATGAGGTGGCGACTTGTCCAGGGTGTACGCCGCCTTCCGCCCGAATGCAGCTGAGATAGGCTCCAGCGACCCCGAAGGGAATAAGCGGTAGAAAATGGATGGATGGATGGATGGATGGGTCCGTTCTCCCTTTACTGTCTACACACCGTGTCTGTTTGTAAGTACTCTGTGATTGTGCGCTGCCGAACATGCTCGGAAAACCGGCAATGACACGACGTGACGACGACGACGGGGGATACCAGTACTTTTTAGAGGCGGTATCGTATCGAATATGACTCACTAGTATCGCTCTACCATACTTATGCCTTACGATCATAGCCCTGGTATAATAAAGTGATACACAATCTAATATTTTAACATAAATGTTTGAGGCAACACGGTGGAGAAGGGGTTTTTGCGTCTGCCTGACAATATAAAGGTCCCGGGTTCGATCCTGCGCTCAGGATCTTTCTGTGTGGAGTTTGCATGTTTCCTAAGGGTACTCCGGCTTCCTCCCACTTCCAAAGACATGCACCTGGGGATAGGTTGATTGGCAACACTAAATTGGCCCTAGTGTGTGCATGTGAGTGTGAATGTTGTCTGTCTATCTGTGTTGGCCCTGTGATGAGGTGGCGACTTGTCCAGGGTGTACCCCGCCTTCCGCCCGAATGCGACTGAGATAGGTTCCAGCGACCCCATAAGGGACAAGCGGTAGAAAATGGATGCATGGATAATTTTTTTCTGACAAAACCCAGTCGAGAGGAGTCCGTGCCCGACTAACGAATGGAATGGGTGGCTTTGACGAAACACTTCAAGACATCTTAGATCTCTTCTCAAGGCGACATCTGAAAAGCCTTAATCCGGCCAGAGATAGTCCGTCAGTTTGAGTCCGGGTTCCAAACGTGTGACCCCCCCCCCCCTAAACAGCAGGACTGCACTCAGAGCACTGGAATGAAAGTCAAAGGTAGCGAGTGATGACACTCCTTGATGGACACGTGTGATGTTCTCCCACGTTACACCCAAGAGAGAAAAAAAAAAAAAGAAACCACACCACTGGTCTGGAAAGCGTCTGATCGCTGGTGCAGATGGACGACCGCAGACAACCGGCGATCTTGGGCGTATGAGCGCAGTGTGTCTCTGATCTCCACTGCCCCCGCTGAGGAACTCTCAGCCTGTCCAGTGAAGGCTTCATTTGTCATCTGGACACGCTCTTTCTGACTCCGCCGCTCCTAATTATGCACCGCCGACAGGCAGATGATTACGTGCCGTCGCCGGGACTCAAAGGCGTACGCCCTCCTTTCCTTCAAATGAGAGGGTTCCCTTCAACCACAGCATTCCAGAGGACTCGTTGTGTGGCTAAATCCAGAGGACACCTGCCAACAATGCGGAATGTTTCAAAACCGATCCGGTCCCTGCAGGAGATCCGTAGCTTTTTTTTTTTTTTTTAAATAGAATAGAAGTTTATTGTCATTGCACTTAAAATGGCAACTCGTCTAAGAACAGACTTACTGAATACTCGTGGGGGGTAGACGGAAAAGGAGGACTGATGGGTCCACCTAGAGGTGGGAAGTGAAGGTAAACGTGCGGGGAGGATGAGCAACTTCCATATTAAGCCTAAGAGAGGGAGGCTCAGTTTGAGACCAGGAAAACAACCTCAAGCAATAGGCACTTAGATAGATAGATAGATAGATAGTACTTTATTGATTCCTTCAGGAGAGTTCCTTCAGGAAAATTAAAATTCCAGCAGCAGTGTACAGAGTTGAGATCAATTTAAATAAAAGTAAAAAGTAAATAATGGGGGTTTTAAATGGAAACAAAATAGAGAAATATTACAATAACAATAAAGAATAAAAAGCAACAATGGGAATAAAAATACAACAGTAAAATAAGAATATAACAAGACAAAGTAGGCAGTAGTGACCATGTTATGAAAACGTATTGTACAGTTATTGTTTTGCATCCCCTGTCATCCTAGTACCCACCACCCTGTGCCCGCCCCAGAGAGGAGTTGTACAGTCTATTGGCGTGTGGGACAAAGGACTTATGAGTACACACAAAAACTTGAGACTTCGGCCCGAAGCTCAGCTCATCAGTGTTTCTTCGTAATTCATGATACCGTGGGGGTGGACGCAGAGAAACGTCGGACATTGTAATCCACATCACCCGCTTGCCGTGTGACCTCAAAGGGTCCTTGCCACCTGGTGAGTAATTTTCGAGCTGGATGTTGGAAGTTACACAAGCACTTTTTCTCTCGGTTGAAATCGTTCTTAGCTGAGTCCCTGTCATGTCCTGGTGATCATGTTTAGTTTGGCTATGTTCTGTTTGGTTATTGCACTCCGTCAGTTCCTGTTTTTTCACTCCCTGCTTTGTTTCCATGACAACCTATTAGTTTTCACCTGTCCTCATGTCACGCACCTGATTCATTTGGACTGGCGCACCTGTCGCTGATCTCGAAGCACACCCCGCTTCGCTGCAGGTCTGCAGGCCACGCCCCCCTCCACATAAAACAGAACATAGCCAAACTAAACATGATCACCAGGACATGACAGTTTCCCTGTTATTCACGCGATGTTGACGTTCTTGGGCCCGGAACAAATTCTCGCGTGAAAAGTGCCCCACCGTTTGGAGTTTTGCTCGCATGTTCATGACGTATTGAATTTCGTTTTTGCTGGAGCGCTGTGAAATGTGTGAGATACACCCCGTATATGTGCATATACGTATTTGGCCACCTGCCTTGACTCATATGAACTTGAGGTGCCATTCCCATTCCTGACCATAGGGTTCAGTATGATGTGGGTCCACCTTTTGCAGCTACTACAGCTTCAACTCTTCTGGGAAGGCTGTCCACAAGGTTGCCAAGTGTGTTTATAGGAATTTCCCACCATTCTTCAAAGATTATTTTGTTAAAATACAGCCAATAATGACATTTTTTCTGGTCCCCTTTTATTAAGAAAAGTATCAAAGTACAGAAAAATATTTTGGTACCGGTGCCAAAATATTAGTATCGAGACTACCTCTATACCCTACTATCCAAGTTAGGGACATTGTTGACGCATGTTTGACTTAATGAGGCGGCGGGACGCCAATCAAAAGACACCAAAAATTATTTTAAAGTGCTCTTAAGTTTGCTTTAATAGATAAATACTGAACATAATTAAACTACTGTGTAGTTTGTATTACATTTTATGTCATTGTTTTTCATACAATATTTTCTTATCTTAACCTCTAAAGGCCTTAGTGCCCACATGCCTGGACAGCACCTTTTTAGGTCTTATTTTCAAAATTGTGTACACTGCTGTATTGGGGTCTCATGGCCACGTATGTGGACACTTATACTGCCACTTGGTGGTGTTAGAAGAGTAAAACATATAATGGAATTTGGGGAAAAAAAGTGTAAAAATAAAAATGACCATGTCACGATACATGAAGTACACTAGCTCGGTGCTAATATACATTGTCTTTGCATTTGTAATGCTACTGATTAGCATTAGCGATTTCACGTGGCAATTTTAAGACGTCCGTATTTGTTAATGAAAACTACAAGTAAGACGCACTTTACATTCAAACAGTAATAAGTACTATACTTACCGTTTCGACTACCCTGTCTATCATGTTGAAGGAATGAGGAGTGAAACAGTTTTTCGCTAAATAAGTTATTTTAATTATGCAGAAATTCAACTATGGAGGGTATTTTTTGTTTGTGAAAATAAATTACAATCATTATGAATCTAGAAATATCTGAGTGCTTTTTAAGGAATTTAGTGAGTCATAAACCTCCTCCTCAAGGCTACTCTATTTTTTTTTTTTTTTACTTTCTTGGAACGCAAGAGTAGCCGTAACACTTACTGTTTTAACACTTTGTAGGGAACAACAAAAACCTATACTTTACTGCCATCTGTCTTGGACTTGCAACTGTAATTCAACAAAATAAGTTATAACAATCAGCTCACTTAAATATTATCAAGAGCAATTTTTCATTTAAAAAACACAAAAGCGCCAAAAGTTGGTACCGGTATCGACTCCCAGGTACCAGGAATTGGTGCAGTATCGTGTGAGGGAGAATAATCAACATTATGAACAAACAGAGCTGAGGCCTTGTGTTTGAGTCACGCCGTGTGAGGAAATAAAAATGAAAAAGATTTATTTTTTTCCATCACGAAACTCGTTCTGACTCCCCAAGTCTGAATTCGTATGAAAGCCTGTTCTAGTTAGCTTAGTTTTAATGCCGACCTCGGGGTATTCCCGGAATGCCTGCGGAATCAATAGAAGGGCCTTGAGGGATGCTAGTCGAAGAACGGGTAAATATTGCTGGCCGTTCCTGTAACCTGTTAGCGATGAGGATAAACACAATCTGTTCAGCGACGCTCGAAAACCCCAAGCACCGTTGACTTCAGCCAAGGTTAGGCGGTAAAAACGATACAAATGATATATTTGCTTTTGATACCATCGTCCTATCGAGATAACGCGTGTTGATGACGGATTGGAGCAGCGATACGTGAACGACCGAGTCCTCAACGCAGCTAACATCCTTCCTGAGTTCAGCTTCGAGATGACTAATCCTTGCCTCCAGGGTGGCAGAAAAATTGCATTTGCGGCAAGTAGTCCTATCACTGGAGGACTAAAAGACGGTAATGGTCGACTCTACAGTGATTATTTTGACGTTTGTTCGTGGTCGTTTTTGGTATTGTTTACAAAATCAGGAAAAAAGAAGTTGGTTAATTTGCATTTTGACTTTATTTGGACTGATGTACGTAATACAAGGGAATTAGAAAACCATTTGAATTCAGTGGATTCTTGATTCAAACCGATTCTTGCAATGTGTTTGGTAGAATAGTTAAGATGAAACGTTTGAAAAAAAGGAGGTTGGAGGTTAGAAAAGCTCTGTCCGGTTGCATGTAGACGGCCTAAAAACGTCTTAAAGAATTGACTAGAACAGAAAAATTGTGCGTGTGCGTGTATATACATACTGTATATATGTATGTGTATATATATATATATATATATATATATATATATATATATGTATATATATGTATATACGTGTATATGTGTTGTGTGTGTGTATATATGTATGTATATATGTGCATATATATGTGTGTGTGTGTGTGTGTGTGTGTGTGTGTGTGCGTGTGTGTGTGTGTGTATATTTATATATATATTTGCGTGTGTGTGTGTCTGTGTGTATATATATATATATATATATATATATATATATATATATATATATATATATATATGTGTATAATATATGTTTTACTGCCGTGTTACAGACATCGTTTGGAAACCTTAAGGTATGTAATAAATATTTAAATAAATGATAAATGGGTTGTACTTGTATAGCGCTTTTCTACCTGCAAGGTACTCAAAGCGCTTTGACACTACTTCCACATTTACCCATTCACACACACATTCACACACTGATGGAGGGAGCTGCCATGCAAGGCGCTAACCAGCACCCATCAGGAGCAAGGGTGAAGTGTTTTGCTCAGGACACAACGGACGTGACGAAGTTGGTACTAGGTGGGATTTTATATTTCGTGAATTATATTTATATAGCGCTTTTTCTCTAGTGACTCAAAGCGCTTTACATAGTGAAACCCAATATCTAAGTTACATTCAAACCAGTGTGGGTGGCACTGGGAGCAGGTGGGTAAAGTGTCTTGCCCAAGGACACAACGGCCGTGACTAGGATGGCGGAAGCGGGAATCGAACCTGCAACCCTCAAGTTGCTGGCACGGCCGCTCTACCAACCGAGCTAAACCGCCCCATTTTAACCAGGGACCCTCGGGTTGCGCACAGCCACTCTCCCACTGCGCCACGCCGTCGTATTTCTGTGTAAATAACTGATTTCACAACATATATATCTGCGATTTATATATGAAAAAATAGTTAGTTTTTCCTAGAATAAGTGGGTGCGGCTTATCGTACCATGCGGCTAATATATTGAAAAACATTATTTTCTTCTAAAATTGCGTGGGTGCGCCTTATAGTCCAGTTCGGCTAATATTTCGGAAAATCTTATTTTGTATAGTCCGGAAAATACGGTAGTATCTTCTGAGTCATTGCAATTTGCACAAAAGGTGGAACAATACTCCGGTGCAACTTATATTTTGGGGAAAATAACAAAAAGGTCCTAAAATCTAGCGGGTGCTGCTGATGTACTGGTGCGCTCGATAGTCCGGTATCAAATAATTAAATCTGCATATTACTAACACATATAAACGTCTCCAAAGCAGACGTGTATTAGAAAATATCCGGTAACAAACGTGTCTGCATCATTCAACTTACTCCGTCAGGAGTTCGACATCTTGAATTATTACCACTCCACTTCAACTTAAAGACCGGATACGTCTGTGATAATGCTGTTCTTCATACTGTTTTCTGAGTAAGCTGACTGGCGCAAATATTTTCTCATATTCTACACTAAAAAAAAAGGTTTTTGTACTGAGATTTGTGCTGATATCAGAGCTCTGATATCTGTATCGGAAGTGAAGGAGTTAGCCTCTGCAGCGTTGCTCACCACATAGAAATGATTGTTTGTTTCGTGTGTTTGCGTGTGTGTCAAAAAGCACTCATAAAAGATATTCGCTTGTATCTTTGCTAGCCCCAGACCATAAAAAGTCGTGCTTTCATCAGCATCTTACTTCGTGCTCCTATTACGCAAATGAACCCACGGCCCCATAAAGCGTGAGCGTAAATGAAATTGTGAGCAACACGCACGCATTTGATCAATGCGACATTAAAGGGAATATTTTTACGTCCAATCCCCGTCACTCCATCAGAACGTGTCACGCTAAAAAAAAAGTTGGCACATTTGTTCCCGGCGTGATGCATTTCAAAGATTCCTTCAAATAATCTTGCAGATGGCGCGTCGTCTTTTTTTTTTTTTTTTTTTTTTTTTTATATCCACCTCACTTTTGATTGAAAACATCTTCACGGACATTACAAAATGATGATCAGGAAAAATGTGAGCTGTGGAAAGCACAAAAGTGTTTGAGAGTCAGAAAGCCCAAGAGTATTAATAATAAAACACATAGCATTTTTAACATTAGCTAATATGCGAGTGTGTCTCCAAGTGTCTTTTTCTACTCGTCCAAAGCAATTTTACTTATATGGATTCTTCTCTCATCACCCCAAACAATGTTTATAAGATTTAAAATATAACTAAAACAATGTGTGTATATACAGTGGGGCAAAAAAGTATTTAGTCAGCCGCCGATTGTGCAAGTTCTCCCACTTAAAATGATGACAGAGGTCTGTAATTGTCATCATACGTACACTTCAACTGTGAGAGACAGAATGTGAAAAAAAATCCAGGAATTCATATTATAGGAATTTTGAAGAATTTATTTGTAAATTATGGTAGAAAATAAGTATTTGGTCAACCATTCAAAGCTCTCACTGATGGAAGGAGGTTTTGGCTCAAAATCTCACGATACATGGCCCCATTAATTCTTTCCTTAACACGGATCAATCGTCCTGTCTCCTTAGCAGAAAAATAAACCCCAAAGCATGATGTTTCCACCCCCATGCTTCACAGTAGGTATGGTGTTCTTGGGATGCAACTCAGTATTCTTCTTCCTCCAAACACGACGAGTTGAGTTTATACCAAAAAGTTCTATTTTGGTTTCGTCTGACCACATGACATTCTCCCATGTGCTCTCTGGCAAACTTCAGACGGGCCTGGAAATGCACTGGCTTAAGCAGGGGGACACGTCTGGCACTGCAGGATTTGATTCCCTATCTGCGTAGTGTGTTACTGATAGTAACCTTTGTTACTTTGGTCCCAGATCCCTGCAAGTCATTCACCAGGTCCCCCCGTGTGGTTCTGGGATTTTTGTTCACCGTTCTCATGATCCTTTTGACCCCACGGGATGAGATCTTGCGTGGAGCCCCAGATCGAGGGAGATTATCAGTGGATAATTGCTCCCACAGTTAATTTTTTCACACTAAGCTGCTTGCCTACTGTAGATTCACTCCTCCCAGTCTGGTGCAGGTCTACAATTCTTTTCCTGGTGTCCTTCGACAGCTCTTTGGTCTTGGCCATAGTGGAGTTTGGAGTCTGACTGTTTGAGGCTGTAGACAGGTGTCTTTCATACAGATAACGAGTTCAAACAAGTGCCATTATTACAGGTAACGAGTGGAGGACAGAAGAGCTTCTTAAAGACGAAGTTCCAGGTCTGTGAGAGCCAGAGATCTTCCTTGTTTGAAGTGACCAAATACTTACTTTCCATCATAATTTACAAATACATTTATTTAAAATTCCTACAATGTGAATTTTTTTCACATTCTGTCTCTCACAGTTGAAGTGTACCTATGATGAAAAAAATTACAGACCTCTGTCATCATTTTAAGTGGGAGAACTTGCACAATCGGTGGCTGACTAAATACATTTTTGCCCCACTGTATGTATGTATATATATATATATATATATATATATATATATATATATATATATATCAATCAATCAATCAATGTTTACTTATATAGCCCTAAATCACTAGTGTCTCAAAGGGCTGCACAAACCACCACGACATCCTCGGTAGGCCCACATAAGGGCAAGGAAAACTCACACCCAGTGGGACATCGGTGACAATAATGATCCAGTGGGACGTCTGTGACAATAATGACTATGAGAACCTTAGAGAGGAGGAAAGCAATGGATGTCGAGCGGGTCTAACATGATACTGTGAAAGTTCAATCCACAATGGATCCAACACAGTCGCAAGAGTCCAGTCCAAAGCGGGTCCAACTCAGCAGCGAGAGTCCCGTTCACAGCGGAGCCACCAGGAAACCATCCCAAGCGGAGGCGGATCAGCAGCGCAGAGATGTCCCCAGCCGATACACAGGCAAGCAGTACATGGCCACCGGATCGGACCGGACCCCCTCCACAGGGGAGAGTGGGACATAGAAGGAAAAGAAAAGAAACAGCAGATCAACTGGTCCAAAAAGGGAGTCTATTTAAAGGCTACAGTATACAAATGAGTTTTAAGGTGAGACTTAAATGCTTCTACTGAGGTGGTATCTCGAACTGTTACCGGGAGGGCATTCCAGAGTACTGGAGCCCGAACGGAAAACGCTCTATAGCCCGCAGACTTTTTTTGGGCCTTGGGAATCACCAACAAGCCGGAGTCCTTTGAACGCAGATTTCTTGCCGGGACATATGGTACAATACAATCGGCAAGATAGAATGGAGCTAGACCGTGTAGTATTTTATACGTAAGTAGTAAAACCTTAAAGTCACATCTTAAGTGCACAGGAAGCCAGTGCAGGTGAGCCAGTACAGGCGTAATGTGATCAAACTTTCTTGTTCTTGTCAAAAGTCTAGCAGCCGCATTTTGTACCAACTGTAATCTTTTAATGCTAGACATGGGGAGACCCGAAATATATATACACACACACATATGCACATTTGAGCACAAACACACACGTATGTATGTATGTATCTATGTATGTGAATGTGTATACATAATAATGTGTATGTGTGTAATTGAGTGTATGAATGCGTTGATGTGTATGTATGTATATGAATATATGTATGTATATATGTATTTATATATATATATGTATGTATTATGTATGTATGTGTATATATGTATGTGTATGTATATATATATATATATATATATATATATATATATATATATATATATATATATATATATATATATATATATACATATATATATATATATATTTATGTTTATATGTTTGCGTGTGTTTTTGAACTAAATTCTCAACAAAGTTAATGTGCAAATGAAAATAGAGCTTCACCACTTTAGTCATAATTTTTTGCGCTTAAACTTCTCTATGACTTTGATCTTGTCATTACTGCCACAAGTGGTGGAAAAGTTTATTGCAACCGAGTATGGCATGCCACAGCTGAGAAACATATACATTTTGTGGCCCAACAACGGTCAACAAACACTGATTTCAATGTCCTTTGAAAGATATTTAGACCCAAATGTGATCATCATAACAGATGTTTTTATCCGTCCATCCATCCATTTTCTGCCGCTTATTCCCGTTCGGGGTCGCGGGGGGCGCTGGCGCCCATCTCAGCTATATTTGTATATATTTTGTTGTAACTTGAATATACGACTTTTGTTTAAAACGTGGCAACTTGGTGAGAATAGTTGACTTTTTCAGTTACACTAGTCGAAAATTGCTACTTTTGAAACTGTTCCCGATTGGAAAACATACACATGTACATACGTATGTAAATATCTGTACAAACAATGAATAACCGTGATAGTGAGGCCCTGCAGCATCCTGTATCAGACTTGCACAGGAGCAGATGAGGACAAGGCCTCCGGAGTTTGTCTGTGCATTTATTTTACTGTACATTGGAATATTATTACTATTCCTTCCGGGGAGCGGAGAATAGACATTTCATGCATCGTGCACTCTCCGACGTATACGCGACATTTCCATTTAAGTATTGGCACTTCTGGGATGCAGAACTTCATCTGTCTGCAAGATACGATGTTGCCCTCGAGCCGCTAGCTGCTAGTAAATTGTCCAGTGTGTGCGTCAGCCATAATCAACCGGATGCAGATATCTTATTTCATAGAAAATCATAAAAATAAAAAAATATATAACTTTATTATATTTGTTTCCCTGCTCCTAATCTAAACATGTTTTTTTTTCAACAAAAGTGGAGATAGAAACATGTTGCAACACAAAGTAGATATTAACCATAACAACAAGTAACAAACGTGTCCGCATTGCGTCATGATCTTTACTTCATGAATTATTGTGTTGCTAAAAAGAATAAGAAAAATTACCACTATAATTCACTTTAAAGACAGCATAAGTTCAGTACAGATGGTTAGGCTAGTGTTTTTCGTACTTAATACGTATGTCTAGCTTGTGTGCTATTGTGTGCTTAGCTGTTGTGTAGCTGCTAGCTCCTAGTAGCCTAAAGGTTGCCATGTTTACCTTTTTTAAAAATGATGTCACCCTCCGATTATCTCGAGCTTTAAACCAATTAGACTCTGGAATAGATTAATTATATTGTTTTTCTATATTATTATTCTATTGCATTGGAGAGTACTCACAGATTATTTAGCTGTAAGGCTAAGTCTGAATAAAAAAAAAGAGGTGACGAGAACTGTTGAGTAAGCATTTATACCATGCAAAAGAGTAAGTACAAACAATAGAAATACAGACGCCGGAGCGGAGAGTTGGCTGTCTAGCAGAGATCGAAACCAAAAGTTAACTTGGCCTGTGTGTTGAGTATACACACATTCATATCCACTCTCCGCACCTGGTACACCAATAAAACTTGAGAGAAGCATAATGCAAACTGTCGTGTTTTAATGCATGTTTGTACACACTTTCGTAATGTAACGAACCTAGCGTCGTTAGCATTAGCTAATTATGCAAACACATTTACGAGTGTCTGTGTTATGTTAGTATTATTAACTTACTATAGCATTCTTTTTGTATTGTTTCAGTTTCACGAATTCCTCAGTAAATTCACCAAAACGTCACCGTGGATTTATTGAGTTTATTTAGCTGATTGGAGAGCTTGCCTGCGCGGCTAACGGATCCTTGGTGAGGACCTCTGTTTTGTTTAGTCAGCCGTTTTACTGCCGTGTTATAGACTCCATTTGAATACAATTAAGGTATGTGAGTAAATATTTCTGTGTAAACAACTAATTTACTAATTCATCAAGCTACGGTTTATGGTTTGGTACGGCTATTATATGGGAAAATATAATTTTCCTCTTAAATTAAGTGGGTGCGGCTTGTAGTCCAGTGCGGCTAATACATGGAAAAATATTTTCTTTGAGAATTTGGTAGGTGAGGCTTATAGCCCGGTGCGGCTAATTTATGGGAACATTTTGTTTTCTGCTTGAATTAGGTGGGTGCCTCTTATAGTCCGGTGTGGCTAATGTGTGGAAAAATAGTATTTACATCTAAAAATAAGTGGGTGTGGCTCGTAGTCCAGTGCGGCTAATATATGGAAAAATATTGTTTTCTTCAAACGTTGGATGGGTGCGGCTTATAGTCCGGTGTGGCTAATATGTGGGAAAGATGTTATTTTCTTCTGAAATTAGGTGGGCGGGGCTTATAGTCCGGGGCAGCTAATATATGGGAAAATATTTTTAGCTTCTATAATTAGGTGAGTGTGGCTTATTATGTGGAAAAATATTATTTTCTTCTTGTATTAAGTGGGTGCGGTTTATAGTCTGGTGTGGCTAGTGTGTGGTGAAATGTTATTTTCTGCTAGAATTAAGTGGGTGTGGCTTTTGGTACTGTGTGGCCACTACATGGGAAAGTATTATTTTCTTCTAAAATTACGTGGGTGTAGCTTATAGTCCTTTGCGGCTAAAGCATGGGAAAATATTATTTTCTCCTAGAATTTGGTGGGTGCGGCTTATAGTCCGGTGCTGCTATTGTATGGGAAAATATTATTTTCTTCTGATATTAATTGGGTGCAGTTTATAGTCCGGTGCGGTTAATGTGTGGGGAAATGTTATTTTTCTTCTCTAATTAAGTGGGTGTGGCTTATAGTCAGGTGCGGTTAATGTGTGGGGATTTTTTTTTTCTTCTATAATTAAGTGGGTGTGGCTTATAGTCAGGTGCGTTTAATGCATGCAAAATATTGTTTTCTTCTACAATTTGGTGGGTGCGGCTTATAGTCCGGTGGGTCCGATACATGAAAACGTATTTTCTTCCGAGGTTGGATGTGTGCGGCCTATAGTCCGGTCTGGCTAATATGTGGAAATAGATTATTTACATCTAAAATCAAGTTGGTGCGGCTAATATATGGAAAAATATAATTTTCTTCAAGAGTTAAGTGGGTGCGCCTTATAGTCCGGTGCCCCTAATACATGAAAAAGTATTATGTTCTTATGGAATTTGATGGGTGCGGCTTTTTGCCCGGTGCGGCCAATATATGGTAAAATATTATTTTCTTCTAAAATTAAGTGGGTTTGGTTTATAATCCCAAGTGGCTAATATATGGGAAAATATTAGTTTCTTTTCAAACTAGATGGGTGTAGCTTATAGTGCGGTAAATGCGTTGAAAATATTATTTTCTTCTAGAATTTGGTGGGTGCGGCTTATAGTCCAGTGCGGCTAATACTTGGGCAACTATTAGTTTCTTCTGGTATTAAGTGTGTGTGGCTTATAGTTCGGTGCAGCTGATGTATGGGAAAATATTATTTTCTTCTAGATTTTAGTGGGTGGGGTTTATAGTCCAGTGCTGCTATTATATGGAAAAATATTATTTTCTTCTGATATTAAGTGGGTGCGGTTTATAGTCTGATGCGGTTAATGTGTGGGGAATTTTTTTTTCTTCTAAATTAAGTGGGTGTGGCTTATAGTCAGGTGCGGTTAATGCATGCAAAATAGTGTTTTGTTCGACAATTCGGTGGGTGCGGCTTATAGTCCGGTTAGACTAATACATGAAAACATATTTTCTTCTGGGACTGGACGGGTGCGGTTTATAACCCGGTGCAGCCAATAAATGGGAAAATATTATTCTCTATTGGATTTAGGTGGGTTCGGCATATCGCCCAGTGCGGCTAATATATGGGTAAATATTTTCTTCAAAAATTTAAGTGGCTGCGGCTTATAGTCTGATGCTGCTAATATACGGGAGTCTAACATTTTCTTCTAGGATTAAGTGGGTGCGGCTTATAGTCCGGTGTGGCCAATACATGGGAAAGTATTATTTTCTTTTAAAATTACGTGGGTGTAGCTTATAGTCCTTTGCGGCTAATGCATGGGAAAGTATTATTTTCTTCTAGAATTTGGTGTGTGCGGCTTATAGTCCGGTGCTGCTATTATATGGGAAAATATCATTTTTTTCTGATATTAAGTGGGTGTGGTTTATAGTCCGGTGCGGTTAATGTGTGGGGGAATTTTATTTTCTTCTAAAATTAAGTGGGTGTGGCTTACAGTCAGGTGCGGTTAATGCATGCAAAATATTATTTTGTTCTACAATTTGGTGGGTGCGGCTTATAGTCCGGTGCGACTAATACATGAAAATATATGGTAACCTTTGTTACTTCGGTCCCAGCTCTCTGCAGGTCATTCACCAGGTCCCCCCTGGTGAATGACCAGGGGGGACTAATACATGAAAATATATTATTTTATTAAGGATTTGGATGGGTGCGGTTTATAACCCGTTGCAGCCAAAATATGGGAAAATATTATTTTCTACAGGAATTAGGTGGGTTTGGCTTATCGCCCAGTGCGGCTAATATATGGGAAAATATTTTCTTCGAAAATGTAAATGGCTGCGGCTTATAGTCTGATGTTGCTAATATACGGGAGTCTAATATTTTCTTCTAGCATTAAGTGGGTGCGGTTTATAGTCCGGTGTGGCCAATACATGGGAAAGTATTATTTTCTTCTAAAATTACGTAGGTGTAGCTTATAGTCCTTTGAGGCTAATGCATGGGAAAGTATTTTTTTCTTCCGGAATTTGGTGGGTGCGGTGTATAGTCCGGTGCTGCTATTATATGAGAAAATTATATTTTCTTCTGATATAAAGTGGGTGCGGTTTATAGTCCTGCGCGGTTAATGTGTGGGGGAATTTTATTTTATTCTATAATCAAGTGGGTGTGGCTAATATTTAGGTCCGCTTAATGCATGTAGAATATATTGTTTTGTTCTACAATTTGGTGGGTGCGGCTTATAGTCCGGTACGACTATTACATGAAAACGTATTTTATTCTGGGATTGGACGGGTGTGGTTTATAACCCGTTGCAGCCAAAATATGGGAAAATATTATTCTCTACTGGAATTAGGTGGGTTCGGCTTATCGCCCAGTGCGGCTAATATATGGGAAAATATTTTCTTCGAAAATTTAAGTGGCTGCGGCTTATAGCCTGATGCTGCTAATATACAGGAGTCTAATATTTTCTTCTAGGATTAAGTGGGTGCGGCTTATAGTCTGGTGTGGCCAATACATGGGAAAGTATTATTTTCTTCTAGAATTACTTGGATGTAGTTTATAGTCCTTTGCGGATAATGCATGGCAAAGTATTATTTTCTTCTAGAATTTGGTGGGTGCTGCTTATAGTAAAGTGCGGCTTATATATGGGAAATATTTATTTTTTATATTGTTTGCTATAAACCGGAAAATAGGGTAGTAACTTCTGAGGTGTTGTATTTTGCTCAAAAGGTGAGAAAATATTCCCCTAACAGTTTTAAATCCCATTTGACAAATGTGTGGGGGAGCCAGGACGCCAGACAACAATTCCATACCGATTCTATAAAAAAAAACGTATAGAGCAGATAGCTGTGATGTGAAAAAGCTTTTGTTTCATTCCATAACGTTATCCCCGCTTTCAACTAAATTGTTCATTCATCTCTGTTGAAAGCTCAACAATGTAAAACATCATTTTAGTGGTGGGGCTTTAATTCTTTGCTTCGAGTACGATTCCCAGCCTCACACGGCGAGATATGTCTTGTGGGCCAAACGTAATTACATTTCTATTAATACAGTCTTTATCTTCAGAGCCTATAAAAAAAATGAGTTTGACATCTGCCTCCCCCATATGGGCTTTAAAACAAAACACGGAAAAAAAGACAAAAGTAATTCACGAGAATCATCCCAATTAGATTTCTGTGTGTGGCGTGGAATTATGCGGCGTTTACATCCGCCCGTCCTTTACGGTGTCGGCGTTGCGCTCGTCTCGGCAGAATGAGGGCAAATTTGTCCTTTCCCCGCAGACTTTGATGTGACTCAAATTGCAAGAAGATGGAGCCAAACAACCTCGACGGGGCCGACGTCGCTTTTAGGCCATTACGACGCGCACTTCCTGCGTAACGACCGGGCAAACTTTAACGACGCGGAATTTGCCATGGAGGTTTTTTACACATTGATGGCGTCGAGTTTTTCAACGGCTTCATGACAATATGTGATGTTCCTCCATACGTGAGTAATGTTACAAGTACAAATGCTAGCAAAGCTACCTGTAGCTAAGCTACGTAGCTTAACTCCATTTTCCGGTAGCTTAGCAACTTCTAGAGCCATGTAGCTAGAATCATTTTGGGTGAGTTAACCCCAAATTCCAACCCTTAAAGGCCTACTGAAACCCACTACTACCCACCACGCAGTCTGATAGTTTATATATCAATGATGAAATATTAACATTGCAACACATGCCAATACGGCCTTTTTAGTTTACTAAATTGCAATTTTAAATTTCCCGGGAGTTTCTTCTTGAAAACTTCGCGTAATGATGACGTGTACGCTTGACGTCACACGGACTGTTAGGAAATAAGAGAGCTGCGCACACACACACAGCTAAAAGTCGTCTGCTTTAACGACATAATTACACAGTATTCTGGACATCTGTGTTGCTGAGTCTTTTGCAATTTGTTCAATTAATATTGGAGGAGTCAAAGTAGAAAGATGGAGTTGGGAAGCTTTAGCCTTTAGCCACACAAACACACGGTGATTCCTTGTTTAAAATTCACAGAGGTGAACTTTACTATGGATCACAGCGAACATAGATCCCAACCGAATATCAACCAGCAGGTTTCGGTGAAAAAATTGCGGTAAAAATCCGCTTCTTACCGGAGATCAGCTGAGCTTGTGCCGCCCATACAGCTGCCGTCGACTTCCCTGAGACACTGCGCGTCAAGACACCTGTGGACACACCCCTCCGTCTATTAGGTACTGTTAAACTCGACTATCAGTACTGTTAAACTCACTAAAACACAAGCAACACAATAGAAAGATAAGGGATTTCCCAGATTTATCCTAGTAAATGTGTCTAAAAACATCTGAATCCGTCCCAATGCAATCGAGTTTTTTTCTTTTTAACTTGTTTTTTTTTTTTTGTTCTAGTCCGTAGCCATCAATATCCTCAAACAAGAATCTTTCATCCTCGCTCAAATTAATGGGGAAATTGTTGTTTTCTCGGTCTGAATAGCTGTTTTTGTTGGAGGCTCCCATTTAAACAATGTGAGGATGTGAGGAGACATCAACATGTGACGTCATCGTCTGCAACTTCCGGTAGAGGCAGGGCTTTTCTGTTAGCAAGCAAAAGTTGCGAACTTTATCGTGGATGTTCTCTACTAAATCCTTTCAGAAAAAATATGGCAATATCGCAAAATGATCAAGTATGACACATAGAATGGACCTGCTATCCCCGTTTAAATAAGAAAATCTCATTTCAGTAGGCCTTTAATGCTGAGTGCCAATCAGGGAGGTAATGGGTCCCATTTTTAGAGTCATTGGTATGGCTCGGCCGGGGTTTGAACTCACAACCTACCGATCACAGGAGATGTAGCTTTGATGCAGCCCGCTACTTTTGCCGTGTAGCTTGCTACAATTTGAAAATGTAGTAAGCTAAGTTACAAGTTACTCTCCATTAAATGTAGCTAAGCTACGGGGTGAGCTATCCTTAAATAAGTAGTTTGCGATACCACGCGAAAAAATACATCGATACTTGCTTTTTTTCAGTCATGTCAGTGGCGAAAATTAGGGTGCAGGAAAAAAATATATATTCTCATTTCAGCCATTTGTCTGTTTTGGCCTATTGGAGTTTTACCTTGGCCGGATAAACAAATAAACTTTGGTTGGTTGAATGATGGATGTGTTATTGTTATCCTCGTCAGATTTAAACACTGATGACATCTATTAAAGGCCTACTGAAACCCACTACTACCCACCACGCAGTCTGATAGTTTATATATCAATGATCAAATTGTAACATTGCAACACATGCCAGTTTCTTAATTGCAATTTTAAATTTCCCGCCAAGTATCCTGTTGAAAACGTAGCGGAATGATGACGCGTAGGATTACGCGTGACGTCACCGGTTGTAGCGGACATGTTGTTTCAGCACCGATCACGGCGAGAACTAGTCTGTTTTTATCGCATAATTACACAGTATTCTGGATGTCTGTGTTGCTGATACTTTTGCAATGTTTTCAATTAATAATGGAGACAACAAAGAAGAAAGCTGTTGGTGAAAAGCGGTGTATTGCAGCCGGCTGTTGCAACACAAACACAGCCGGTATTTCTTTGTTTACATTCCCTAAAGATGACGGTGAAGCTTTAATACGGAACAGAGCGGTCAAGCGAACATGGTTCTCTACCACATGTCAATCGGCAGGTTTCGGTGAGAAAATTGTGGTAATAAGTCAGCTCTTACCGTAGACATGAGCGGAGCTTGTGTCGTTCCTCCTGCAGCTGTCAAAGAGGCAGCTGTGACTCTTTTGCCTCCTCCGTGGCTTCCCTCAGAGACACTGGCGGTCACCACACCCCTCCGACCTTCAGGTATGACTCTATAATCTCACTAAAACAATAGTAACACAATAAGCAGATAATGCATTTTCCAGAATTATCCTAATAAATGTGTTTAATAACATCGCATACATCATCTGCTACTTCCGGTACAGGCAAGGCTTTTTTTCTTAACGACCAAAAGTTGCAAACTTTGATGTGGATGTTCTCTACTAAATCCATTTAGCAAAAATATGCAATATCGTGAAATCATCAAGTATAACACATAAAATGGACCTGCTATCCCCATTAAATAAGAAAATCTCATTTCAGTAGGCCTTTAAACAAGACAAGAGGCAAAGAATTAAACAGAGACCGAATTCAGTTTGGCTCAGTGTGCAGAAACGTGTACATCTGTACCCTTGTACTGTGTCATCACGCTCTGCTAAAAGATTGTATGCCTCCTTCTTTTATTTGGACCTTCCCAGACCACATGGTAACAGCTGCTTCCAAAGGGATGGGGGTCGTAAACAGCCATTGCCTTTGATCACAAAACAGTTCAAAAGAAAGGTCGGTTCAAAAAAAAGGTTCATATGAGAGTTCAAAAAAGCGGTGCCTGGAGGGGAGTCAGGCCCTGTTTCCTCTCCGCTTTGTAGTTCTTGAGTCACGACAATATCTTTCTGTTGATTACAGTACATGAAAGAAAAAGAACACCTTCATGTTGCTTTCCATCTTACACAGTGAAGCCTTCTTCTTGGTAGGTTCAAAGACATGTAAGACAAAGTTTTTGTGATAACTTAGAAACAATTATTCCTAAAATCTTAATTCCAAATTTGTAATTCTCTATAATCATTTTAAAAAGATACTTTTGATAAAAAAATACATCTTGAGTACTATGATACCAAGTCGATACCACATGCAAAAAATACATTGATACCTGATTTTTTTTAGTATTGTTTTTTACCGAATAGTAGGGACGCAGAAATAAAATCGATTCACAAACAAATCGCGATTCTTATTTCAGCCAGTCATCCAGTAGGCTGCGACTCCTTCCCAAGGTGTCTTCATTTTCCCTTTTTGGGCTTTTGGAGTTTTTTCTTGCCTGGATAGGGGTTTTAGATCAGGGAATGTTGTTGAGACTTTTGAAGCCCTTTTGAGGCACTTGTGATTAAGGACTAAACAAATAAACTTTGATTAACCCATTATTCTATCCCAGTTCTAAATCGATTAATCATTTTCCTTTTTTTTTTTCTCTTTTTTTGTAAACGAAAGAAACTAGTTGTTTTTTTTTTTAAATATAAGACATTTAAAAAAATTAAACAAATAAGACCATATCCATGCAACCAGAAGAAGCTTTTTTGTCCTGTAACTTGTTTAAAAAAAAGTTTGATTATAATTATTACACTAAAAAATACATTGCGATAATCGGTTCGAACCGATTCTGAATCGAATTGTCACCTCAGGAAGGGGAACAGCATAGAATCAACTAAGTTGATACCACACACAAATAAATATATTGATACCTGTTTTCAGTATCGTCATCACATAATATTAGGGTGCAGAAAAAAATGTATTCGCAGGCCAATCCCAATTCTTATTTCAGCCGGTGAGCCAAGGAGTCTTCTTTTTCCCATTTTGGGCTTTTGGAGGTTTTTTTTGTCTGGAAAAGGTTTCAGATCAGAGGAAACCCTTTAAGGCACTTGTGAATAAGGCCTATACGAATACACTTTGATTGATTATTCATCTTGGTTCCAATTCGATTCATAATTTTCCAAAATTGTTTCGGGAAAAAAAAATAAATCTTCTTCCAAATATAATTGGTAAGTCACATCCTTACCAATTTGCGCTCACTGGAGCCGAACTGAAAGACTGTCAGAGCACGTGGATGGAAGTTAGGACTGGTATAAGGGGCAATATTGTTGCCGGTGTGTGCAGTTACGTTCCTTCATCAAAAATTTCAAAAAGATCGGAGCATGCGGAAGAAAGTGACGACCGAATATCACCAGTGGGGGGCAATATTTCTGCCACTGTCGTCATGTAGTCATATCCGTCCCAATGTGCCCGACCCATATCAAAAATTTCAAGAAGATCGGAGCATGCAAAGTGAAATCAGGACCGAATATTTTTCTATCAGAGGGGGGGGGGCGATATTTCTGCCACTGTCGTGATGCAGTCGTATCAGTTCCAGTGTGCCCGACCCATATAAAAAAAATTCAAAAAGATCGGAGCATGCGAAAGTTATGACCGAATATTTTTCCACCAGATGGGGGCGATACTTCTCCCACTGTCGCGATGCAGTCGAGTCCATCCCAATGTGTCCGACCCATAAAAAAAAAATTCAACAAGATCGGAGCATGCAAAGGGAAGTTATGACAGTATGTTTTTCACCAGAGGGGGGCGATATTTCTGCCACTGTCGTTATGCAGTCTTATCCGTCCTAATGTGCCCGACCCATGTCATGAATTTCAAAAAGATAGGAGCATGCAGAAGGAAGTTATGACCATATATTTTTCCACCAGAGGGGGGCGATATTTCTGCCACTGTCGTCATGCAGTCTTATCCATCCCAATGTGTCCGACCCATAAAAAAAAAATTCAAGAAGATCGGAGCATGCAAAGGGAAGTTACGACCGTATTTTTTTCTACCAGAGGGGGGCGATATTTCTGCCACTGTTGTCATATAGTCTTATCCGTCCCAATGTGCCCGACCCATATCATGAATTTCCAAAAAATCGGAGCATTCTGAAGGAAGTTATGACCGTATATTTTTCCACCAGGGGGGGCAATATTTCTGCCACTTTAGTTACGCAGTCTTATCCGTCCCAATGTGACCGACCCATATGAAAATATTTTCACAAAAATCGGAGCATGCAACGGGAAGTTATGATGAATATTTTTCTACCAGAGGGGGGCGATATTTCTGCCACTGTCGTAATATATTCGTATTCGTCCCAATGTGCCCGACCCATATCATAAATTTGAAAAAAATCAGAGCATGCGGAAGGAAGTTATGACCGTATATTTTTCCACCAGATGGGGGCGATATTTCTGCCACTGTCGTCATGCAGTCGTATCCGTCCCAATGTGCCTGACTCATTTAAAACATTTCAAGAAAATCGGAGCATGCAAAGGGACGTTAAGACTGAATATTTTTCTACCAGAGGGGGGGCGATATTTCTGCCACTGTCGTCATATAGTCGTATCCGTCCCAAAGTGCCCGACCCATATCAAAAATTTGAAAAAAATCGGAGCATGCGGAAGGAAGTTATGGCCGTATATTTTTCCACCAGACGGGGGCGATATTTCTGCCACTGTCGTCATGCAGTTGTATCCGTCCCGAAGTGCCCGACCCATTTAAAACATTTCAAGAAAATCGGAGCATGCAAAGGGACGTTATGACTGAATATTTTTCTACAAGAGGGGGGCGAGATTTCTGCCATTGCCTCCATGCAGTTGTATGTGCTCGACCCATATCAAAAACTTTCAAACATCGGAGCATGCAAAGGGAAATTATGACTGAATATTTTTCCACCAAAGGGGGGGCGATATTTCTGCCACTCTCGTCATATAGTCCTATCCGTCCCAATGTGCCCGACCCATATCAAAAAATTTCAAGAAGATCGGAGCATGACCGAATATTGTTCTACCAGAGGGTAGCGATATTTCTGCCACTGTCGTCATGCATTCGTATCCGTCCCAATGTGCCCCACCCAAATCATACATTTCAGTAGAATCGGAGCATGCGGAAGGAAGTTATGACCATATATTTTTCCACCAGAGTGGGGCGGTATTTCTGCCACTGTGGTCATGCTGTCGTATCCGTCCCAATGTGCCCGACCCAAATCATAAATTTCAATAGAATCGGAGCATGCAGAAGGAAGTTATGACCGAATATTTTTCCACCAGAGGGGGGCGATATTTCTGCCACTGTCGTTATGCAGTCGTATCTGTCCCAATGTGCCCGACCCATATCATAAATTCAAAAAAAATTGCAGCATTCGGAAGGAAGTTATAGCCCAATATTTTTCCACCAGAGGGGGCGATATTTCTGCCACTGTCATTATGCAGTCTTATTGGTCCCAATGTGCCCGACCCATATAAAAAATTTAAAGAAAATCGGAGTATGCAAAGGGATGTTTCGACTGAATAATTTTCTACCAGAGGGAGGCGATATTTTTGCCATTGTCGTCATGCAGTCTTATCCGTCCTAATGTGCTCGACCCATATCAAAAAATTTCAAGAAGACCGGAGCATGAAAAGGGTAGTTATGACAGTATGTTTTCTCACCAGACGGGGGCAATATGTCTGCCACTGTCGTCATATAGTCGTATCCGTCCCAATCTGCCCGACCAGATCAAAAAATTTCAAGAAGATCGGAGCATGCAAAGGGAAGTTATGACCTTCTGTTTTCAACCAGAGGGGGGCGATATTTCTACCACTGTCATTATGCAGTCTTATCCGTCCCAATGTGTCCGACCCATATAAAAAAAATTCAAGAAGATCGGAGCATCCAAAAGTAAGTTATTACTGTATTTTTTTCTACCAGAGGGGGGCGATATTTCTGCCACTGTCGTCATGCAGTCTTATCCATCCCAATGTGTCCGACCCATATCAAAAAATGTCAAGAAGATCGGAGCATGCAAAGGGAAGTTAAAACAGTATGTTTCTTCACCAGAGGATATTTCTACCACTGTCGTCATGCAGACTTATCCATCCCAATGTGTCCGACCCATATAAAAAAAAAAATTCAAGAAGATCGGAGCATGCAAAGGGAAGTTAAAACTGTATGTTTCTTCACCGGAGGGGGGCGATATTTCTGCCTCTGTCGTCATATAGTCGTATTCATCTCAATGTGCCCGACCCATATCAAAACATTTCAAGAAGATCGGAGCATGCAAAGGGAAGTTATTACCGTATTTTTTTTTCTACCAGAGGGGGGCGATATTTCTGCCACTGTCATATGCAGTCTTATCCGTCCCAATGTGCCCGACCCATATAAAAAGAATTTCATGAAGATCGGAGCATGCAAAGGGAAGTTATGACTGAATATTTTTCTATCAGAGGGGGGCAATATTTCTGCCACTGTTGTCATGCAGTCTTATCCGTCCCAATGTGCCCACCCCATATAATAAATTTCAATAGAATCGGAGCATGCAGAAGAAAGTTATTACTGTATATTTTTCCACCAGTGGGGGGCGATATTTCTGCCACTGTCGTCATGCAGTCGTATCCGTCCCAATGTGCTCGACCCATATCAAAAAATTTCAAGAAGACCGGAGCATGTAAAGGGAAGTTATGACAGTATGTTTTCTCACCAGAGGGGGGCGATATTTCTACCACTGTCGTTATGCAGTCTTATCCGTCCCAATGTGCCCAACCCATATAAAAAATTTCAAGAAAATCGGAGCATGCAAAGGGAAGTTATGACTGAATATTTTTCTATCAGAGGGGGGCGATATTTCTGCTACACTTGTCATATAGTCCTATCCGTCCCAAAGTGCCCGACCCATATCAAAAAAATTTCAAGAAGATCGGAGCATGCAAAGGGAAATTATGACCGAATATTTTTCTATCAGAGGGGGGGCGATATTTCTGCCACTGTCGTCATGCAGTCGTATCCGTCCCAATGTGCCCGACCCATATCAAAAAATGTCAAGAAGATCGGAGCATGCAAAGGGAAGTTATGACAGTATGTTTTTTCACCGGAGGGGGGGGCGATATTTCTGCCACTCTCGTCATATAGTCCTATCCGTCCCAATGTGCCCGACCTATATCAAAAATTGTCAAGAAGATCGGAGCATGCAAAAGGAAGTTATGACCTTCTGTTTTCCACCAGAGGGGGGGCGATATTTCTACCACTGTCATTATGCAGTCTTATCCGTCCCAAAGTGCCCGACCCATATAAAAAAAATTCGAGAAGATCGGAGCGTCCAAAAGTAAGTTATTACTGTATTTTTTTCAACCAGAGGGGGGCGATATTTCTGCCACTGTCGTCATGCAGTCTTATTCATCCCAATGTGCTCGACCCATATCAAAAAATTTCAAGATCGGAGCATGCAAAGGGAAGTTAAAACAGTATGTTTCTTCACCAGAGGGGGGCGATATTTCTACCACTGTCGTCATGCAGTCTTATCCATCCCAATGTGCTCGACCCATATCAAAAAATTTCAAGAAGACCGGAGCATGCAAAGGGAAGTTATGACAGTATGTTTTCTCACCAGAGGGGGGCGATATTTCTGCCACTGTCGTCATATAGTCGTATCTGTCCCAATCTGCCCGACCATATCAAAAAATTTCAAGAAGATCGGAGCATGCAAAGGGAAGTTATGACCTTATGTTTTCCACCAGAGGGGGGCGATATTTCTACCACTGTCGTTATGCAGTCTTATCCGTCCCAATGTGCCTGACCCATATAAAAAAAATTCAAGAAGATCGGAGCATGCAAAAGTAAGTTATTACCGTATTTTTTTCTACCACAGGGGGGTGATATTTCTGCCACTGTCGTCATGCAGTCTTATCCATCCCAATGTGCTCGACCCATATCAAAAAATTTCAAGAAGATCGGAGCATGCAAAGGGAAGTTAAAACAGTATGTTTCTTCACCAGAGGGGGGCGATATTTCTGCCTCTGTCGTCATATAGTCGTATTCATCTCAATGTGCCCGACTAATATCAAAAAACTTCAAAAAGATCGGAGCATGCAAAGGGAAGTTATTACCGTATTTTTTTTCTACCAGAGGGGGGCGATATTTCTGCCACTGTCATTATGCAGTCTTATCCGTCCCAATGTGCCCGACCCATATAAAAATAATTTCACGAAGATCGGAGCATGCAAAGGGAAGTTATGACCTTATGTTTTCCACCAGAGGGGGGCGATATTTCTACCACTGTCGTCATGCAGTCTTATCCATCCCAATGTGTCCGACCCATTATAAAAAAAATAATTCAAGAAGATCGGAGCATGCAAAGGGAAGTTATGACGGAATATTTTTCTACCAGAGGGGGGAGATATTTCTGCCACTGTCTCCATGCAGTCGTATGTGCTCGACCCATATCAAAAAATTTCAAGAAGTTCGGAGCATGCAAAGGGAAGTTATGACCGTATGTTTTTCCACCAGAGGGGGGCGATATTTCTGCCACTGTAGTCATGTCCTTCCCAATAACCCCACATAATAACAACAATCAAGAAGATCGGAGTTTGTTGAAGGAAATTATGACATTTATACATTTCCATTACAAGGGGGCCAAGTTATGGGGGAGAAAAAAAACATGGATTTTCATAAAATAAATACATACGATCGAATTTAAGAGATTTGGAATTTATACTATATTGTTTGAAAAAGTTTTGCGATATATTGCCATATTTTTTCTCCACCCTCAAGCAGCACAAAACATTACAGTCGCTTCCTCAGCATTTAAATGTCGAATACGAAAAAGAAAAATGATTGTTTGAAAGTGTTTGAAGAAGCAGAGTACACAACGCGTTACAGTAACTAAGCACGAGGCGCACCATTAAAAAGTCCCCACCGGAGCCGAAGACCCGACGTTCGCTTCTCCCTGCGGGCTCGTTCTGAACTTGCTCACTTCTCTGGAAGCGAACAAGCACACATTTGTGTGTCTGTTCCGTTATGCCCGGTGCACACAAGCGCTCTGAAAACGAGCCCCTTGACGTCGTCGTGGCCAAAGACTCTGCGGGGACGGAACACGGAGAAAAAAAAATGTCCTCTGTCGGATTGGACTTTCAGTGCCAAGACTTGTAAACAAAATAAGTACTTTGTAAAAGTTGAGGGCAAAAAGGTTTAATTTTTTTTTTTTTTTTTTTTACTGTATCACTACACAGTGGTAAGTAACATTTTGTTAAAAATACGTCTGATGCAAGTTTTTTTTACTATTGCACTTTTAGTAACACAGGCCTTAAACAAATGTCCCCAAAGTAAAATATGTGTAAATTACGGACTATAATATGCTGCTTTTTCCTACATTTTGTACCCTGCGGCTTATAAAATGGTGCATCTAATTTCATGTATTCGTCTTTGCTGACGGGCATAATGCAAATTGTTTAAATGAGAAAAAAAAAATAATACCAAAAAAGAAGCAAATTCATTAAAAAAGTCTGTTATTGTCTACACTGCGGCAGCATCTTTTGGATGGGGTTTGCTCATTGCATGTGCTGCAGTGTCCAGCCATTTAGTGCTTTTTTTGATTGATTGATTGATACTTTTATTAGTAGATTGTTCAGTACATATTCTGTACAATTGACCACTAAATGGTAACACCCGAATAAGTTTTTCAACTTGTTTAAGTCGGGGTCCACGTTAATCAATTCATGGTAAACCGGAAGTAGAAGTGCTGTTCTGTCTTCCAGCCATCCATAGCGTTCTACCCCTTGTCCCTTTCGGAGTCGTGGGGAGGGTGGGGGGGCTGGAGCCTATCTCAGTTGCATTCGGGGGGCAGGCGGGCTTCTTTATTTATCACTTCAAGCAACATTTGTAAGTCTTACAATATAACTAAAACAACCTTTACTTACTAAACCATCCCATGTGTGATGTCCAACCATCCCATATGTGTTATCGTAACGTAATAAAGCTAGCGTTGTTAGCATTAGCTAATATGCTAGCCCACTTACGAGTGTTTGTTAGTATTATGAACCTACAATGGCATTCCTTTTGTATTGCTTCAGTTTCACAAATCCCTCAGTAAATTCACCAAAACTTCACTCTGGAGTTATTGAGTCAGTTTAGCTGATTGGAGAGCTAGCTAGCGCAGCTGAGGGGTTCATTACGATGACTTCTGTTTTGTTTGAGCAGCCGTTTTACTGCCGTGGAGCGGAAACCGTTTGGAAATAATTAAGGTATGTAAATAATTAGGGCTGCGGATCTTTGGGTGTCCCACCATTCATTTCAATATCGATTCTTGGGGTCGCGATTCGATATGTATCGATTTTTTCGATTCAACGCGATTCTCGATTCAAAAACGATATTTTTCCGATTCAAAACGATTCTGTATTCATTCAATACATAGGATTTCAGCTGGATCTACCCCAGTCTGTTGACATGCTAGCAGAGCAGTAGATTTTTTTTAAAAGGCTTTTATAATTATAAAGGAAAATGTTTTATCAAGTGATTAAAATAAGGTAAATTTGTTTTAAACATTAAACGATTTTTGTAATCCTGAAAATATGGTATTAATAAATTTTATATTTTTATTGTTATAACCTGAAAACAACTAAAAAAAAAAACAGTTGGCAAACTTCTAAATATTTTTAAACATAATTACAGCCCTCTTAACCTGAAATTACAGCACACCTTTCACCCAATATACTAGCCTTGAGTGTGTTCTACTGTCGATTTCAGTGGGTGATTCTGGGCTTCCATGTGCTGAAACTGTCAGGTTCAAACACTGATGACATCTATTAAACAAGAAAAGAAGCAAAGAATTAAACAGAGACAGAATTAAATTTGGCTCAATTGAGGACAGACGCCTGGACAGTGTCTCAACACGCTCTGGCAACATTTTGTACGCCGCCTCTTTGGACGTTCCCTGATTACATGGCAACAGATGTTTCTAAGGGCGGGGGTCGTAAACAGCCATCGCCTTTGTTTACAAACAGTTCAAAGAAAAGGTCAGAAAACAGTTCACAGAAAAGTTCGTAATAGTGTTCAAAGAAGAGGTCGTAAAACAGTTCATAGAAAAGGTCGCCTAGAGGGGAGTCTGGTCCTGACAAAATCCTTCTGTGGATTACAATACATGAAAGAAACAGAACACCTTCATGTTGCTTCCCATCCTGCAGAGTGGTGTTTTACAGGCCTTGTTCTTGGTAGGTTCAAAGTCAGCTTTTGTCTTTTCGCCGGGAACTCAATCCATCCATCCATCCATTTCCTACCGCTTACTCCCTTTGGGGTCGCGGGGGCGCCGGTGCCTATCTCAGCTACAATCAGGCGGAAGGCGGTGTACACCCTGGACAAGTCGCCACCTCATCGCAGGGCCGCCTGGAATTCCTTTCAACACAAAGTTTTGTCAAAATTTAGATACAATTATTCTGACAGAAACCACGGGCGTAAATTGTTCTGCAAAAAAACCTAGTCAACTTGACAGTGGCAGTGTCACGCCAAATTTTTTCCCCCCTACAGAAACCTTCCCCCCGGAAAACATTTGGCGTGACAGCCCCTCTAATGCCTGAAGGACCCCAATGAGGGTGGAAGGACCTTAAAGCAGCCCACACAGCTGCCTGTTTTAAAAGCATTATAACTGGCTGATTGTCATTGGTGAAAAATAACGGTGAGGAAAAAATATTAGCATTTCAGCATGCTAACCTTTTCAAGCTATTTTTGCTTCGCTAATTTTGCAGCTGTTACCCTTAAAGGGGAACATTATCACCAGACCTATGTAAGCATCAATATATACCTTGATGTTGCAGAAAAAAGACCATATATTTTTTTAAACGATTTCCGAACTTTAAATGGGTGAATTTTGCCGAATAAAACGCCATTCTATTTATCGCTTTTGGAGCAATGATGTCAGAACGTGACGTCTCCTAGGTAGTCAATGCCATTTTCTCCACCACATTACACGCAGCAAGTCAAATCAGCTCTGTTATTTTCCGTTTTTTTCGACAGTTTTCCGTTACATTTGAGACATCATGCCTCGTCGGTGTGTTGTCGGAGGGTGTAACAACACGATCAGGGACGGATTCAAGTTGATTTACGTAGAATGTGCATCGATCAGCACGGCATGCTAATCGATGCTAACATGCTATTTAGGCTAGCTGTATGTACATTTTGCATCGTTATGCCTCATTTGTAGGTATAGTTGCATCCAGCCTTTCCCTCCACACACATTTAATGCCAAACAAACACATACCAATCGACATATTTAAGTTGCTCCAGTGTCAAGAGATGCGAAAGTCCCTCGTTTGGTTTTTACCGGCGATGCTACGACAGAGATGGCACAGAGATGGCAAGAATGTGTGGAAATCCTGTGACACTCAAAGCAGATGTATTCCCAACAATAAAGTCAACAAAATCACAAAGATGAGTTTTGTTGATGTTATCGACTTATGTGCAAATCAGACATATTTGGTCGCGGCATCACTGCCAGCTAATCGATGCTGACATGCTATTTAGGCTAGCTGTATGTACATTTGTAGCTGTATTTGCATCCAGCGTTTCCTTCCACCCACATTTAATGCCAAACAAACACCTACCAATCGACGGATTTAAGTTGATCCAGTGTCACAAGATGCGAAACTTCTGTTCGTTGGTCTGCACATTTTACCGGCGATGCTAAGGCAAACATGTCCGAATAGCGTCAATAGCTATTCGCTCAATAGCTTCAGTTTCTTCTTCAATTTCGTTTTCGCTATCTGCCTCCATATTCCAATACGTGCATAATCTGTTGAATCGCTTAAACCGCTGAAATCCGAGTCTGAATCCGAGCTAATGTCGCTATATCTTGCTGTGCTATCCACCAGTTGTTTGTATTGGCATCGCTATGTGACGTCACAGGGAAATGGACGGTGGCTTCGCAGATAGCGAAAATCAGGCACTTTAAAGCATTTTTTAGGGATATTCCGGGACGGGTAAAATTTGGAAAAAAACTTCGAAAAATAAAATGAGCCACTGAGAACTGATTTTTACTGGTTTTAACCCCTCTGAAATTGTGATAATGTTCCCCTTTGAGAGTCATATAAATTGCTTAAAGCAGCCCACACAGCTGCCTGTTTTAAAAGCATCATAATTGGCTGATTGTCATTGGTGAAAAATAATGGTGAGGAAAAAATATTGGCATTCCAGCATGCTAACCTTTCAAGCTATTTTTGCTTCGCTAATTTTGCAGCTGTAACCCTTAAGATTCATATAACTTGGGGGTCCTTCAGGCATTAGAGGGGCTGTCACACCAAATGTCTTCCGGGGGGAAGGTTTTTGTCGGAGGGAATAAATGTATTTGGCTTGACAGTAGCTACGACCAATAGCCGTGTTGTTAGCATTCCGTGTTTTTCGCATTGTCACTCCACACTGGCGCCAAAACAAGAACCGGTACGTCCCAGGTCTCGTCTTTTGACATGGCTCGCCCATGTGGGGATGTGTTATTGACGAGGCATGGGCTGATGATGGAGTCCATTAAATTGAGCCAATGTCTTGTTAGCATTGTTGACACTTGGTAAATCTTTTTATTGATCGCAACAACAAAATTACAGAAAATTACATGTCAGTGTAATGCAGGGGTCACCAACACGGTGCCCGTGGGCACCAGGTCGCCCGCAAGGACCAGATGAGTCGCCCGCTGGCCTGTTCTAAAAATAGCTCAAATAGCAGCACTTACCAGTGAGCTGCCTCTATTTTTAAAATTGTTTTTATTTTCTAACAATCTGGTCTCGCTTTGCTCGACATTTTTAATTCTAAGAGAGACAAAACTCAAATAGAATTTGAAAATCCAAGAAAATATTTTAAAGCCTTGGTCTTCACTTGTTTAAATCAATTCATTTATTTTTTGACTTTGCTTATTATAACTTTCAGAAAGACAACTTTCAGAAAAAACCTTAAAAATGATTTTAGAATTTTTAAACACCTATACCTTTTTATCTTTTAAATTCCTTCCTCTTCTTTCCTGACAATTTAAATCAATGTTCAAATATTTGTTTTTTTAATTGTAAAGAATAATAAATACATTTTAATTTAATTCTTCATTTTAGCTTCTGTTTTTTCGACGAAGAATATTTGTGAAATATTTCTTCAAACTTATTATGATTACATTTTTTTAAATATATTCTGGCAAATCTAGAAAATCTGTAGAATCAAATTTAAATCTTATTTCAAAGTCTTTTGAATTTCTTTTGAAATTTTTGTTCTGGAAAATCTCGAAGATATAATGATTTGTCTTTATTAGAAATATAGCTAGGTCCAATTTGTTATATATTCTAGCAAAGTGCAGATTAGATTTTAACCTATTTAAAACATGTCATCAAAATTGTAAAATTAATCTTAATCAGGAAAAATTACTAATGTTCCATAAATTCTTTTTTGAAATTTTGCAAAAAGATTCGAATTAGCTAGTTTTTCTGTCCATTTTTTTTCGGTTGAATTTTTAATTTTAAAGAGTCGAAATTAAAGATAAACTATGTTTACATTTTTTTTGTGTGTGTGTGTATTTTCCTTTTCCTCAATTAAATGTTTTTTCAACATTTATCCATCCATCCATTTTCTACCGCTTATTCCCTTTTGGGGTTGCGGGGGGCGCTGGCGTCTATCTCAGCTACAATCGGGCGGAAGGCGGGGTACACCCTGGACAAGTCGCCACCTCAGGGCTTTTTCAACATTTATTCTCTACAAAAAAAAACTTCCGTAGAAGGAAAAAAAATGTACGACGGCATAACAGACAGAAATACCCATTTTATATATATATATATATATATATATATATATATATATATATATATATATATATTTATTTATTAAAGGTAAATTGGGCAAATTGGCTATTTCTGGCAATTTATGTGTGTATCAAGCTGGTGGCCCTTCACATTAATCAGTACCCAAGAAGTAGCTCTTGGTTTCAAAAAGGTTGGTGACCCCTACTCTAACATAATCAATGCAACTAAGGTCAGTCCGTCGTCACCTCTTTACTTATACTAGTGGTGTTCCTCAAGGCTCCGTCTTAGGTCCTCTCTTTTTCAGCATTTGGCCGATTCAACTGGCGGCCCGCGATTTCAGGTCGAAGAACTTGTCAGAGGAGAAAAAAGAAGAAATGTAGAAAATATGTGCAATATTGCCCCTGGAAGAATGGAATGTAGTAGACAATGTAAATTGTCCATTTCTGACAATTTATTTAAGTGTGTATCAAACTGGTAGCCATTCGCATTAATCAGTACCCAAGAAGTAGCTCTTGGTTTCAAAAAGGTTGGTGACCCCTGGTGTAATGCATATGAATTTAAACATAATTAAACCCAAAATATGTGTAGTATATCCATCCATCCATTTCCTACCGCTTGTCCCTTTTGGGGTTGCTGGAGCCTATCTCAGCTATGATTGATAATGAATAGAACAAAGCTGCATTATTTGACAGAAACGACTATTTGGGTTTCAAATGTGTCCAGCCAAGTCTTACAAGCACTAATATTACCTAAATGTGTGTGTGTGTGCATACATTGGCTGATGTGTTATATTTTTGATGGCTCAAAGCCAAACCACTCGCATGTGGAAACCAAATCTTATCACCAGCAGCTTGAGTCTCATCGCTGTTTTTTGTCATTCTTTGCACTCCATTTGAACTTGATATGGCCATCACAGTGAGAGAGGTTGATAGTTTTATCCGGCCCTTGCAAAGAAAGCAAGAGTGGAACAAAATACATGTACAGGGTCGAAGGGCGAGCTGGAGCCTACCCCAGTTGGGTACAATCAATCGCTGTCCACGTAGAAACAAACTTTCACAACAATGGCCGATTTTTGTGGATTTATTAAAGTTAATAAAAGTTTGGAATAATATCCTCTTTTGGCCCAAAGCCATTTTAAAACGCCTTGTCATCTGTTGCAGGCCCCCCCAAAACAGCTGGGGGCCATTTGCGGCTCGGAGCTTGTTTTTTTTAATGGCCCACAAAATGTTATTTTAAAAAAAAACGTAAGTGGTGTAATGTAACGAGAACATTTGCAAAGTTAACTCTAGCTGCCAGCAAGCTGTGTTGTTTTTTTTCCATAAAACTGTCATCGCTTAAAAAAAAAATGACTCAAAATCAATGTTTTTATGAATTATTGACTTATTCAAGGTTCCATCCATCCATTTCTACCGCTTATTCCCTTTTCGGGGTGGCGGGGGGCGCTGGCGCCTATCTCAGCTACAATCGGGCGGAAGGCGGGGTACACCCTGGACAGGACGCCACCTCATCGCAAGGTTCCAATTATCGAATATTCCACTCTACAATATAAAATAGACATAAAACACACAATAAAAAAAAATACTTAAAAAATAATAAAAAAACCTATAACCGACGGAGCAATGTAAGGTTGATCTCGAGACTTAAGTGTTGAAAGTTAAAAAAAAAAGAAATAAAAAGAATGTGTATCGTGGGGGCCCTTTTACACCTCTAATAATTTTAGTGGCAGTTTTTTTGTTTTTTTTTTAATGTCATAATTCACATCAAATATTCCACTTTGAAATATTTTGGGTGGGGAAATGTTGAATACTGTGTGTTGTGGTTTTGCCAGTTGTGATTAAAAAATGGCATGAAACATTTCTTTTTTTTAAAAACTGTAAATCAACAGACCTGAAGTTATTCTAAAGATTAAAGCGTTGAACAATGAAAAAAAAAAAAAATAATATATGACTTATTTAAAAAAAAATTTATAACTAAGACCTTTTTGGGTCAAATTTGGTGTGTGTGTGTGTGTGTGTGTGTGTGTGTGCGTGTGTGTGCGCATGTATTTATATACAAACCCTGTTTCCATATGAGTTGGGAAATTGTGTTAAATGTAAATATAAACGGAATACAATGATTTGCAAATCATTTTCAAGCCATATTCAGTTGAATATGCTACAAAGACAACATATTTTTGCAAATAATCGTTAACTTTAGAACTTGATGCCAGCAACACGTGACAAAGAAGTTGGGAAAGGTGGCAATAAATACTGATAAAGTTGAGGAATGTTTATCAAACACTTATATGGAACATCCCACAGGTATGCAGGATAATTGGGAACAGATTGGGTATAAATGCAGCTTCCATGAAATGCTAAGTCATTCAAACAAGGATGGGGCGAGGGTCACCACTTTGTAAGCAAATTGTCGAACAGTTTTAGAACAACATTTCTCAACGAGCTGTTGCAAGGAATTTAGGGATTTTACCATCTACGGTCCGTCAAATCATCAAAAGGTTCAGAGAATCTGGAGAAATCACTGCAGGTAAGCGATGATATCACGGACCTTTGATCCCTCAGGCGGTACTGCATTAAAAACCGACAGTGTGTAAATGATATCACCACATGGGCTAAGGAACACTTCATAAAACCACTGTCAGTAACGACAGTTGGTCGCTACATCTGTAAGTGCAAGTTAAAACTCTACTATGCAACGAGAAAGCCATTTATCAACAACACAAAGGAACGCCGCCGGCTTCGCTGGGCCCGAGCTCATCTAAGATGGACTGATGCAAAGTGGAAAAGTGTTCTGTGTTCTGACGAGTCCACATTTCAAATTATATTTGGAAATTGTGGACGTGGTGTCCTCCGGAACAAAGAGGGAAATAATCATCCGGATTATTTTAGGCGCAAAGTTCAAAAGCCAGCATCTGTGATGGTATGGGGGTGCATTAGTGTCCAAGGCATGGGTAACTTACACATCTGCTGAATGGTCCATAAAGGTTTTGGAGCAACATACCATATTTCCTTGAATTGCCGCCGGGGCGCTAATTAATTTAAAACCTCTTCTCACTCCTGGGCTTACCAAAAACATGCGGTAAAAGTAAGCATGCGCTAATTATTTTAAAACCTCTTCTCACTCCGGCACTTACCAAAGGTATGCAGTAAAAATTGAGTGTGATGTAAGCTTGGACCTTAAATCCTACTGAATAGCTCTTAATCTTCTGTGTGTAGGGCCCCTAGATCGTGTGGGGCCCTATTTTATGAGTGATGAGTCGCGGGTAAAATGGCAATTAATGAATGAATGAGTGAATGACCGGGTATTTTATATGAAACTTTGCTACTAACTCATTCCTAGTCCCTTCCTGCTCCATCCTTTATAAATACCGGAAAAAATATCAGATTTCTCATAATTTTTATTATTCCCTGTAGTGCGCAGCATTAACGCAGAGCAGACATTCTAGGGTTGATTGTGGCGGGAAGACACAAAAATACTTTTTTTTTGTTTTAGTGTGAAACAATTATCAAATTACATTGAACATTGAAGTTGGAGCATAAAACATCCATCCATCCATTTCTACCGCTTATTCCCCTTTGGGGTCGCGGGGGGCGCTGGCGCCTATCTCAGCTACAATCGGGCGGAAGGCAGTGTACACCCTGGACAAGTCGCCACCTCATCGTGTTTAACATGAATTTTAAAAAAAAGTGTGAATTTCCCAATTGAAAGCATCAAAACATTCGACGTACATCAAATAAATTATGCAAATTAGCGAGTCCCTTTATTTTCGCAGAAAACATTTGTGCGATTGCGACGCCTACAACTTTGCAGAAACAGTTTGGGGAGACCTGACCTCAACTTCAGTCACTTTTCTTTGTACAGGGCAACAACGTTTGACCTCAGGGATGCTGTGGTAAACAGGACACCCGGATGCAGAGAGGGCAGGCAACGTGCAGGTAAGAGGCACCTAGCTAGACTTTGGAGGGGTTTACTTTTTCACACTTTGCATTATTTTCTTACACTTTATTAAGCATTTCTTACTTAATCCTTATCTGTGCACCTTCATTTAATATAAATACAGACCCATCCATTCATTTTAAGAGCCTATTAAGTGTTTAATATGATTTTACTATTTTGTTGACATTGTTTGTGTTTTCCATGCTTGTGTTGACATTTCCTTTCTGCCTTAATAGCTGAGATGATTATAATCAGAGGAAGGTTACTTTTTTGGAATTATTTCTTTAATTAATTTTTTTTTTAAAAGTATTTTGTATTTAAAGAAAGAAGGTTACATTCTCTTATTTTCAATAGGTCAAAAAAAATTCAATAATAATCCACATCGACCGATATGATTATGATAATTGAATAATTATTGCTCGATAAAAATTCCTTTCCATAGTGAAATAAGAACAGGGCAAATTAATGTTACACAGCTGTTATTTTCCTAGCACTAAACCTGCAGCAAAATGGTTATTTTCAGGTTTCTCTTTGTTTACATTTTCACACTTTGCACTATTTTCTTACCTGACCTCAACTTCAATCACTTTTCTTTGTACAGGGCAACAACGTTTGACTCAGGGATGCTGTGGTAAACAGGACACCCGGATGCAGAGAGGGCAGGCAATGTGCAGGTAAGAGGCACCTAGCTATGCTTTGGAGGGGTTTACATTTTCACACTTTGCATTATTTTCTTACACTTTATTAAGCATTTCTTACATAATCCTTATCTGTGCACCTTCATTTAATATGAATACAGACCCATCCATTCATTTTAAGAGCCTATTAAGTGTTCAATATGATTTTACTCTTTTGTTTACATTGAGGGTTTTTCATGCTTGTGTTGATTCCGCCTTGATAGCTGAGAGGATTATAATGAGGAAGGTTATTTTAAAAAAAATATTTCTTCCATTAATCATTTTAAACACGTATTGATTATTTAAAGAAAGAAGGTTACATTTGAAATCAAATATATTTTTTCTAAATCTCTTATTTTCCATAGGTCATAAAAAATTTCAATAATTATCCACATTGACCGATATAATAATAATAATATTTGAATAATTATTGGATGACCAAGATTCCATTCAATAGTTAAATAAAAATAACAGGACAAATTAATGCTACACAGACATTATTTTCTAGCACTAAACCTGCAAAAATAGCTATTTTGAAGTTTCTCTTTGTTTAGATTTTCACACTATGCACTATTTTCTTACACTTTTTTAAGCATTTCTTACATAATCCTTATCTGTGCACCTTCATTTAATATAAATACAGACCCATCCATTCATTTTAAGAGCCTATTAAGTGTTCAATATGATTTTACTTATTTTGTTGACATTGTTTGTGTTTTCCATGCTTGTGTTGACATTTCCTTTCTGCCTTGATAGCTGAGAGGATTATAATCAGAGGAAGGTTACTTCTTTGAAATTATTTCCTTAATTAATCATTTTTAAAAAGTAGTTTTTATGTAAAGAAAGAAAGTTACCTTTGAAACAAAATATATTGTTCTAATTCTCTTATTTTCTATAGGTCCAAAAAAAATTCAATAATTATCCACATCGACCGATATGATAATAATAATTGAATAATTGTTGCACGACAAAAATTCATTTCCATAGTAAAATAATAACAGTGCAAAATAATGTTACACAGCCGTTATTTCCAAGCACTAAACCTGCAGAAAAATAGTTATTTTGAGGTTTCGCCTTGTTTTATATTTTAAAACTTGGCACAGTTTTCTTACATTTTATTAAGCATTTCTTACATAATCCTTGTCCTTGCACCTTCATTTAATATAAATACTGACCCATCCATTCATTTTAAGAGCCTATTAAGTGTTCAATATGATTTTACTATTTTCTTTATATTGAGTGTTTTTCATGCTTGTGTTGGCATTTCCTTTCTGCCTTGATAGCTGAGAGGTTTGAAACCAGGAAGGTTACTTTTTTGAAATTATTTCTTTAATTAATAATTTAAAAAAATGATTGATTATTTAAAGAAAAAAAGTTACATTTGAAAGCGAATATATTTTTTCTAATTCTCTTATTTTCCATAGTTCATAAAAATGGTCAATAATTATCCACATCGACTGATATAATAATAATAATAATAATATTTGAATAATTATTGCATGACAACAATTCCATTCCATATTGAAATCACCAGGAAAAGATGAGATCACCTACCTAGGTTCGATTCTAAAGGCTAATCTTTCCTGTGATAAAATGGCAACCAAGGTAATCAAAAAGGTCAACCAAAGAACGAGATTCCTCTACAGAATTTCCTCTCTGGTCAACAAAAGCACATTGAGGATTCTAGCGGGAACTCTCATTCAACCCTTCTTCGATTACGCTTGCACCTCCTGGTACCCCAGCACCTCCAAAACCCTCAAATCTAGACTCCAAACATCCCAGAATAAGCTAATCCGTTTACTTTTAGACCTCCACCCCAGATCACACCTCAATTCAACCCACTTCTACAAAGTGGGCTGGCTCAGGGTGGAGGACAGAGTAAAACAACTTGCACTGAGCCTAGTCTATAAAATCCGCTACACCTCCCTCCTTGATACCGAAGTACATGTCAATCTACTTCCTTAACGTAAATGACCGCCATAACCACAACACCAGGGGGAGCTCCACAAACCACGTTAAACCCAGATTCCGATCTAACAAAGGTCTTAACTCATTCTCTTTCTATGCCACATCAATGTGGAATGCACTTCCAACACGTATACAAGTAAGTGCATCTCTATCCTCCTTCAAAACCGCTCTAAAACAGGGGTGTCGAACTCAAATACAGAGTGGGCCAAAAACAAAGCCGCGGGCCGAGGTTGAACAAATTAACCTTTTAATAGGGACCCAAACAAGTTTTGCATTGAACATTGAACAAGCAAGGCTTATATACAGTAACTTTATTGTGGCATGCAAAATCGAGCTTCAAATATTAAAAATAATAATTGAAAAATATCAATGGCTTTTCAAATAAAATTCAAATACAAATGAAATGCCTCTTTTCTATTTGCAGCCTTCTGAGGTACATATCAAAATACATTGTAGCGTCCCGGAAGAGTAAGTGCTGCAAGGGGTTCTGGGTATTTGTTTTGTTGTGTTTATGTTATGTTACAGTGCAGATGTTCTCCCGAAATGTGTTTGTCATTGTTGTTTGGTGTGAGTTCACAGTGTTAAAGTTGTTTGTACGGCCACCCTCAGTGTGACCTGTATGGCTGTTGACCAAATATGCCTTGCATTCACTTATGTGCGTGTAATAGCTGCATATATTATGCGAGTGGGCCTGCACGCTATTTGTATGGAGAAAATGCGGACGTGACAACAGGTTGTAGAGAATGCTAGAGGCAGTGCCTTTAAGGCACGCCCTGAATATTGTTGTCCGGTTGAAAATCGGGAGAATGCTTGTCCCGGGAGAATTTCGGGAGGGGCACTGAACTTCGGGAGGATTGGCAAGTGTGACAAATTGCGGTGTTACAGTGGCACCGCTGCTGTGTAATAACGGCGGGCCAGATGTAATGTTAATTTTATATTGCCTCAAGGGCCAGATTAAATTACATGGCGGGCCAGAGTTTGACACCCATGCTCTAAAACAATGGTTCCCAAACTTTTGCAGGCTGGCGCCCCCTTGGCTCCCCAGTGAATTCCTAGCAACCAAAAATCTTGATATGACTTTTTGAAAATTCTGAACATTACAATCTTGAAATTACAAACCTGAGCTTTTGCTTTTGTAGTCTATGCTGTCGGATCTGACTGGGCCAGAGCGGCGTGTGGTAACCGGACCCAATGCGTCGTCCACTGACTCGTCCTGCTGCACGTGTTGTGTACAAATCGTCAAACAAACATTCGAACTTCTGACTTCGACTTCGGACTGCCGCCCCCCTACCGCCCCCTTCTTCCTCACCGCCCCCCCAGATCTTTCCACCGCCCCCAGGGGGGCGGTACCGCCCACTTTGGGAACCACTGCTCTACAACAACATTTCCAGGCAACTTCAACACTTTACTAATACCCTCCTCCATTCACATCCCATCTCCCCGGATTGTAAACAACCTAATGTAAATAATCAAATGCACTTCCAATGTATATACTTGTGTTCTTATGCTATCTGAACTCACTATGTTCTCTGCTGGCTGTACATATCCTACTAAATAAGACCTACACTGTTTCAATGTCCACATTTCTCTGTTGATGCAATTGTTGATGACTGAAGTACTGATATCAACCAAAGCTCCTCATCCAACCCCCCGGATTGTAAATAATGTAAATAATTCAATGTACATACTATGATGATTAACCTGTGTGATGACTGTATTATGCTGATAGTATATGTTTGTACCATGAATTGATTAACGGGGACCCCGATTTAAAGAAGTTGAAAAACTTATTGGGGTGTTACCATTTAGTGGTCAATTGTACGGAATATGTACTGTACTGTGCAATCTACTAATAAAAGTATCAATCAATCAATCAATCAAAATAAGAACCGGGCAAATAAATGTTACACAGCTGTTATTTCCTTGCACTAAACCTGCAGAATATAGTTAATAATTAATTATTTTAAAAATGAATAAAATGATTTGAATGAAATCAAATATATATTTTTAATGCTCCTTATTTTCCATAGGTCATAAAAAAAATATCAATTATGGAAATCAAACACAGTTTTCAGCCCAGCTCTCTGATCGTGTAATGAAAGGAGAACACGTTCAAAAGCAAACCACGTTCTCTTTTATTTCTCCTGTAAAAAAAAAAAAAAAAACTGTTAATGAATCCCTGCCACATGCATTTTTTTTAACACCTTTTGAAATGCACATTGATGTGACAACGGTCGCAATTTGAGAGAGGCTTTAAATTTGTTCCGCGGTAGATGACAAATCGTCGTCAGCGGTCGGCGTCCTCACATCCTCCTTTTTGCTTTGTTCCAGCGGAGTGCGCCTTCATGCTTGCCTTGCAAATTGCTGTTTTTACTTAACGCAGCACTTAATTGCAAGCACATGCTCGAGTGGTCACGGCGGCCATCGGAGGCAGAATGAGCCGCGACAGCGCAGCATATATTACCGTGGAATCAGCTTCCGCCGCGCCAGGCGTACACTCTCAGCCCCGCCGCCTGATTGCAAGCCTGAGCCCGCTCCATCTCCGGGGGGCACCGGCGCCAGATGGCCGTGCCAGTAACAGCACTGGGAGAGAAGCAAAAAAAATGGCGGCGAGGGCTGAGAAGTGGAGAGTGGGAAAAGGGAGGAAGGAGCGCCAGGTTGGACGGGAAGAGCTCCGTGTGATGATTAGATCTCTAAACTCGGGTGGCTGCGGGTGCATTTGCAGAGCCTCAGGTTGGCCGTGACCCACTTTCCCCCTCCTTGTCTGTCTGAGAGACTGTCGGCGCATTCCGTCATGTGTCGGAGCGGATTGCGGGGGTGACACGTTCGGTCCTTTTTGTGACTTTTTTTTGTAAAGCTCGAAGATGCGAGGAAATGTTTTAAAATGTTAAAGGCCTACTGAAACCCACTACTACCCACCACGCAGTCTGATAGTTTATAAATCAATGATGAAATATTAACAGTGCAACACATGCCAATACGGCCTTTTTAGTTTATCCATCCATCATCTTCTGCTTATCCGAGGTCGGGTCGCGGGGGCAGCAGCCTAAGCAGGGTAGCCCAGACTTCCCTCTCCCCAGCCACTTCGTCTAGCTCTTCCCGGGGAATCCCGAGGTGTTCCCAGGCCAGCCGGGAGACATAGTCTTCCCAACGTGTCCTGGGTCTTCCCCGTGCCCTCCTACCGGTTGGACGTGCCCTAAACACCTGCCTAGGGAGGCGTTCGAGTGGCATCCTGACCAGATGCCCGAACCACCTCATCTGGCTTCTCTCCACGTGGAAGAGCAGCGGCTTTACTTTGAGTTCCTCCCGGATGGCAGAGCTTCTCACCCTATCTCTAAGGGAGAGCCCCGCCACCCGGCGGAGGAAACTCATTTTGGCCGCTTGTACCCGTGATCTTATCCTTTTGGTCATGACCCAAAGCTCACGACCATAGGTGAGGATGGGAACGTAGATCGACCGGTAAATTGAGAGCTTTGCCTTCCGGCTCAGCTCCTTCTTCACCACAACGGATCGATACAACGTCCGCATTACTGAAGACGTCGCAGCGATCCGCCTGTCGACCTCACGATCCACTCTTCCCCCACTCGTGAACAAGACTCCTAGGTACAGCGGCTTTACTTTGAGCTCCTCCCGGATGGCAGAGCTTCTCACCCTATCTTTAAGGGAGAGCCCCGCCACCTGGCGGAGGAAACTCATTTCGGCCGCTTGTACCCGTGATCTTGTCCTTTCGGTCATGACCCAAAGCTCATGACCATAGGTGACGATGGGAACGTAGATCGACCGGTAAATGGAGAGCTTTGCTTTCCGGCTCAGCTCCTTCTTCACCACAACGGATCGATACAACGTCCGCATTACTGAAGACGCCGCAGCGATCCACCTGTCGATCTCACGATCCACTCTTCCCTCACCCGTGAACAAGACTCCTAGGTACTTGAACTCCTCCACTTGGGGCAGGGTCTCCTCCCCAACCCGGAGATGGCACTCCACCCTTTTCTGGGCGAGAACCATGGACTCGGACTTGGAGGTGCTGATTCTCATTCCGGTTGCTTCACACTCTGCTGCAAACCGATCCAGTGAGAGCTGAAGATCCCGGCCAGTAGAAGCCATCGGGACCACATCATCTGCAAAAAGCAGAGACCTAATCCCGCGGCCACCAAACCGGAAACCCTCAACGCCTTGACTGCGCCTAGAACTTCTGTCCATAAAAGTTATGAACAAAATCGGTGACAAAGGACAGCCTTGGCGGAGTCCAACCCTCACTGGAAACGTGTCCGACTTACTGCCGGCAATGCCAGCAAACCTTTTTAGTTTACTAAATTGCCATTTTAAATTTTCCGGGACCTTTTTTCTTGAAAACATCGCTTAATGATGACGTGTACGCGGGACGTCACGGGCTGTTATGAATATGAGCGCTGCACACACACACAGCTAAAAGTCGTCGGCTTTAACAGCATAATTACACATTATTTTGGACATCTGTGTTGCTGAATCTTTTGCAATTTGTTCAATTAATATTGGAGAAGTCAAAGTAGAAAGACGGAGTTGGGAAGCTTTAGCCTTTAGCCACACAAACACACGGTGATTCCTTGTTTAAAATTCACCGAGGTGAAAATTTCCTATGGATCCCGACCACTTGTCAACCAGCAGGTTTCGGTGAGAAAATTGTGGTTAAAAAGTCGCCACTTACCGGATATCAGCTGACTTTCTCTCTGGCACTCACCGAGGGTGGACGCTCCCCTTTCCTCTCCCTTATCTCTCCTGCTTGCTTCTTTGTTTCGTCCTGTCTTAACTTTCTTGTTGCCCCTTTTTGCACTGCTCTCCAAATCTAAACATTGGAACTATTTAACTGGCCTCAACAAAATTGACAAAATCTTGGGTTTGGGGGAACCTGCTGTCGTGACAAAGCGGTTGTTGCTGGACACACGACAGACTCTTGGGGGGAGAAGGATATCCACATATTCGGAATTATGACAGCAGGACATCTGCTGATTGGAGTAAGCGTTGCTCTGATTTGTCGACAAATTGGAAGTTGCTGGCAGTCTTCAAAGTACCCCAAAGCTGCCACAAATGATTGGAGGATGCGGGAAGAACTGTGGATCACATCGGACTGTCTACCCCACAGTTTTTGAGGACCAGTCATAGACAATTTTAGAGTGAAAATCAAATTTTGTTTTCACTCGCATACAAACCATTTTAACTTGGATTTTTTTCCCTGGCTTCGAGACTCTCCCGAAGATCACTGCAGGAAGACACAACAAACTCCCTTTTTTGTCTCTCATGGACACACACCTGTTGTTGTGAACTTTGGACTAGCGACGGCAAATACATCAAAGCCGCGGAACAAAGACACACTATGGGCTTATACACACACACACATATCCACAAAAAAAATATACGCCACACATACACCCTCCTGTCCCCCAATCCGACGCCCTCAACGCTAAGCCCGTAGGGGTGATGAATGGATGGTCAGCGCCTGAGAGCTGCGACCTACCACCATGACCTTGAACTAGCTTCCCTTTGTTGCTAGATATCTCGAGATGTATGTTGTAATATGTATATACGCTTCCGATTATCAGGTACTGTTAAACTCACTAAAACACTAGCAACACAATAGAAAGATAAGGGATTTCCCCGAATTATCCTAGTAAATGTCTCTAAAAACATATGAATCCGTCTCAAAGCAAGCAGCGTTGGTCGGGCCCGTCTTTGACTGCTGCCCCTGTCACCCAAGCCCTGGTCTAAGGCAGACCTACATAGAGGTGTTTGTTTCATGTCTGTACGACATTCCTAACAGAAGTTACATGCAGTTTTGTCTGGGTTTTTTCCTAGGGGGCGCTAGAGCGCAATTTAGATTTTAGGGGTTTGTTTTTTTATTAGATGGCAATTTTTGCCAGTCCTGATGTGTGTGTACAATTTGGTGAGTTTTGAAGCATTTTAAGGGGGTCAAATTACAGCTCGGTGTTTCTGGATGTTGTTGATAAATGGCTTTCGCTCTGCATAGTAGAGCTTTAACTTGCACTTTGAAGCATTTTAAGGGGGTCAAATTACAACTCAAAGAGGCAAAAATGACATACTTTAGGAAGCTTTGCGCAGGGGTACTTTGAAGGCACGTAAAATCAGAGCCAGAGCAGTAATCAAAACTCTTTCAGTAACTTTAAATCAGAAGGGTTCAGACTGTGGTTTATTCTGTACACATTTAGCATCATCTACAACAACACTTGTGAATTTGGGCTAATTACATTTATCTCACACGAAGTTGAAGGGGGATACAAATTATTTTAGCATATGTATGTGCGCCCAGATAATGTTTCCCCAGTCCTCTATTTTTAACAGGGCATGTAGCTCCACCCCCTCTAAAATCTTGCACGCTTTAGCGACAGAGGACACAAATAATTGATTTTGTGACATTCAGTGGATACATTTAAAACATCAGTTTCCTTCATTAAAAATTGTCAGCTTATTTTTATACGTTGCAAACTCAAACTCATCTAGTGGGCCGGATAAAACCGGTTCGCGGGCCGTACGTTTGACACCCCTGCTCTAGTACATTTACAGCGTCAGTAAATTAATGTTAAGATGATACAATAAAAGAACATATATAATCTATTTCTGGCAGCATAGGAAAAACATATTCATAGGTTGCACTTTTGCATCTTTTTGCACAGCTGTGTTGCGTTCAAGGACCCTCGATTAAATTGAAAAACAGCAGTGTCACTTGTTAAATGATAAGTGGATAAGGTGATCAAAGAAAAGAACATATGTAATCTGTATCTGGCAGCATAGGAAAAAAGTATTCATAGGTTGCACTTTTGCATCTTTTTGCAGAACTGTAGTGCGTTTAAGGACCCTTGATTAGAGTTAGAAACGGCAGCATCGCTAATTTAATCATAAGGTGATGGAAGAAAAAAATGTACATGATAAATCTATTTGTGGCAGCATCCGACGGAGTTATATTTACGTTTCACCTTTGCAGCTCATTGCCCATAACTGTGGTGGATTCAAGGACCCTCTAATACATTTAGTAACTATAGGGTCACTAATTTAAGAATAAGGTGATTGCAGAAAACAACATGTATAATCTATTTCTGGCAGCACAGCTAAAAATTCTTCATAAATTGCACTTTTGCATCTTTTTGCATAACTGTGTTGCGTTCAAGGACCCTCGGTTATAATTGAGAAACAGCAGCGGCACTTGTTTAATGATAAGTTGATGAGGTGATCAAAGAAAATAACATATGTAATCTATATCTGGCAGCATAGGAAAAAAGTATTCATAGGTTGCACTTTTGCATCTTTTTGCATAACTGTAGTGTGTTTAAGGACCCTTGATTAGAGTTAGAAACGGCAGCATCGCTGGTTTAATCATAAGATGATGGAAGAAAAAAATGTATGTAATAAATCTATTTGTGGCAGCATCGGACAAAGTTATGTTTACGTTTCACCTTTGCAGCTCATTGCCCATAACTGTGGTGCATTCAAGGACCCTCTAATACATTTAGTAATAATAGCGTCACTAATTTAACAATAAGGTGATTGCAGAAAAGAACATGTATAATCTATTTCTGGCAGCACAGCAAAAAATTGTTCATAGGTTGCACTTTTGCATCTTTTTGCATAGCTGTGTTGCGTTCAAGGACCCTCGATTAAATTGAAAAACAGAAGTGTCACTTGTTTAAATATAAGTTGATAAGGTGATCAAAGAAAATAATATATCTATTTCTGGCAGCATAGGAAAAAAGTATTCACAGGTTGCACTTTTGCATCTTTTTGCATAACTGTAATGCGTTTAAGGACCCTTGAATAGAGTTAGAAACGGCAGCATCGCTAGTTTAATCATAAGGTGATAGAAGAAAAAAATGTACATAATCTATTTCTGGCAGCATCGGACAAAGTTATGTTTACGTTTCACCTTTGCAGCTCATTGCCCATAACTGTGTTGCATTCAAGGACCCTCTAATACATTTAGTAACAATAGCGTCACAAATTTAAGAATAAACTGATTGCAGAAAACATGTATAATCTATTTCTGGCAGCACAGCAAAAAAAGGTGTTCATAGGTTGCGCTTTTGCATCTTTTTGCATAGCTGTGTTGCGTTCAAGGACTCTCGATTAAATTGAAAAACAGCAGTGTCACTTGTTTAATGATAAGTTGATAAGGTGATCAAAGAAATTAACATAAGTAATATATATCTGGCAGCATAGGAAAAAAGTAATCATAGGTTGCACTTTTGCATCTTTTTGCATAACTGTAGTGCGTTTAAGGACCCTTGATTAGAGTTAGAAACGGCAGCATCGCTAGTTTAATCATAAGGTGATTGAAGAAAAAAATGTAAATAATAAATCTATTTGTGGCAGCATCGGACAAAGTTATGTTTACGTTTCACCTTTGCTTCTCATTGACCATAACTGTGGTGCATTCAAGGACCCTCTAATACATTTAGTAACTATAGGGTCACTAATTTAAGAATAAGCTGATTGCACAAAAGAACATGTATAACTTATTTCTGGCAGCACAGCAAAAAATTGTTCATAGGTTGCACTTTTGCATCTTTTTGCATAGCTGTGTTGCGTTCAGGGACCCTCGATTAAATTGAGAAACATCAGCGGAACGTGTTTAATAAGTTGATAAGGTGATAGAAGAAAAAATACATATTCTATTTCAGGCAGTATAGGAAAAAAATGTATTGGTTTCACTTTTGCGTTATTGTAGTGCGTTTAAGGACCCTTGATTAGAGTTGGAAACAGATGTGTCACTGGTTTCCGGATAAGGTGATAAAGTAGAAATATATAATAATTATTTGTGGCAGCATAGGACAAAATTATGTTTTCTTTTCACTTTTGCATCTCATTGCCCATTATTGCGGTGCATTCAAGGACCCCCGATTAAAGTTAGAAACAGCAGTGTCACTAGTTTGATGATAAGGTGGTAGGAAAAAAGAACGTATCTAATAAATCTATTTGTGGCAGCATATGAAAAAAATATTTATAAGTTTCACTTTTGCATCTTTTGCATAACTGTGTTGCGTTCAAACACCCTCAATGAAAGTTAGAAACAGCACCATCACTAGTATAATCATAAGGTGATAGAAGAAAATAATGTGCAAACGTATAAAATCCATCTATTTGTGGCAGCATTGGACAAAGTTGTGTTTACGTCTCACCTTGGCAGCTCTTTGCCCATAACTGTGGTGCATTCAAGAACCCTCGATTAAAGTTGGAAACGGAGGTGTCAATAGTTCAAGGATGAGGCGATAGAAGGAAGATAAAAATTTGATAAATGTACATTTTCTGTGGCAGCATATAAAAATGTTTTTACTTTTGCATCTATCGCACAACTCTGGTGCCTTCAATAACTCTTGATTAGAGTTAAAAACGGAGGCGTCAATAGTTTAATGATGAGGTAATCAAGGAAAAGTAACAATATGATACATATATTCATGATAGCATGGGAGAAAGTGTGTTTCACTTTTGCATCTCAATGCCCATAACTTTGGTGCGTTCAAAGACCCTCTATTAGAGTTGGAGACAGAAGTGTCACAAGTTAAAAGATGAGGTGATAGAAGAAAAGCGAAAACATAGTAAATCTACTTGCTGCAGCATCGGACAAAGTTATGTTTATATTTCACTTTTGGATCTCATTGAACATAAATGTGGTGCGTTCAAAGACCCTCGGTTAAAGTTAGAAACAAAAGTGACACTTTAAATGACGAGCTGATAGGAAAAAAAGTGAACATATAGTAAATCTACTTGTGGCAAAGTAGGAAAAAGTTATTTGTAAATTTTACTTTTGCATCTTTGGCGTAACTATGGTGCGTTCAAGGACACACGATACTAGTTTGTAACAAATGCGTCACTCGTTTGGTAATGAGGTGATAGAAGAATTGTAACGATAAAGTTAATGTATTTGTGGCAGCATCCAAAAAAGTTTAGTTTACATTTGCATTTATGTGCCCTTAACAGTGGGGCGTTAAAGGACCCTTGATTAAAATTGGAAACAGGGGCGTCACTAGTTTACTGATGAAGTAATAGAAGAAAAGTAAAAAATATATAATACATATATTTGTGGTAGCATCAGACAAAGTTCTATTTGCGTTTCACTTTTGCATCTCATTGCCCCTAACGGTGGTGCATTCAAGGACCCTTGATTAGAGTTAGAAACAGAGGGGATTAGGTGATAGAAGAAAAAGTAAATATATGTGTGACACCCTAGGAAAAAGTTATCTATACATTCACTCGTGAATGTTTTGCATAACTGTGGTGCGTTCAAGGAACCCAATGATGAAATATAAATTAAAATATAATATCGATCTGCGATGAGGTGGCGACTTGTCCAGGGTGTACCCCGCCTTCCGCCCGATTGTAGCTGAGATAGGCGCCAGCGCCCCCCGCGACCCCGTAAGGGACAAGCGGTAGAAAATGGATGGATGGATATAATATTGATTTGAGGCAGCATAGGAGAAAGTTATGTTTATGTATCACATTGCACATAACTGTGGTGCATTCAAGGACCTTCGATTAAAGATAGAAACTTGTAGCCTGCCTCTATTATTGTTGAAATGGCAAACAATGCATCCTGATTTGTATCGTTAATGTTTTCATTTCGGAAGGCTGTCAAACAAGAAGTAACAAAGTTTGGGGGTCACAGCGGGCCACGCCCCGTTTTCTCGTGCCGCGCTTCAACACGTTCGCGTCTCATCTTGTTCTGATCTCAATTCCAAAATAGGAGCGGCGCAGGCTGCAGCATATGGCGCCTGCTGAGGGAAAATCAATAATTCAGTGCAGCAAGTCTCTAATTTGAACTCCGAGTGTTTCTTACATTTATCATCACCTACCAAGTCCACAATCCTCAAGTCACATGACGCCGACGCTGACGTGTCATGACAAATATCTTCTGCAGTCGGCTGGGAGGTATTTTTTTTTCCAACTGCACACTTTGTCCCAAAATATTTTCTATCTTTATGAGAAAAAGTTATTTCTTGCTGAATAAATGTCTACAAAGTGCTTCAGTTGCGAAACTTACCTAAACAACAGCATGCTGGAGAGCTGTGACGATTAATCGATGAGATCATTTCATCAGAAAAATACTGCGATTTATATTATGCGGCTTCGATTAATCGTTTGAGTGTGACTAAGAAAAATGTATAAAAGGTAATATAAGTGAAATAAAGGTAAAATAAGGTGGGAAAAGGTGATATTAGAATAAGGTAAATAGAAGGTAGAATAAGTCAATAAAAAAATCAAATATGCTACATAAAAGGGGAAATAATGTTAAAAAACCGAGAGAAAATAAGGGTTTAAGTAATGGTGAGGTAGTAGATAAAAGGTTAAATAAAAGGTAAGTTAGGTAAATAATATAGAATGTAAGAAAATGAAGGTAAATAAAAAAATTTAAAAGGTGGTAAAGAATAGAAGGTAAATATTAAAAAAGGGGTTAATAGAAGGTAATATAAGTGAACTGGAGGTAAAAGAAGGTGGGAAAAAGTTCAAGTGGCATTAAAAAAAAGGTAAATAGAAGGTAAAAAAGGTCAATAAAAAAATCTAATACACTACATAAAAGGTGAAATAATGTTTGAAAAAATTAGAGAAAATAGGGTAAGTAAATGGTGAGGAGGAAGACAAAAGGTTTGTCCTAATAATATAGAAAGTAAAAAAAGTAACAATCTGTATATAAAAGGTAGAAGAAGGTAAATAAAAGGTAAAAGAAAGGAATGTAGAAGGTACAAAGAAGACAAAACAAAGTAAAAGACGGTCAAATAAGGTTAATGAAAGGGAAAGGAAGGTAAATGAAAGGTAAAAAAAAATAAACGTAATAAAGAAGGTAAAAAAAGGTAAAATATGTTATATAGAATGTAAAAAGAAGGTCAATAAAAGAAAAAGAAAGTTTTCAGAAAGTGAATATAAAAGGTAAAAGAAGATAAAAACAAAGTAAAAGAAAAAGGTAAATGAAAGGTAACAAAGTTATACAGAATGTAAAAGAAGATCAATAAAAGAAAAAGAAAATATTTCAAAAGTGAATATAGAAGGTTAAAGCGGATAAAATCAAATAAGACGGTCAAAAAGGTAAATGAAAGGTAAGAGAGGGTAAATAAAAGGTAAAGAAAAACGTTATAAAGAATGTAAAAGAAAATAAGAAGGTGAAATACGTTGTAGAGCAGGGGTGTCAAACTCAAATACAGAGTGGCCCAAAATTTTAAACGGAACAAAGCCGCGGGCCAAGGTTGAACAAATGAACCTTTTAATAGGGACCCAAACAAGTTTTGCATTGAATATTGAACAAGCAAGGCTTATATAACTTTATAGTGACATGCAAAATCCAGTTTCAAATAATAATAATAAGAATAATAATTCAAAAAAATATTAATGGCATATCAAATAAAAATTAAATAAAAATGGTATGCCTTTTTTTCTATTTGTAATCTTCTGAGGTAAATATCACATTCTTTCCACAGGCTAATAATAAATTTGAAAATAAAATAACAATAATGAATGAACCAAACATTCAAGCTTTGAAGTAGCAAGAGAAAACGCATGAATAAAACGTTTATTGGTCAGTTTGCTGGAAGTTTCCCGGAAGAGTTAGTGCTGCAAGGGATTCTGGGTATTTGTTCTGTTGTGTTACGGTGCGGATGTTCACCCGAAATGTGTTTTTCATTCTTGTTTGGTGTGGGTTCACAGTGTGGTGCATATTTGTAAAAGTGCTAAAGTTGTTTATACGGCCACCCTCAGTGTGACCTGTATGGCTGTTGACCAAGTATGCGTTGCATTCACTTTTCATGTGTGTGTGTGTGTGTGTGTGTGTGTGTGTGTGTGTGTGTGTGTGTGTGTGTGTGTGTGTGTGTGTGTGTAAAAGCCACAAATATTATTCGACACGCTGTTAGTATGGAGGAAAAGTGGACGTAACGACAGGTTGTAGAGAATGCTAAAGGCAGTGCCTTAAATGCACGCCTCCAATATAGAAATTCGGGAGAATGGTTGCCGCGGGGGATTTTCGGGAGGGGCACTGGACTTCGGGAGTCTACCGGGAAAATTAGGAGGGTTGGCAAGTATGAGTATTAGCGGTGAATGCGGTGTTACAGCGGCAACGACGCTGTATAACACCGGCGGGCCAGCTCTAATGCTAAATTGATATTGCCTCAAGGGCCAAATTAAATTACACGCCGGGCCAGATTTGGCCCGCAGGCCAGAGTATGACACCCATGTTGTAGAGGATGTGAAACAAGGTCAATAAAAGAAAAACAAATGATTTAAAAAGTGAATATAGAAGGTAAAAGAGGATAAAATAAAGTAAACGTTCAAAGACAGTAGATAATAGGTAAAAGAATGTAAAAAAGGTAAAATATGTTATATAGAATGTAAAAGAAGGTCAATAAAAGAAAAAAAAAGATTTAAAAAGTGAATATAGAAGGTAAAGGAGGATAAAATAAAGTAAAAGACGGTCAAAGAAGGTTAATAAAAGATAAAAGAAGGTAAATAAAAGGTAACAGTTATATAGAATGTAAAAGAAAGTCAATAAAAGAAAAAGAAAATGTTTAAAAAGTGAATACAGAAGATAGAAAGAAGACAAAACAAAGTAAAAGATGGTCAAAGATGGTAAACGAAAAGTAAAGGAACGTAAATAAAAAGTAATAAAGAATGTAAAAGAAAATAAAAAGATAAATATGTAATATAGAAAGTAAAAGAAAAACAACACATTTAAAAAGAAAATATAGAAGGTAAAATAGGAAAAAATACAGTGAAAGACGGTCAAAGGAGATAAATGAAAGGTAAAAGAAGGTAAATGAAGTTAACAAAGTCATATAGAATGTAAAAGGTCAATAAAAGAAAAACAAAGGATTTAAAAAGTGAATATATAAGGAAGAAAGAAGACAAAAAGTAAAAGACGTTCAAAAAGGTAAATGAAAGGTAAAAAAAGGCAAATAAAAGGTAAAAAAAAAAACTTGTCAAAGAAGGTAAAAAAAAAAGGTTAAATATCTTATGTAGAAAGTAAAAGAAGGTCAATTAAAGGAAAAGAACAGATTTAAAAGGTGAATATAGAACTTAAAAGAGGATAAATGAAAGTAAAAGACGATCAAAGAAGGTAAATAAAAGGTAAAAAAAGTTATTAGAATGTAAAAAAAGTCAATAAAAAAAAGATTTGAAAAGTGAATATAGAAGGTAGAAAGAAGACAAAAAGTAAAAGACGGTCAAAAAGGTCAATGAAAGGTAAAAGAAGGTAATTAAAAGGTAAAAAAAAAAAACGTTATAAAGAACGTAAAAGACGGTAAAAAAAAGATAAAATATGTTATATAGAATTGAAAAGAAGGTCAACAA
>NC_084634.1:14042197-14109697 GCF_033978795.1 Nerophis ophidion
AGCACTACTTCACAACTTTGCTAACTGTTCCCAGGTCAGCATGCCAACTTTGTATGTTAGCATTATAGCTACTTTGAGATATTTACAACTAAAATTCATGGATTTTTTAACTTGGTACAAATTTACAACAATGCTAACTGTTCCCATGTTAGCATACTAATGTTCAATGTTAGCGTAATAGCTACTTTGAGAAGTTTACACCGAAAATGCATGGATTTTATTACTCGCCATTACTTGACAGTCAGCTAGCTTTTCAAATGTTAGCAAGCTAACTTTGTATTTTAGTATTATAACTACTTTTAGATGTTTACACCTAAAACTCATTAATTCTGTTACCTGGCACTACTTCACAACTTTGCTAACTGTTCCCAGATCAGCATACTAACTTTGTATGTTAGCAATATAGCTACTTTGAGACATTTACACCTAAAATCCATGGATTTTGTTACTTGGCACAAATTTGCAACCATGTTAACTGTTCCCATGTTAGCATACTAATGTTTTATTTTAGCGTAGTAGCTACTTTGAGAAGTTTAAACCAAAAATTCATGGATTTTATTAGTTGCCACTACTTGACAATCAGCTAGCTTTTCAAATGTTAGCAAGCTAACTTTGTATGTTGGTATTATAGCTACTTTTAGATGTTTACACCTAAACCTCATTAATTCTATTACCTGGCACTTCTTCACAACTTTGCTAACTGTTCCCAGACATGCATGCTAACTTTGTATGTTAACATTGTAGCTACTTTGAGACAGTTACACCTAAAAAATTCCTGGATTTTGTTACTTGGCACAAATTTGCTGATATGCTAACTGTTCCCATGTTAGCATACTAATGTTTTATGTTAGTGTAATAGCTACTTTGAGAAGTTTACACCAAAAAATTCATAGATTTTATTACTTGCCACTACTTGACAATCAACTAGCTTTTCCCATGTTAGCCAGCTAACTTTGTATGTTAGCATTATAGCTACGTTTAGACGTTTACACCTAAATCTCATTAATTCTGTTACCTGGTACTATTTTTACAACAATGCTAACTGAGTCCAGATCAGCATGCTAACTTTGTATATTAGCATTATAGCTACTTTGAGACATTTACACCTAAAATCCATGGATTTTGTAACTTGGCCCAAATTTGCAACCATGGCTACTGTTCCCATGTTAGCATATTAATGTTTTATGTTAGTGTAATAGCTACTTTGAGAAGTTTACACTAAAAATTAATGGATTGTATTACTTGCCACTACTTGACAATCAGCTAGCTTTTCAAAAGTTAGCAAGCTAACTTTGTATGTTAGTATTATAGCTAATTTTAGCTGTTTACACCTAAAACTCATTAATTCTATTACCTGGCACTACTTCACAACTTTGCTAACTGTTCCCTGATCCGCATGCTAACTTTGTATGTTAGCATTATAGCTACTTTGAGACATTTACACCTAAAAATCCTGGATTTTGTGACTTGGCACAAATTCCCAACCATGCTAACTGTTCCCATGTTAGCAAGCTAACATTTTATGTTAGTGTTATAGCTACTTTGAGACATTTACACCCAAAATTCATGGATTGTGGTACTTGGGACAAATTTCCAACCATGCTAACTGTTCCCATGTTAGCATGCAAATGTTTTATGTTAGCATTATCACTCCTTTGAGAGATTTACACCTAAAATTCATGGCTTTGGTTACTCGGTAGACAGTCACAACCATGCATGCCAACATTATATGTCAGCAATATAGCTACTTTTAGATATTTACACCAAAAAAGTAATGGATTGTGTACTTATTTATGATTTCCCTTCTTGTGTTGACCGTAAGCTATGACTTAGATGCATATTTCCTACTTAAATTAATTTAGCATTTCCGTTCAGCTACAACCGATGCTATCAACGCAGTTTTTGGCAGAATTCTAATATGGCTTCACTTTTTATAGCGTTCACACATAATTTCTTCAGAAATTATTATATCTGCCATATTTCCTTGAATAGCCGCCGGGCATGTAATATGCGTCTGCCTTGAATTACTGCCGAGTCAAACATGTCCCCAAATTTATTAGCACGTGCTTACTTTGACCGCCGGGTCAAATTCGTGACGTCACGAGTGATGCTTCCCCTGTCATCATTTCCAAAATGGCAGTGGAGGTTTTTTTTTTTGCTTTTACTATGTGTAAACCAGGGGTCCTGTTCCACAGCCATACAGATCACACTGATGGTTGTGATATAAAACAACTTGTCTTTAACACTCTTACTAATATGCGCCACACTCTGTGAACCCACACCAAACACATTTCTGGAGAACATTGGCTCTGTAACACATTATAAACGCAACATAAGAATTACCCAGAATTCCAATGCATCCATGACTCTTGGCTATATTATACCCCCCCCCCCGCCCCCCCCCCCCCATCTTCGTGCACCGGTTGAGGTGGGCTGAGTTGGGGGCGCGTGTATAATATAGCCAAGAGTCGTGGATGCATTGTAATTCTGGGTAATTCTTATGTTGCGTTTATCAATCAATCAATGTTTATTTATATAGCCCCAAATCACAAATGTCTCAAAGGACTGCACAAATCATTACAACTACAACATCCTCGGAAGAACCCACAAAAGGGCAAGGAAAACTCACACCCAGTGGGCAGGGAGAATTCACATTCAGTGGGACGCCAGTGACAATGCTGACTATGAGAAACCTTGGAGAGGACCTCAGATGTGGGCAACCCCCCCCCTCTAGGGGACCGAAAGCAATGGATGTCGAGCGGGTCTAACATGATACTGTGAAAGTTCAATCCATAGTGGCTCCAAGACAGCAGTGAGAGTCCCGTCCACAGGAAACCATCTCAAGCGGATCAGCAGCGTAGAGATGTCCCCAACCGATACAGGCGAGCGGTCCATCCTGGGTCCCGACGAGCGGTCCATCCTGGGTCTCGACTCTGGACAGTCAGTACTTCATCCATGGTCATCGGACCGGACCCCCTCCACAAGGGAGGGGGGGGACATAGGAGAAAGAAAAGAAGCGGCAGATCAACTGGTCTAAAAAGGAGGTCTATTTAAAGGCTAGAGTATACAGATGAGTTTTAAGATGAGACTTAAATGCTTCTAATGAGGTAGCATCTCGAACTGTTACCGGGAGGGCATTCCAGAGTACTGGAGCCCGAACGGAAAACGCTCTATAGCCCGCAGACTTTTTTTGAGCTCTAGGAATCACTAATAAGCCGGAGTCTTTTGAACGCAGATTTCTTGCCGGGACATACGGTACAATACAATCGTCAAGATAGGCTGGAGCTAGACCGTGTAGTATTTTATACGTAAGTAGTAAAACCTTAAAGTCACATCTTAAGTGCACAGGAAGCCAGTGCAGGTGAGCCAGTACAGGCGTAATATGATCAAACTTTCTTGTTCTTGTCAAAAGTCTAGCAGCCGCATTTTGTACCAACTGTAATCTTTTAATGCTAGACATGGGGAGACCCGAAAATAATACGTTACAGTAATCGAGACGAGACGTAACAAACGCATGGATAATGATCTCGGCGTCTTTAGTGGACAAAATGGAGCGAATTTTAGCGATATTACGGAGATGAAAGAAGGCCGTTTTAGTAACGCTTTTAATGTGTGACTCAAAGGAGAGAGTTGGGTCGAAGATAATACCCAGATTCTTTACAGAGTCACCTTGTTTTATTATTTGGTTGTCAAATGTTAAAGTTGTATTATTAAATAGAGGTCGGTGTCTAGCAGGACCGATAATCAGCATTTCCGTTTTTTTGGCATTAAGTTGCAAAAAGTTAGCGGACATCCATTGTTTAATTTCATTAAGACACGCTTCCAACTGACTACAGTCCGGCGTGTTGGTCAGCTTTAGGGGCATGTAAAGTTGGGTGTCATCAGCATAACAGTGAAAGCTAATACCGTATTTGCGTATGACGTCACCTAGCGGCAGCATGTAGATGCTGAAGAGTACAGGGCCAAGGACCGAACCCTGGGGAACTCCACACATTACCTTAACATAGTCCGAGGTCACACTGTTATAGGAGACGCACTGCATCCTATCAGTAAGATAAGAGTTAAACCATGACAGGGCTGAGTCTGACATACCAATTCGTATTTTGATACGCTCTAATAAAATATTATGATCGACGGTATCGAAAGCAGCGCTAAGATCGAGGAGCAGCAACATAGATGACGCATCAGAGTCCATCGTTAGCAATAGATCATTAGTCAGTTTTGCGAGGGCTGTCTCAGTCGAGTGATTTGCCCTGAAACCGGATTGAAAGGTTTCACATAGATTGTTAAACGCTAAGTGCTCATTTAGCTGCTCTGCAACAATTTTTTCGAGGATTTTCGAAATAAAGGGAAGGTGAGACACCGGTCGGTAGTTTACCATGAGGTCAGGATCGAGGTTAGGTCTTTTAAGGAGAGGATGAATAACCGCTTTTTTGAATGCAACGGGAACAGTGCCCGAGGAAAGTGATAAGTTTATAATATTTAGCACTGATGGACCTAATAATACAAAAAGCTCCTTGATAAGTTTCCCAGGAAGTGGGTCAAGTAAACATGTTGTTTGTTTTATTCCATTTACACGTTGTAACAATCCTTCTAATGTTATTTCATCAAAACGAGAGAAACTATTTTGGATATTTGCAGTATCCGCCGTATATACAATCGTATCTGTGTTACTATAACCCCGTTGTAGCTGGGACGCATTGTCTTTAATCTCCTTTCTAATAAGTTCAATTTTCTTATTAAAGAACTTCATAAAGTCATCTGCCGAATGGGTGGAGCTACTGGAAGGAGTCCCTTGTTGGGTTAGCGATGCTACTGTACTAAACAAAAATGTTGGATCGTTTTTATTAATGCGGATGAGATTTGAGTAATAATTAGTTTTAGCTAAGGTAAGCATGCGTTTATAAGTTATTAAACTATCACTCCATGCTTGATGGTGCACCTCAAGTTTAGTCGTGCGCCATTTGCGTTCCAGCTTTCTACATAATAATTTCTGAGCTCTAGTTTCTTCAGTAAACCATGGCGTACGCCTTTTTGGAGCCTTTTTTAACTTCAGCGGTGCTATACTATCAATGGTTTCGCGCAGGGCGTTGTTAAAGTTGTTAGTGAGGTTATCAATAGAGCCCACATACTTTGGGAACGGTGCCATTACCGAGGGCAGTAGGTCCGCAAGAGTCGTCGTTGTGGCAGCATTAATGTTGCGGCTGCTATAGCAGTTATTATTATTATTAGCTTGCCGAACATGAGTCTGAACTTCGAATTTTATAAGGTAATGATCGGACATTACTTTAGTATACGGGAGTATCATAACTTTGGAGACGGTGATACCTCTGACAAGCACTAGGTCTATCGTATTACCGCTGCGATGCGTCGGTTCATTTATTATTTGTGTAAGACCACAGCTATCAATTATAGTCTGGAGCGCCACGCACGGTGGGTCCAATGGGGTATTCATATGGATATTATAATGTGTTACAGAGCCAATGTTCTCCAGAAATGTGTTTGGTGTGGGTTCACAGAGTGTGGTGCATATTAGTAAGAGTGTTAAAGTTGTTTATATCACAACCATCAGTGTAAAAGGTGTGGCTGTTGACCAAGTATGCATTGCAGCGAAATGCATGCGTCCGACCAGCACGCAGATAGCATGGTGTAAAGGTGGGCGCAATGACATGTTGTAGAGCTGTGGTCCTCAACCACCGGGCCCCAGCCGCTGAAGAATTATATATTTTTTATTTATTTTTTTAATATCACACTCAATTTTTTACTGCATGCCATTGGTAAGCGCAGAGGTGAGAGGGGTTTTAAAATGATTAGCGCATGCTTACTTTTACCACATGCCTTGAATAACCGCAGTAGTGAGAAGAGGTTTTATATTAATTATCAAGGATATACGGTAGTTTAGTTCTAAACCTTGTTTAATTAAAAACACACTTTTTTAAACAATGTATGTCTTAATACAAAATGCATTTACCAACTGCATTTGTTTGGTTGTCCTTGGTCTTGAAAACGCTGTATTTTGTCTATTCAAGTGATTACTCTTCTGTTTTGTCTCAAAATACTATCCAAAAAAAAAAAAAGCGTCATAAACCTTCCATTATTCTAACAAATGCGGACAAGTGGGTAATGGCCTTAAACCGTTTGGCTGTGAAAGTGTAAAATACACAGCGAACCTGAAATGAAGGACTGAAAAATTGGTGTTTTTTTCAAAGGTGAGTAGAAATACGGAGCAGCAATTACACAAGTCGTTACACAAATTGCTCATTACTGAGGTCGTCTTTTAGCGCTGGAGAGCAAACCCGATTGACTGCAAGGTCAACACCACCGCTGCTGCAAAACACACTCGGGTGGGACATTCATGTCCATTTTTATATATTAAAGGTAGATATATTCACACGTATTTTGAGCATGTCATGCTGGTTTTGGAATATGAGTGGCAACGACTGGTCGGATTAAGTTTGGTTATTTAACGTCGACGTTTTGATTTGGCTCGGCCGTGCGGGGTCATCAATGTCTGCAGCGAATTGGCAGAGCTTTTTAGAAAAAGCTGACGGACCAGATGGTTCGCTTCACCAAATATATTCATCCCAAATATCTGCAGGGAAAATAAATGTTATATGAAAAAAAAAAATTAAAAAAATAGTCCATCCATCCATCCATCCATCCATCCATTTTCTTCCGCTTGTACGAGGTTGGGTCGGGGGGCAGCAGCCTAAGCAGGGAAGCCCAGACTTCCCTGTCCCCAGCCACTTTGTCCAGCTCCTACCGGGGGATCCCGAGGCGTTCCCAGGCCAGCCAGGAGACATAGTCTTCCCAGTGGCCTCCTACCGGTCGGACGTGCATGAAAAACCTCCTTAAACCTCATCTGGCTCCTCTCGATGTGGATGAGCACCGGCTTTGCTTTAACCTCCTCCCGGATGGAGGAGCTTCTCACCTTATCTCTATGGGAGAGGCCCGCCACCCGGCGGAGGAAACTCATTTCGGCCCGCCTGTACCCGTTATCTTGTTCCTTTCGGTCATAACCCACTTATGACCATAGGTGAGGATGGGAACGTAGATCGACCGGTAAATTGAGAGCTTTGTAGCCACACAAGTGCCTCCATGGAAATGCCCCCCCTTTACCTCAAAGAACTACTCACCCCCAAATCATCCGCACGACACCTCCGCTCCTAACCTCCTCCAACCTCCTAGGACAAAGCTATGAACTATGGGAGACCAGACTTTCTGCTCCGCTGCTCCCAGTCTGTGGAACGCTCTCCCTGACCACCTGAGGGCACCACAGACTGTGGATGCTTTTAAAAAAGGCTTAAAAACATTTTTTTTTTTTTTAAAAGCCTTTTTATAGATATTTGCATAATAGTTCCTCCAACCTCCAAGGACAAAGCTACGAACTATTGGAGACCGGACATTCTGCTCCGCTGCTCCCAGTCTGTGGAACGCTCTCCCTGACCACCTGAGGGCACCACAGACTGTGGATGATTTTAAAAAAGGCTTTAAAATGTTTTTTTTTTTTTTAAAGCCTTTTTATAGATATTTGCATATTAGTTCTAGTTATTAGGTTGTTGTAGTTTTTATTTTTATTTTTTATTATCTTTTTATATTATTTTATTTTTCTAATACCCTGTAGCACTTTGAGGTTGTTTGCTCAATATAAAGTGTTTTTACAAATAAAATCTTGTATTATTATTATTATTTAGCTTTGCCTTCCGGCTCAGCTCCTTCTTCACCACAACGAATCGATACAGCGTCCGCATTACTGAAGACGCCGCACCGATCCGCCTGTCGATCTCACGATCCACTCTTCCCTCACTCGTGAACAAGACTCCTAGGTACTTGAACTCCTCCACTTGGGGCAAGATCTCCTCCCCAACCTGGAGTTGGCACTCCACCCTGGAAGAACATATTTTCCCATATATAAGCCACAGATGGGATATTGGTTATTTACACAGGCATACCTTAATTGTTTCCATACTGTGTCATGGGCCTACCGGCTGCGCAAGCTAGCTCTGCAATCAGCTAAATAGACTTGATAACTCCACGGTGACAATTTGTTGAATTGATGGAGGAATTTGTGAAACTGAAACAATACAAAAAGAATGCCATTGTAAGTTAATAATACTGACACAGACACTCGTAACTGAATTAGCCTATTGGCTCGTGCTAACGACGCTAGTGTCATTCCATCAAGATAGCATATACAAATATGCATGAAAACACTCCTACAGACATCAAACATGGGATGGTTTAGTAGGTAAAAATCGTTTTAATTATATTGCATAACTTACAAATGTCTCTTGGAGTGATAAACGAAGAACTCACACGAGCAAAAACGCTACGGACAGCAGGAAGATGAACAGTTGAAAAAAAAACAATGAAAAACAATATAAACACTTTTTAGGTGTGTTTGCTAGCTCTTCAATCAGCAAAATAAACTTGGTAAATTTAGTGAGGAATTAGTGAAACTTAAACAATACAAAAAGAATGCCATTGTAAGTTAATAATACTAACACAGACACTCGTAACTGAGTTAGCATGTTAGCCTGTGCTAACGATGTTAGCGTCATTACATCACGATAGCATGTACAAAAATGCATGAAAACACTCCTACAGACATCACACATGGGATGGTTTAGTAGGTAAGAAAACTTACAAATGTCTTTTGGAGTGATGAATGAAGAATACACAAGAGTAGAAACGCTATGGACAGCAGGAAGACAATCAGTTGGGGGAAAAAACAACAAAAAAACACTGTAAAAAATAAAACTCTTTTTAGGTGTGTTTGCTAGCTCTCCAATCCAATAAACAGACTTGGTAACTCCACGATGACGTTTTGGTGAATTCACTGAGGAATATGTGAAACTGAAAAAACACAAAAACAACGCCATTGTAAGTTAATAATACCAACACACACACTCGTAACAGAGTTAGCATGTTAGCCCATGCTAACGACGCTAGCACATACAAAAATGCATGAGAACACCTACAGAAATCACACATGGAATGGTTTAGTAGGTAAGAATTGTTTTAGGTATATTGAAAAACTTACAAATGTCTTTTGGAGTGATGAACGAAGAATACACATGAGTAAAAACGCTATGGACAGCAGGAAGACGAACAGTTGAAAAAAAAAACCAACAAAATACACTATAAACTAAACACTTTAGGTGTGTTTGCTAGCTCTTCAATCAACTAAACAGACTTGGTAACTCCACGATGACGTTTTGGTGAATTTACTGAGGAATTTGTGAAACTGAAAAAACACAAAAACAATGCCATTGTAAGTTAATAATACTAACACACACACTCTTAACCGAGTTAGCATGTTAGCCCGTACTAACGACGCTAACGGCTACAAAAATGCATGAAAACACTCCTAAAGACATCACACATGGAACGGTTTAGTAGGTAAGAATAGTTTTAGTTATATTGCAAAACTTACAAATGTCTCTTTGAGTGAAGAACGAAGAATACACATGAGTAGGAACGCTATGGACAGCAGGAAAACAAACAGTTGAAAAAACAAAACAAAAACACTATAAACAAGAAAACACTTTTTAGGTGTGTTTGCTAGCTCTCCAATCAGCTAAACAGACTCGATAACTCCACGGTGACGTTTTGATGAATTTACTGAGGAATTTGTGAAACTGGAAAAACACAAAAACAATCCCATTGTAAGTTAATAATACTAACACGCACACTCGTAACCGAGTTAGCATGTTAGCCCGTACTAACGACGCTAGCGGGTTAAAAAATGCATGAAAACACTCCTACAGACATCACACATGGAATAGTTTAATAGGTAAGAATAGTTTTAGTTATATTGCAAAATTTCCAAATGTCTCTTGGAGTGATGAACGAAGAATACACATGAGAAGAAACTCTATGGACAGCAGGAAGACAAACAGTTGGAAAAAAAACAACAACAAAAAACATAATCAACAAAACACTATTTATGATTTTTTGCTAGCTCTCCAATCAGCTAACTAGACTCGTAAACTCCTCTGGGACTTTTTGGTGAATTTACTGGGGAATTTGTGAAACTGAAAAAACACAAAAAAGAATGCCATTGTAAGTTAATACTAACACACACACTCGTAACCGAGTTAGCATATTAGCCGGTGCTAACGACGCTAGCACATACGAAAATGCATGAAAACACTCCTGCAGACATCACACATGGAATGGTGTAGTAGGTAAAAATTGTTTTAGTTATATTGAAAAACTTACAAATGTCTCTTGGAGTGATGAATGAAGAATACACATGAGTAAAAACGCTATGGACAGCCGGAAGACAAACAGTTGGTAAAAAAAAAAAATAAAAAAAACCACTAGAAAAAATAAAACTCTTTTTAGGTGTGTTTGCTAGCCCTCCAATACGCTAAACAGACTTGGTAACTCCACGATGAGGTTTTGGTAAATTTACAGAGGAATTTGTGAAACTGAAAAAACACAAAAACAATGCCATTGTAAGTTAATAATACTAACACACACACACTCGTAACCGAGTTAGCATGTAAGCCCATGCTAACGACACTAGCACGTACAAAATTGCATGAAAACACTCCTACAGACATCACACGTTTAGTAAGTAAGAATAGTTTTGGTTATATTGCATAACTTACAATTGTCTCTGTTCGAGTGATGAATGAAGAATACACACAAGTAGTGACGCTATGGACAGCAGGAAGACGAACAGTTGAGAAAAATACACTATAATCTAAACACTTTTTAGGTGTGTTTGCTAGCTCTTCAAGCAGCTAAACAGACTTGGGGAATTTACTGAGGAATTAGTGAAACTTAAACAATACAAAAAGAATGCCATTGTAAATTAATAATACTGACACAGACACTAGTAACCGAGTTAGCATGTTAGCCCGTTCTAACGACGCTATCTTCATTACATCACGATAGCATGTACAAAGATGCATGAAAACCCTCCTGCAGACATCACAAATGGAATGGTTTTGTAGGTAGGAATTGTTTTAGTTACATTGCAAAACTTACAAATGTCTCTTGAAGTGATGAATGAAGAATATGCATAAGTAGAAACGCTATGGAGAGCCGGAAGACGAACAGTTGAAAAAAACAACAACAAAAAAACAATATAAACAAAACACTTTTTAGGTGTGTTTGCTAGCTCTTCAATCAGCTTAACAGACATGGTTAATTTAGTGAGGAATTAGTGAAACTTAAACAATACAAAAAGAATGCCATTCCAAATTAATATTACTAACACAGACACTCGTAACCGAGTTAGCATGTTAGCCCGTGATAACGACGCTAGCGTCATTACATCATGATAGCATGTACAAAAATGCAAGAAAACACTCCTACAGACATCACACATGAAATGTTTTTGTAGGTAAGAATTGTTTTAGTTATATTGCAATACTTACAAATGTCTCTTGGAGTGATAAACGAAGAATTCACACCAGTAGAAACGCTATGGACGGCAGGAAGACGAACATTTGAAAAAAATAAAACACTTAGGTGTGTTTGCTAGCTCTTCAATCAGCTCAACAGACTTGGTTAATTTACTGAGGAATTAGTGAAACTTAATACAAAAAGAATGCCATTGTAAGTTAATAGTACAAACAGACACTCGTAACCAAGTTAGCATGTTAGCCCGTGCTAACAACGCTACCGTCATTGCATCACGATAGCACGTACAAAAATGCATGAAAACACTCCTACAGACATCACACATGGAACGGTTTAGTAGGTAAGAATTGTTTTAGTTATATTGCAAAACTTACAAATGTCTCTTGGAGCGCTGAATGAAGACTACACATGAGTAGGAACGCTATGGACAGCAGGAAAATGAACAGTTGAAAAAAACAACAACAAAAAACAATATAAACAAATCACTTTTTAGGTGTGTTTGCTAGCTCTTCAATCAGCTTAATAGACTTAGTGAATTTAGTGAGGAATTAGTGAAACTTAAACAATACAAAAAGAATGCCATTGTAAGTTAATAATACTAACACAGACACTCGTAACTGAGTTAGCATGTTAGCCGGTACTGACGACGCTAGCGGGTACAAAAATGCATGAAAACACTCCTACAGACATCACAAATGGAATGGTTTTGTAGGTAAGAATTGTTTTAGTTATATTGCAATACTTACAAATGTCTCTTGGCGTGATAAACGAAGAATTCACACCAGTAGAAACGCTATGGACGGCAGGAAGACGAACAGTTGGGAAAAAAAAAAACACTATAGTAAAAACACTTTTTAGGTCTGTTTGCTAGCTCTTCAATCAGCTAAACAAACTTGGTGAATTTACTGAGGAATTAGTGAAACTTAAACAATACAAAAAGAATGCCATTGTAAGTTAATAACACTAACACAGACACTCGTAACCGAGTTAGCATGTTAGCCCGTGCTAACGACGCTAGCGTCATTACATCACGATAGCACGTACAAAAATGCATGAAAACACTCCTACAGACATCACACATGGGACGGTTTAGTAGGTAAGAATTGTTTTAGTTATATTGCATAACTTACAAATGTCTCTTGGCGTGATAAACGAAGAATTCACTCCAGTAGAAACGCTATGGACGGCTGGAAGACGAACAGTTGAAAAAAATAAAACACTTAGGTGTGTTTGCTAGCTCTTCAATCAGCTCAACAGACTTGGTTAATTTACTGAGGAATTAGTGAAACTTAAACAATACAAAAAGAATGACATTCTAAGTTAATATTACTAACACAGACACTCGTAACCGAGTTAGCATGTTAGCCCGTGCTAACAACGCTAGCGTCATTGCATCACGATAGCACGTACAAAAATGCATGAAAACACTCCTACAGACATCACACATGGAACGGTTTAGTAGGTAAGAATTGTTTTAGTTATATTGCAAAACTTACAAATGTCTCTTGGAGCGCTGAATGAAGAATACACATGAGTAGGAACGCTATGGACAGCAGGAAAACGAACAGTTGAAAAAAACAACAACAAAAAACAATATAAACAAATCACTTTTTAGGTGTGTTTGCTAGCTCTTCAATCAGCTTAATAGACTTGGTGAATTTAGTGAGGAATTAGTGAAACTTAAACAATACAAAAAGAATGCCATTGTAAGTTAATAATACTAACACAGACACTCGTAACTGAGTTAGCATGTTAGCCGGTACTGACGACGCTAGCGGGTACAAAAATGCATGAAAACACTCCTACAGACATCACAAATGGAATGGTTTTGTAGGTAAGAATTGTTTTAGTTATATTGCAAAACTTACAAATGTCTCTTGGCGTGATAAACGAAGAATTCACACCAGTAGAAACGCTATGGACGGCAGGAAGACGAACAGTTGGGAAAAAAAAAAAAACACTATAATAAAAACACTTTTTAGGTCTGTTTGCTAGCTCTTCAATCAGCTAAACAAACTTGGTGAATTTACTGAGGAATTAGTGAAACTTAAACAATACAAAAAGAATGCCATTGTAAGTTAATAATACTAACACAGACACTCGTAACCGAGTTAGCATGTTAGCCCGTGCTAACGACGCTACCGTCATTGCATCACGATAGCACGTACAAAAATGCATGAAAACACTCCTACAGACATCACACATGGGACGGTTTAGTAGGTAAGAATTGTTTTAGTTATATTGCATAACTTACAAATGTCTCTTGGCGTGATAAACAAAGAATTCACACCAGTAGAAACGCTATGGACGGCAGGAAGACGAACAGTTGAAAAAAATAAAACACTTAGGTGTGTTTGCTAGCTCTTCAATCAGCTCAACAGACGTGGTTATTTTACTGAGGAATTAGTGAAACTTAAACAATACAAAAAGAATGCCATTGTAAGTTGATAGTACAAACACAGACACTCGTAACTGAGTTAGCATGTTAGCCCGTGCTAACAACGCTACCGTCATTGCATCACGATAGCACGTACAAAAATGCATGAAAACACTCCTACAGACATCACACATGGAACGGTTTAGTAGATAAGAATTGTTTTAGTTATATTGCAAAACCTACAAATGTATTTTCGAGTGCTGAATGAAGAATACGCATGAGTAGGAATGCTATGGACAGCAGGAAAACGAACAGCTGAAAAAAACAACAACAAAAAACAATACAAACAAATCACTTTTTAGGTGTTTGCTAGCTCTTCAATCAGCTTAATAGACTTGGTGAATTTAGTGAGGAATTAGTGAAACTTAAACAATACAAAAAGAATGCCATTGTAAGTTAATAATACTAACACAGACACTCGTAACCGAGTTAGCATGTTAGCCCGTACTGACGACGCTAGCGGGTACAAAAATGCATGAAAACACTCCTACAGACATCACAAATGGAATGGTTTTGTAGGTAAGAATTGTTTTAGTTATATTGCAAAACTTACAAATGTCTCTTGGCGTGATAAACGAAGAATTCACACGAGTAGGGACGCTATGGACGGCAGGAAGACGAACAGTTGAACAAAAACAACAACAACAACAAACACTGGAATGTGGGTTATTACAGCATGGACGGCAGGAAGACGAACAGTTGAAAAAAACCCAACAAAAAACACTATTAACAAAACACTTTTTAGGTGTGTTTGCTAGCTCTTCAATCAGCTAAACAGACTTGGGGAATTTACTGAGGAATTAGTGAAACTTAAACAATACAAAAAGAATGTCATTGTAAGTTAATAATCCTAACACAGACACTCGTAACCGAGTTAGCATGTTAGCCCGTACTAACGACGCTAGCGGGTACAAAAATGCATGAAAACACTCCTACAGACATCACACATGGAATAGTTTAATAGGTAAGAATAGTTTTAGTTATATTGCAAAACTTACAAATGTCTCTTGGCGTGATAAACGAAGATTTCACACGAGTAGAAACGCTATGGACGGCAGGAAGACGAACAGTTGAACAAAAACAACAACAACAAAAAACACTGGAATGTGGGTTATTACAGCATATTTGATGTTATGTGGACCTCAAGAAGTGTTTTAAAAATAGAAAAATATCATAACATGGCCCCTTTTAATTCATCAAACTCCAGCAAGAATGTGTTTATTTTAGCAATCATCCGAGTGGATTGATGAGTTACAGTTTTGATTCCCTGTAAAACCTGCACACGTATTCAGTTTCGGAATCGAATCATTCTAACGAACCGCCATTATCACCACCATCAGGATATCTTTTCCGTGACAGAACCTACTTCCAAACCGAGGTGTGTGGTTTTTTTTTTTGGTTTTTTTTTGCCTTCTGAGTTTTGTTTTTTCCCTTGATCGTGAGCACAGTTCCCAAAAAAATGTGCGCGTGGAAGCAACATTACCCCTGAAGAAACGCTGCGGTTGCTTTGAATTGGGCTTCAGACGTTCCCGGGGTGAGAAAGATACTGTAGGTCTGCCCTTTATACGTTTGCCACTTCAATCTGAAAGCCCTTAGGGAGGCGCGCGACCATTTAAGGGGCACCAAATGATGATTGATGAGGCATCCTCGCAATGAGCGCATCCCCCCCCTTCCACTACTTTGGAAACAATCTGTTATCCCTAAAACGCGGAAAAAGCTGGGCCACTTTGTTGTATTAGGCCCCTTAATTTCCTCGCCGCCAGGGAATGGAAGTCATTAACAGTCGAAGTGACAGCGCCAAAGCTTCCAAGGGCAAGTTGTCTGGGATGGAAAGTCCTCGTTCCAGCCGGAGGAACCTCACACATCCCGTGAAAGATGCGTATGCAGGACCTGTGGTCGGGGGGGTGGGAATCAAACATGGGGTTAAAAAAATGCATTAAAAGTCAAACACCAGACTTTCTTTTAAATCTCTCCCTCCATGTTCGAACTGCTCCCACCCTGGAGTGTTTCAAAGGGGATTATTATCACCAGACCTATGTAAGCGTCAATATATACCTTGATGTTGCAGAAAAAGGACCATATATTTTTTGAACCGATTTCCGAACTCTAAATGGGTGAATTTTGGCGAATTAAATGCCTTTCTATTATTCGCTCTCGGAGCGATGACGTCACAACAAAGTCAATCCACCATTTTCTCGAACACATTACAAACATCAAGTCAAATCAGCTGTTATTTTCCGTTTTTTCGACTGTTTTCCGTACCTTGGAGACATCATGCCTCGTCGGTGTGTTGTCGGAGGGTGTAACAACACGATCAGGGACGCATTCATGCTAATCGATGCTAACATGCTATTTAGGCTGGCTGTATGTACATATAGCATCATTATGCCTCATTTGTAGCTATATTTGCATCCAGCCTTTCCCTCCACCCACGTTTAATGCCAAACAAACACTTACCAATCGACGGATTCAAGTTGCACCAGTGTCAAAAGATCCGAAAGTCCCTCGTCTGCACATTTTACCGGCGATGCTACGATAGACATGGCACAGAGATGAATGGATACCCTGCGACACTCAAAGCAGATGCATTTCCAACGATAAATTCAACGAAATCACAAAGGTGAGTGTTGTTGTAATAAGACTCCGGTTTATTAGTGATTCCTAGAGCCCAAAAAAAGTCTGTGGGCTATAGAGCGTTTTCCGTTCGGGCTCCAGTACTCTGGAATGCCCTCCCGGCAACAGTTCGAGATGCTAACTCAGTAGAAGCATTTAAGTCTCACCTTAAAACTCATCTGTATACTCTGGCCTTTAAATAGACCTCCTTTTTAGACCAGTTGATCTGCCGCTTGTTTTCTTTCTCCTATGTCCCCCCTTTCCTTGTGGAGGGGGTCTGGTCCGATGACCATGGATGAAGTACTGGCTGTCCAGAGTCGAGACCCAGGATGGACCGCTCGTCGGGACCCAGGATGGACCGCTCGCCTGCATCGGTTGGGGACATCTCTACGCTGCTGATCCGCCTCCGCTTGAGATGGTCTCCTGTGGACGGGACTCTCGCTGCTGTCTTGGATCCGCTTGAATTGAACTCTCGCGGCTGTGTTGGAGCCACTATGGATTGAACTTTCACAGTATCATGTTAGACCCGCTCGACATCCATTGCTTTCGGTCCCCTAGAGAGGGGGGTTGCCCACATCTGAGGTCCTCTCCAAGGTTTCTCATAGTCAGCATTGTCACTGGCGTCCCACTGGATGTGAATTCTCCCTGCCCACTGGGTGTGAGTTTTCCTTGCCCTTTTGTGGGTTCTTCCGAGGATGTTGTAGTCGTAATGATTTGTGCAGTCCTTTGAGACATTTGTGATTTGGGGCTATATAAATAAACATTGATTGATTGATTGTTGCTGTTATTGACTTATGTGCTAATCAGACATATTTGGTCGCGGCATGACTGCTAGCTAATTGATGCTAACATGCTATTTAGGTTAGCTGTATGTACATTTGTAGCTATATTTGCATCGAGCCTTTCACTCCACTCACATTTAATGCCAAACAAACACTTACCAATCGACGGAATTAAGTTGCTCCTGCACATTTTACCGGCGATGCTACGACAGACATGGCACAGAGATGTATGGATACCCTGCGACAGTCAATCGTTGGTTGGAAAGCGATCGCCGAATAGCTTCAATAGCTATTCGCTCAATAGTTTCAGTTTCTTCTTCAATTTGGTTTTCGCTATCTGCCTCCATACTCCAACCATCTGTTTCAATACATGCGTAATCTGTTGAATCGCTTAAGCCGCTGAATTTTGAGTCTGAATCCGAGCTAATGTCGCTATATCTTGCTGTGTTATCCGCCATGTTGGCATCACTAAAGGACGTCACAGGAAAATGGACGATGGATTTAAAGATAGCGAAAATCAGGCACTTTAAAGCCTTGTTTCGGGGTATTCCATGATGGGTAAAATTTTGAAAAAAACTTCGAAAAATAAAATAAGCCACTGGGAACTGATTTTTATTGGTTTTAACTCTTCTGAAATTGTGATAATGTTCTCCTTTAAGTCTTGTCTTAAGACCCACTTTTATTCTTTGGCTTTTAACACTATGTGAGTTGTGTGGTCATCTGTGTTTTCTGTTTATTTTAAAAAAAATTTTTTTATATTTATTGTTTTAATTGGTTTTGCCCTTTAAAATCGTTTTTAATCATATTTATTGTTTTAAATTATTTTTATATTGTTTTTTTTTTTTTATTCAGTCATTGGTGGAGCTAAGGATATTTGAATATTGTTTTTAATATTGTAGTGGAGCACTTTGGAAACATTTATGTTGTTTAAATGTGCTATACAGATAAAGTGGATTGGATTGGATTAAATCTGTATGGAATGCAGCTGAGATAGGTTCCAGCGACCCCGAACGGGACAAGCAGTAGAAAATGGCTGGCTTTCAACGCACATTAATAACAAATGGTGAAAAAAAAACGTATAATATGGGTCCACGTCGGAAATGTATACGCTACAAGCAGAATTGTACAAGCCCACATGAGTTGGGAAATTGTGTTAGATGTAATTATAAACGGAATACAACGATTTGCAATTCCTTTTCAACCCATATTGATTGCACTACAAAACCAAAATATTTGATGTTCAAACTCATTAACGTTTTCTCTTTTTTTGCAAATAATAATTAACTTAGAATTTCATGGCTGCAACACGTGCCAAAGTAGTTGGGAAAGGGCATGTTCACCACTGTGTTACATCACCTTTTCTTTTAACAACACTCAATAAACGTTTGGGAACTGAGGAAACTAGTTGTTATCATTTTTAACGTCAAATATGTTGTCTTTGTAGCATATTCAACTGAATATGGGTTGAAAAGAATTTGCAAATCATTGTATTCAGTTTATATTTACATCTAACACAATTTCCCAACTCATATGGAAACGGGGTTTGTACTCACACCAGTCAACGTTTTACAACCACACATTAAGAGTGTTACTAAAACGGCCTTCTTTCATTCTCCGTAATGTCGCTAAAATGTGTTCCATTCTGTCCACTAAAGACGCTGAGATCATTATTCATGCCCTCGTTACGTTTCATCTCGATTACTGTAACGTGTTATTTTCGGGTCTCCCCATGTCTAGCATTAAAAGATTACAGTTGGTACAAAATGCGGCTGCTAGACTTTTGACAAGAACAAGAAAGTTTGATCATATTACGCCTGTACTGGCTCACCTGCACAGTCTTCCTGTGCACTTAAGATGTGACTTTAAGGTTATACTACATACGTATAAAATACTACACGGTCTAGCTCCATCCTATCTTGCCGATTATGTTGTACCGTATGTCCCGGAATAAAATCTGCTTATTAGTGAGTCCCAGAGACCAAAAAAAGTCTGCGGGCAGTAGAGCGTTTTCTATTCAGGGTTCCAGTTGTATGGAATACCCTCCCGGTAACAGTCAGACAGCATTAAGTCAACATTTAAGTCCCATCTTAAAAATCATTTGTATACTCTAGCCTTTAAATAGAACCCCTTTTTAGGCCAGTTGATCTGCCGTTTATTTTCTGCCCACCTCTCCCTTGTGAACAGTGATGAATGAACAATCTGTACTAGTAAAAATACTACAAAGAGAAGACGGGACGGCACTTTTACTTCCGGTTGAAAGCTCTAATACAGGGGTCTCAAACATGCGTCTATTTTGTGGCCCGCACTTTGATATGACAATTTAATGTTGGTGCGGTCCGCAAGTTTAATATGAACGGCGCTTGATAGCGTCATACTTGCCAACGTTCCCAATTTTCCCGGGAGTCCCCTGAAGTCATGGCATCCATTCTTTCGAAATCCCTGTCGATTTGTACCTAATCATCAATATTCAGGGGGTGCTATAATCGCACTGCCTTTAGCACCCGCTACATCCTGTAAAAAACAGCGTGCAAGCCCGATCATAAGTTGCATCTGACTGTGTTAAACGCACGCGAGCTATTGCAAGACATATTTGATCAACAGCTACACAGGTCACACTGAGGGTGGCCGTAAAAAAACACTTTAACACTGTTACAACTATGTGCCAGAGTGTGAACCCACACTAAACAAGAACGACAAACACATTTTGGGAGAACATCCGCACCGTAATATAACATAAACACAACAGAACAAATACCCAGAATTCCATGCAGCCCTAACTCTTCCGGGCTTTGCTCTGATTAGGGGGTACTTGAATTTAAAAATGTTCACAGGGTGTAGATCGCTGAAAAAAGGTTGAGAACCACTGTTGTAGAGGACGTTAAAGGCAGTGCAGTCACGGCAGCCCTTAATAATATCGGCCGGGTGAAAATTGGGACAAATTCAGGAGAATAGTTGCACCGGTAGATTGTCGGGAGGTGCACTGAAATTCAGGAGTCTCCCGGAAAAATCGTGAAGGTTGGCAAGTATGTTGCTAGGGCGGGAAAGCCATTCATAGGAGGTGAATTCATTAAAAAGTGCATGTTAGATTTTTTAAGAAATCTTTTTTTGCGGCCCAGCCTCACCCAGTATCTGCATCCAGTGGCCCCCAAATTGAGTTTGAGACCCCTGCTCTAATACAAATAGCACTGCACTACCTGCAGTGAGCGTACTCGACCACAAAGAGGGCGCCGTAGCTCAAATAATAACACACCTTTTTTCAATGTCTTTGTTTTTGTTTGGGTTGTTTTCGTAAAATAATTATTACATTATTGTTATTATTGCCGACAACATAAATGGGACAGTTTAGTAAGTAAGAAGTGTTTTGATTATATTGTAAAACTTACAAACATTGCTTGGCGTGATGAATGAAAAATCCGTAGGAGTAAAAATACTACGGCGAGAAGGCGGAACGGCACTTTTACTTCCGGTTAAAAGCTCTAATACAAAGAGCACTGCGGCACCTGCAGTGAGTGGACCCGACCACAAAGAGGGCGCTGTAGCACAAAAAATAACGCACTTTTTTCAATGACTCTGCTTGTTTTTGTTTGGGTTTTTTTCGTAAAATAATTATTGCATTATTGTTATTATTGCAGACATCATACATGGGACAGTTTAGTAAGTAAGAAGTGTTTTGGTTATATTGTAAAACTTACAAACGTTGCTTGGCGTGATGCATGAAAAATCCGTAGGAGTAAAAATACTATGGCGAGAAGGCGGAACGGCACTTTTACTTCCGGTTAAAAGCTCTAATACAAAGAACACTGCGGCACCTGCAGTGAGCGGACTCAACCACAAAGAAGGCGCTGTAGCACAAAAAATAACACACTTTTTTTTAATGACTCTGCTTGTTTTGGTTTGGGGGTTTTTCGTAAAATAAATATTACATTATTGTTATTATTGCCGATATCATACATGGGACAGTTTAGTAAGTAAGAAGTGTTTTGGTTATGTTGTAAAACTTACAAACATTTCTTGGCGTGATGAATGAAAAATCCGTAGGAGTAAAAATACTACGGCAAGAAGGCGGAACGGCACTTTTACTTCCGGTTAAAAGCTCTAATACAAAGAGCACTGCGGCACCTGCAGTGAGTGGACCCGACCACAAAGAGGGCGCTGTAGCACAAAAAATAACGCACTTTTTTCAATGACTCTGCTTGTTTTTGTTTGGGGTTTTTTCGTAAAATAATTATTGCATTATTGTTATTATTGCAGACATCATACATGGGAAAGTTTAGTAAGTAAAAAGTGTTTTGGTTATATTGTAAAACTTACAAACGTTGCTTGGCGTGATGCATGAAAAGTCCATAGGAGTAAAAATACTACGGCGAAAAGGCGGAACGGCACTTTTACTTCCGGTTAAAAGCTCTAATACAAAGAACACTGCGGCACCTGCAGTGAGCGGACTCAAGCACAAAGAGGGCGCCGTAGCACAAATAATAACACACCTTTTTTCAATGTCTTTGTTTGTTTTTGTTTGGGTTGTTTTCGTAAAATAATTATTACATTATTGTTATTATTGCCGACATCATACATGGGACAGTTTAGTAAGTAAGAAATGTTTTGGTTATATTGTAAAACTTACAAACATTGCTTGGCGTGATGAATGAAAAATCCGTAGGAGTAAAAATACTACGGCGAGAAGGTGGAACGCCACTTTTACTTCCGGTTAAAAGCTCTAATACAAAGAACACTGCGGCACCTGCAGTGAGTGGACTCAACTAAAAAGAGGGTGCTGTAGCACAAAAAATAACACACTTTTTTCAATGACTCTGCTTGTTTTTGTTTGGTTTTTTTCTCGTAATATAACTATTACATTATTGTTATTATTGCAGACATCATACATGGGATAGTTTAGTAAGTAAGAAGTGTTTTGGTTATATTGTAAAACTTACAAACATTGCTTGGCGTGATGAATGAAAAATCCGTAGGAGTAAAAATACTACGGCAAGAAGGCGGAACGGCACTTTTACTTCCGGCTGAAAGCTCTTATAAAAAAAGCACTGCGGCACCTGCAGTGAGCGGACTCAACTAAAAAGAGGGTGCCGTAGCACAAAAAATAACACACTTTTTTCAATGACTCTGCTTGTTTTTGTTTGGTTTTTTTCTCGTAATATAACTATTACATTATTGTTATTATTGCAGACATCATACATGGGACAGTTTAGTAAGTAAGAAGTGTTTTGGTTATATTGTAAAACTTACAAACATTGCTTGGCGTGATGAAAGAAAAATCCGTGGGAGTAAAAATACTACGCCAAGAAGGCGGAACAGCACTTTTACTTCCGGCTGAAAGCTCTAATAAAAAAAGCACTGCGGCACCTGCAGTGAGCGGACTCGACCACAAAGAGGGCGCCGTAGCAAAAACAATAACGCACTTTTTTCAATGACTGCTTGTTTTTGTGTGGGTTTTTTCATAAAATAAATTTTACATTTTTGTTATTATTGCAGACATCATACATGGGACAGTTTAGTAAGTAAGAAGTGTTTTGGTTATATTGTAAAATTTACAAACGTTGCTTGGCGTGATGAAGGAAAAATCAATAGGAGTAAAAATACTACGGCGAGAAGGCGGAACGGCACTTTTACTTCCGGTTTAAAGCTCTAATACAAAGAGCACTGCGGCACCTGCAGTGAGCGGACTCGACCACAAAGAGGGCGCCGTAGCACAAACAACGCACTTTTTTCAATGACTCTGCTTGTTTTTGTTTGGGGTTTTTTTGTAAAATAATTATTACGTTATTGTATTTATTGCAGACATCACACAAGGGACAGTTTAGTAGGTAAGAAGTGTTTTGGTTATATTGTAAAACTTACAAACATTGCTTGGCGTGATGAATGACAAATCCGTAGGAGTAAAAATACCACGGTGAGAAGGCGGAACGGCACTTTTACTTCCGGCTGAAAGCTCTAATAAAAAAAGCACTGCGGCACCTGCAGTGAGCGGACTCGACTAAAAAGAGGGTGCCGTAGCACAAACAATAACACCCCCCTTTTTCAATGTATTTGCTTGTTTTTTAAAGGGGAACATTATCACAATTTCAAAAGTGTTAAAAAAAATAAAAATCAGTTCGCAGTGGCTTGTTGTATTTTTTGAAGTTTTTTTCAAAATTTTACCGGTCCTGGAATATCTCTAAATAAAGCTTTAAAGTGCCTTATTTTCGCTATCTTCGAAACCACTATCCATTTCCCTGTGACGTCATACAGTGCTGCCAATACAAACAACATGGCGGTTACCACAGCAAGATATAGCGACATTAGCTCGGATTCAGACTCGGATTCCAGCGGCTTAAGCTTTTCAACAGATTACGTATGTATTGAAAGAGATGGTCGGAGTATGGAGGCAGATAGCGAGAACGAAATTGAAGAAGAAATTGAAGCTATTGAGCGAATAGCTATTGACGCTATTCGGCCATAGCCTGGGTGTACCTAATGAAGTGGCCCATAGCATGGCTGCCTTATTAGCATCGCCGGTAAAATGTGCAGACCAAACGATCATGACTTTCGCATCTTGTGACACTGGAGCAACTTAAATCCGCCGATTGGTAAGTGTTTGTTTCGCATTAAATGTGGGTATCTAGTTTCAAATGTACATACAGCTAGCGTAAATAGCATGTTAGCATCGATTAGTGTAGCATGTTAGCATCGATTAGCTGGCAGTCATGCCGTGACCAAATATGTCTGATTAGCACATAAGTCAACAACATCAACAAAACTCACCTTTGTGATTTCGTTGACTTAATCGTTGCAAATGCATCTGCAGGTTATCCATACATCTCTGTGCCATGTCTGCCTTAGCATCGTTGGTCAAATGTGAAGACACTTTGGTACATTCAATGGGGGTCTGGCGACAGATTTCTTGCCAGTGGTGCAACTTGAATCCCTCCCTGTGAGTGTTGTCACACCCTCCGACAACACACGACGAGGCATGATGTCTCCAAGGTTCCAAAAAATAGTCGAAAAAACGGAAAATAACAGAGCTGAGACGTGGTGTTTGTAATGTGAAAATGAATATGGCGGGTGTGTTAACTTGGTGACGTCACGTTCTGTCGTCATCGCCTCCAGCGCGATAAACAGAAAGCCGTCTAATTTGCCAAAATTCACCCATTTAGAGTTAGGAAATCGGTTAAAAAAATAGATGGTCTTTTTTCTGCAACATCAAGGTATACATTGACGCTTGCATAGGTTTGGTGATAATGTTCCCCTTTAAACAATTTGCATTAGGGCAGTCAGTGAAAAAAAATATCCATAACTTAGACGGAGGGCTCGAAGCAAAAGAAAAAAGTATATACGGTAGTATTTATTTTTGCAATCAGCCTGACCTTAACCTTGAATATAATCATGGTGATTAACACTGAGTTTCATATAATTTGAGGAGGCCTATCCTGTTTAACTCCAAGTAGGTTCGATCAAACTCTGTAGGTGTTTCACCAGATTTGAATTGCTGTTTTGGCCAGTAGATAGGATCGTTGAGCCAAGACGGAACTTACATTTAACCTAAAATGTTCTTTTCTTTGTGCGCGACGAAAAAAAAAAGTAGTGAGAATGTCTCCATGTTAAAGGGGAACATTATCACCAGACCTATGTAAGCGTCAATATATACATTGATGTTGCAGAAAAAAGACCATATATTTTTTAAACCGATTTCCGAACTCTAAATGGGTGAATTTTGGCGAATTAAACGCCTTTCTGTTTATTGCTCTGGTGGCGATGACGTCAAAACGTGACGTCACCGAGGTAATACAGCCGCCATTTTCATTTTCAACACATTACACACACGGGTCTCAGCTCTGTTATTTTCCGTTTTTTCGACTATTTTTTGGAACCTTGGAGACATCATGCCTCGTCGGTGTGTTGTCGGAGGGTGTAACAACACTAACAGGGAGGGATTCAAGTTGCACCGAAGATGCGAAAGTGTCTGCTGCCATTGAATGTACCAGAGTGTTTTCACATTTGACCGGCGAAGGCAGACATGGCACAGAGATGTATGGATAACCTGCAGATGCATTTGCAACGATAAAGTCAACAAAATCACAAAGGTGAGTTTTGTTGTTGACTTATGTGCTAATCAGACATGTTTGGTTGCCGCGTGACTGCCAGCTAATCGATGCTAACATGCTTCGCTAATCGATACTAACATGCTATTTACCGGCGATGACAGACATGGCACAGAGATGTATGGATAACCTGCAGATGCATTTGCAATGATAAAGTCAACAAAATCACAAAGGTGAGTTTTGTTGTTGACTTATGTGCTAATTGGGTTGTGGCGTGACTGCCAGCTAATCGATGCTAACATGCTACGCTAATCGATGCTAACATGCTATTTACCGGCGATGACAGAGATGGCACAGAGATGTATGGATAACCTGCAGATGCATTTGCAACGATAAAGTCAACGAAATCACAAAGGTGAGTTTTGTTGATGTTGACTTAAGTGCTAATCAGACATTTTTGGTCGCGGCGTGACTGCCAGCTAATCGATGCTAACATGCTATTTACCGGCAGTACTAAAGCAGACATGGCACAGAGATGTGTGGATAACCTGCAGATGCATTTGCAACTATATAACGTTTCTTTCCACCCACATTTAATGCGAAAAAAACACTTACCAATCGACGGATTTAAGTTGCTCCATTATCACAAAATGCGAAAGTCCTGATCGTTTGGTCTGCACATTTTACCGGCGATGCTAACGCAGCTATTCGGCCATGCTATGGCTATGAATAGCGTCAATAGCTATTCGCTCAATAGCTTCAGTTTCTTCTTCAATACTTTCATACTCCAACCATCTGTTTAAATACATGCGTAATCTGTTGAATCGCTTAAGCCGCTGAAATCCGAGTCTGAATCCGAGCTAATGTCGCTATATCTTGCGGTGGTATTCCCATTGTTTGTTTACATTGGCAGCACTGGATGACGTTACAGGGAAACGGATAGTGGTTTCGAAGATAGTGAAAATAAGGCACTTTAAAGCTTTATTTAGGGATATTTTGGGACCGGTAAAATTTAGAAAAAAACTTCTAAAAATACAACTGGGAACTGATTTTTACTGTTTTTAACCCTTTTGAAATCGTGATAATGTTCCCCTTTAAGAAACTGGACTTGTTAGTGAACACAGACACGCCTGTTCTGCAACTCTCCAAGAAAACACAATCTACTCAGTTTCTAGCCGATACTACATAACAAATAACGTCTAATAACGCAGTAACGCATCATAAAGGTGACTAAATTATTGAATATAAATGATAAATGGGTTGTACTTGTATAGCGCTTTTCTACCTTCAAGGTACTCAAAGCGCTTTGACACTACTTCCACATTTACCCATTCACACACACATTCACACACTGATGGAGGGAGCTGCCATGCAAGGCGCCAACCAGCACCCATCAGGAGCAAGGGTGAAGTGTCTTGCTCAGGACACAACGGACGTGACGAGGTTGGTTCTAGGTGGGATTTGAACCAGTGACCCTCGGGTTGCGCACGGCCACTCTCCCACTGCGCCACGCCGTCCCTGAAAAAAAAATAACGCGTTAGAATACAAGTTACTTCCTAAAATAACGGCGTTACAAGCTAGTCCCAACACTGAATGTTGGTCACCTGGTCCTTGAAGTCAATAAATATCTGCTTAAACCTTTTCTTTGTCTTCCAGGTCTCAGTCCTGATAATTCTATTTGAGAATCTCTCTCATGTTCTCTCGAGAAATAATTTCGCAGAGGAGCGGATCATTACTCACGCAAGTATGCGGGGAAATGAAAAGCTGCCAATCATTTTACTTTTGCGACGTGTGCTGTGGCACAGTTGATGTCCTATTAGCGTCCGAGCGCATCTCAGTCGGCGATTCACATTACGTCGCCGCTGGCCTCTCTGTAAACAACTCTGTCGGCGCTCATGGAGACGACGAGTGCGGGAAAACAAACGGCGGAATGAAATTACAACAACAACATCCTGGCTTCAACAACAAACAAACAAAAAAAAAGTGCATGAGCCATTTACGCAAATGGAACATTTTGTGGCTCCTGCTCTTTGCCCGTCATGTGTTGTTTGTGCTTGCAAGGCAATTTTCCTTTTCATCGACAAGCCGTTTTACAGCAACTGTAAGCAAAACATGTGCAGCAAATATGTCAAAGCTACTGACTTTGGGGTAATTTGATAATTAGCTTGACATATTGATCAGCCATTTACACTGAATTACAGTTGGTAAGGTTGTGTGTATATATATATATATATATATATATATATATATATATATATATATATATATATATACAGATGTGATCAAAATTATTCAACCCCCACACAATTTTGGGATTTTAGCAAGTTGGACATTTATTCCGTATTTTGTTTATAGTCATATCAAATAAAGATGTGTCAAATAGACGAATGCAACTTAAATAGTAACACTGTATTTTACAAAATACCAAAAAAGGACATTTTTCTTAATATCTCATTGACAAAATGATCCAACCCCCTAGTTACATGCATCTTTAGTACTTAGTACAGGGGTCGGGAACATTTTTGGTTGAGAGAGCCATGAAAGCCAAATATTTCAAAATGTAAATTCTGTGAGAGCCATATAATATTTTTTAACACTGAATACAACTAAATGCGTGCATTTTCAAGACCAACATTTTAGAACAACAGTATAATAAGTCCTTTATTATTTTTATTAACATTGTTATTCTAAAGCTAACCAATAATAAATGTAATACTTCTTACCATTAATGCGACATCTTGAACAGGTGCGATAGAAAATGGATGGTTGGATTAAAATGCATGAGAATGTTTTAAAATTTCAACGTTATTTTTAACACTGTGATTACCAGCGGAATTATTCTTTACTCATCCTATTAGGCAATGTCAGCTAAGATTTATTGGAGAGCCAGATACAGTCATCAAAAGAGCCACATCTGGCTCTAGAGCCATAGGTTCCCTACCCCTGACTTAGTAGAACACCCTTTGGCAGTAATGACATCCTTCAAAGGTGATACATAAGCGGACACAAGCTTCTTGCAACCATCTACAGGTATTTTAGCCCATTCCTCTTGGGCAAAGGCCTCCAGTTCATTCATATTCTTGGGCTTGCGTGCTGCAACTGCCTTCTTCAAGTCCCACCACAGGTTTTCTGTAGGATTTAGGTCTGGCGACTGTGAAGGCCACTCCAGAGTCTTCCAGCCCTTCTTCTGCAACCACTCTGATGTTGATTTGGAGGTATGCTTCGGATCGTTGTCCTGTTGGAAGGTTCAAGGTCTCCCAAGCCTCAGCTTCGTCACTGACTTCATGACATTTGCAGCTAATATATCCTGCTAGGAAATAGAATTCATAATGCCTTGAACGCGCTGGAGATTCCCGGTACCTGAGGCAGAGAAACAGCCCCAGAGCATGATTGACCCCCCACCATGCTTAACAGTAGGCAAGGTGTTCTTCTCTTTGTAAGCTTCATTTTTTCTCCTCCAGACATAACGTTGATTCATAGGCCCAAAGAGTTCCAGTTTTGTCTCATCACTCCATAGAACAGTTTCCCAAAACCTTTGAGGTTTGTCCAGAGGATTTTTGGCATACTGGAGTCTATTTTTCTTGTGCTTGGTAGTCAGAAGTGCAGAAGTGGGGTGCGCCTGGGAGTTCTGGCATGGAGTTCTTCATCTCGTAGTGCGCGCCTTATTGTCTGGGACGAAACCTGCGTTCCCCCCTCTGCAATGTCCTGTTGTAGTTCCTCAGCTGTTACCCGGGGGGTTTTCACCACTGTACACACACAGCATCCTCTTTCTACCACGCCCAGGTAGTGTTTCCACTGTGCCTTTAGCTTTAAACTTGCGAATTATGCTCCCAACTGTGTCTCTTGGAATGTGTAATGTCTTTACTATTTTCTTATATCCAAATCCTTTCTTATGAAGAGAAATGACCTCCTCTCTTGACTTCTTTGACCACTCCCTGGACTTCACCATGTTGCAAATACACCATTGACCATCTACAAGAAGCTGAGCGTCACAGTCTTTTTCAATCAGTTTCATTGTTGCTCGTTATGGTTGTAATCACATCTACTGGTGTTTTCAACACCTGATTGAAAAGACCTTATTCAAATTCTGTTCTTAAGAGTTATGATCTTCAAGGGGTTGAATAATTTTGTCAATGAGATATTAAGAAAAATGTCCTTTTTTGGTATTTTGTAAAATACAGTGTTACAATTTAAGTTGCATTTGTCTATTGGACACATCTTTATTTGATATGACTATAAACAAAATACGGAATAAACGTCCAACTTGCTAAAACACAAAAATTGTGTTGGGGTTGAATAATTTTGATCCCAACTGTAGCTATAATCTAGTACAGAACATATCTGTCTTTGAGCTTAATGTTTCTGTGCGTTGTCCCTTCAAATGAAGACTAAGGTCTCGAGATGAAACGGGGGATTGTTGGTGGCTTTTTTTTTTTATTAGAGGCTTTTACTGGTGCGTTGTTAGCCACCTTTTACTTGCCATATTTTACGAGTTAGAATGCATCGAAAAAAGGAAAACGTGTGTGGAAGTCGTTCCCTACTCGTTTCCTACCAGTGCCGTTTTAAAGGAGTTTTTAACCTACATTTAATGCCTAGAACAATCTTTTCAGGTGTCTTTTCTCTCCAGACTCTCCCGCCCCTCTCCTCCGTTGGCCGCCCACTGTTAAAAGACAACTTTTGATTAGGTGACCACGTACCGCCTGTGAAATCTAATCACCTGCCGGCTGTGTCTCGCCCTCAGCGGCATTGACAGAGGCGGTGACCTTTGCTCCTGCAAGCGCGCTGATCACACTCTCCCCCCACGATGCGTCAAACTTAGACTGAAGTGAGCGCTCACAAGTGTTTTTACTGGCAATGCAATTTTGTTCCTACCTTCTCAAGTCCTTTTTCCGATGACTGGGGCGGGGGGGCGGCACAAGGACGCAGCGCTGTTATCCGTGTATTGAATTTCTTTGTTCGAGCAGTGCTGCCTGCCTTGTGCAAGGCAACTGAATAAAGTGGGCGAAAAAAACATCACTTGAAGAATAAACGCTATTTACTGATAATGTCGTTTGTTTGCCGCAATTGCAGACCTCCCTCAAGGCTGAATTGTGAAGAGAATTTTTTGTCCGTATGTTTGTTAATTATTAGCATGGCCAAACACAAAATATCCACCGAGATCCAGATAACAAGTAAATGCATCATAAGATTAGAGCTCAGGCTGTCCTCCTGTTCCTGTCCATAGTGCTAAGCCTTCTGGGTAATGTAGTAGAAAAAACTTCTACTTTGTAGTTTTCGCGTAGAAAACCCAAAACCAGTGAAGTTGGCACTGCGATGAGGTGACGACTTGTCCTGGGTGTACCCTTGCCTTCCGCCCGAATGCAGCTGAGATAGGTTCCAGCATCCCCCGCCACCCCAAAAGGGACAAGCGGTACAAAATTGAGGGATGGATGGAAAGCAAAGACAAGACACTTAACGTTCGGACTGAAAATCTTTTGTCATTTTTTTTGTTGCAAATATTAGTTCATTTGGAATTCGATGCCTGCAACATATTTTCAAAAAAGCTGGCACAAGTGGCAAAAAAGACTGACAAAATTCAAGGAATGCTCATTTGGAACATCCCACAGGTTAATTGTATGCATGATTGTGTATAAAAGCAGCTTCCATGAAATTTAACAAACAAGGACGCGGCGAGGGTCACCACTTTGTGAACAAATGCGTGGGAAAATTGTCGAACAGTTTAAGAACAACATTTCTCAACCTGCTATTGCAAGGAATTTAGGGATTTCACCATCTACGGTCCGTAATATCATCAAAAGGTTCCAGAGAATCTGGAGAAATCACTGCACGTAAGCGATGATATTACAGACCTTCGATCACTCGGGCGGTACTGCATTAAAAAGAGACGTCAGTATGTAAAGGATATTTACCACATGGGCTCAGGAACACTGCAGAAAACCACTGTCAGTGACTACAGTTTGTCGCAACATCTGTAAGTGCAAGTTAAAACTCTACTATGCAAAGCGAAAGCCATTTATCAACAACACCCGGAAACGCCGCCGGCTTCGCTGGGCCAGAGCTCATCTAAGATGGGCATGCTAACTATTAACATGCTTAAACCTGTTTTTACTGCCCTTTTGGTCAGGTCAATCTTGAGTTTTTACCTGGTTAAAGAAAGGAAAATGGAGGCGGGGAAAAACTGCAATAAAATAATGAGTTGATTCAATGTTGAGGAAAAATAAGCATGAGAACTAAAAAACAAGCACGAAAATCGGACATTTTAGGCAGCAAAAAAACTATCTTTCTTTTAATCTGAATTTTACAATTTCTGAGAGGATTTCACTACTGTACATCTCAGAGTCATATTACTTGGGACGTGTCACATGCCAACGGTAAAAGTTAGTTTGCTAACATGCTAGCGTCAGCATGCTAACTTTGTTTTGCTAATTTTGCAAGCGTATACCCGAGTCATATAACTTGCTACTTGACATATGCTAACTTTTAGCATGTTAATGTAAGCATGCCGGAATGCTAATGTGAGGATGACATCATGCTAACATTAGCAAGCTAATTTTTTTGCTAATTTGGCAACCATATACAAACCCCGTTTCCATATGAGTTGGGAAATTGTGTAAGATGTAAATATAAACGGAATACAATCATTTGCAAATCCTTTTCAACTCATATTCAGTTGAATGCACTACAAAGACAACATATTTGATGTTTAAACTCATAAACTGTTTTTTTTTTGCAAATAATAATTAACTTGGAATTTCATGGCTGCAACATGTGCCAAAGTAGTTGGGAAAGGGCATGTTCACCACTGTGTTACATCACCTTTTCTCTTAACAACACTCCATAAATGTTTGAGAATTGAGGAAACTAATTGTTGAAGCTTTGAAAGTGGAATTCTTATCCATTCTTGTTTTATGTAGAGCTTCAGTCCTTCAACAGTCCGGGGTCTCCGCTGTCGTATTTTACGCTTCATAATGCGCCACACATTTTCGATGGGAGACAGGTCTGGACTGCAGGCAGATCAGAAAAGTACCATCACTCTTTTTTTATAAAGCTACGCTGTTGTAACACGTGGCTTGACATTGTCTTGCTGAAATAAGCAGGGGCGTCCATGAAAAATACGGCCCTTGTTCCAAAACTTGTATTAATGGTGCCTTCACAGATGTGTAAGTTACCCATGCCTTGGGCACTAATGCACCCCCATACCATCACAGATGTTGGCTTTTCAACTTTGCGTCGATAACAGTCTGGATGGTTCGCTTCCCCTTTGGTCCGGATGACACAATGTCGAACATTTCCAAAAACAATTTGAAATGTGGACTCGTCGGACCACAGAACACTTTTTCACTTTGTATCAGTCCATCTTAGATGATCTCAGGCCCAGAGAAGCTGGCGGCGTTTCTGGATGTTGTTGATAAATGGCTTTAACTTGCACTTACAGATGTAGCGACAAACTGTATTTAGTGACAGTGGTTTTCTGAAGTGTTCCTGAGCCCATGTGGTGATATCCTTTAGAGATTGATGTCGGTTTGTGATACAGTGGCGTCTGAGGGATCGAAGGTCACGGTTGTTCAATGTTGGTTTCCGGCCATGCTGCTTACGTGGAGAGATTTTTTTTACAGATTTTCTGAACCTTTTGATGATATTATGGACTGTAGATGTTGAAATACCTAAAATTCTTGCAATTGCACTTTGAGAAACGTTATTCTTAAACTGTTTGACTATTTGCTCACGCAGTTGTGGACAAAGGGGTGTACCTCACCCCATCCTTTCTTGTGAAAGCCTTAGCATTTTTTGGGAAGCTGTTTTTATACCCAATCATGGCACCCACCTGTTCCCAGTTAGCCTGCACACCTGTGTGATGTTCCAAATAAGTGTTTGATGAGCATTCCTCAACTGTATCAGTATTTATAGGCTAATGTAAGCATGACATCATGCTAACATTAGCATGTGAACTTGTTTGCTAATTTGGCAAACGTGTACTTGAGTCATATAATATACTACTTTACATATGCTAACTGTTAACATGGTAACATAAGCATTACAGCATGCTAACTGTTAGCGTGTTTTATTTTTTTTTTTTACTTTATTGTACACTTTTTTAGCTAATTTCCCAGCCGTACACTTTAGAGTCATATAACTTGGTACGTGACACATGCCAACTGTTATCATGTTAAAGTTAGCTTGATAACATTCTAGCATCAGCATGCTAATTTTGTTTTGCTAAACTTGCAACCGTATACACGAGTCATACAACTTGTTACTTGATATATGCTAACTTTTAGCATGTTAATGTAAACATGACAATATGCTATTGAAAACATAACATGCTAACATTAGCATGCTAACTTTTTTTCTAGTTTGGCAAGTGTATACTTAAGTCAAATAATGTGCTCCTTGACATATGCTAACTGTTAGCATGGTGATGTAAGCATAACTTTTAGCATGACATCACGCTTCCATTAGCACACTAACTTTTTTTTACTTTATTGTACACTTTTTTAGCTAATTTCCCAGCCGTGTACACCTTAGTCATACTACTTGGTACGTGACACATTCCAACATGTGAAAGTTAGCGTATACCCGAGTCATTTGACTTGCTACTCGACATATGCTAACTTTTAGCGTGTTAATGTAAGCATGCCGGTATGATAATGAAAGCATGACATCATGCTAACAATAGAATGCTAACGTGTTTGCTAATTTGGCAAACGTGTACTTGAGTCATATAATATACTAATTTACATATGCTAACTGTTAACATGGTAACGTAAGCATGACAGTATGCTAACTGTTAGCGTGCTAACTTTTTTTTTACTTACCGGTAATTGTACACTCTTTTAGCTAATTACCCAGCAGTACACCTTAAAGTCATAGGTATATGCTATGTTAAACTTAGCATATACCCGAGTCATATGACTTGCTACTTGACATATGCGAATTTTTTGCGTGTTAATGTAATCATGCCGGTATGATTACGTAGGCATGACATCATGCTAACATTAGCATGCTAACTTTTTGGCCAATTTTGCCACCGTATACTTGAGTCATGTAACGTGCTACTTTGCATATGCTAACTGTTAGCATGGTAACATAAGCATGACAGCATGCTAAATGTTAGCCTTACATCATGCTTACATTAGCATGCTAACCTTTTGTTTTACTTAATTGTACACTTTTTTAGCTAATTTCCCAGCCGTACACCTTAGCGCCGTATTACTTGGTACGTGACACATGCTAACATGTTAAATTTAGCATTTACCCGAGTCATATGACTTGCTACTTGACATATACTAACTTTTAGCGTGTTAATGTAAACATGCCGGTATGATTACGTAAAAATGACATCATGCTAACATTAGCATGCTAACTTTTTTTTTTACTAATTTTGCCACCCTATACTTGAGTCATGTAACGTGCTACTTTACATATGCTAACTGTTAGCATGGCATCATGCTGACATTAGCATGCTAACTTTTTTTTTTTACTTAGATGCACACTTTTTTAGCTAATTTCCCAGCCGTACACCTTAGAGTCATATTACTTGGTACGTGACGCATGCCAACATGTTAAACTTAGCATTTACCCGAGTCATATGACTTGCTACTTGACATATGCTAACTTTTAAATTGTTAATGTAAGCATGCCGGTATGAGTACGTGAAAATGACATCATGCTAACATTAGCATGCAATTTTTTTTTTTTCACTAATTTTGCCACCCTATACTTGAGTCATGTAAAGTGCTACTTTACATATGCTAACTGTTAGCATGGCATCATGCTGACATTAGCATGCTAACTTTTTTTTTTTACTTAGATGCACACTTTTTTAGCTAATTTCCCAGCCGTACACCTTAGAGTCATATTACTTGGTACGTGACACATGCCAACATGTTAAACTTAGCATTTACCCGAGTCATATGACTTGCTACTTGACATATGCTAACTTTTAGCGTGTTAATGTAAGCATGCCGGTATGATTACGTGAAAATGACATCATGCTAACATCAGCATGCAAATTTTTTTTTTTTTTACTAATTTTGCTACCGTATACTTGAGTCATGTAACGTGCTACTTTATATATGCTAACTGTTAGCGTGACATCCTGCTTACATTAGCACACTTACTTTTTTTTTATTTAATTGTACACTTTTTTAGCTAATTTCCCAGACGTACACTTTAGAGTCATATTACTTGGTACGTGACACATGCCAACATGTTAAACTTAGCATTTACCCGAGTCATATGACTTGCTACTTGACATATGCTAACTTTTAGCATGTTAACGTAAGCATGCCGGTATGATTACGTAAAAATGACATCATGCTAACATTAGCATGCAAATTTATTTTTTTTTACTAATTTTGCTACTGTGTACTTCAGTCATGTAACGTGCTACTTTACATATGCTAACTGTTAGCATGACATCCTGCTTACATTAGCATGCTAACTTTTTATTGTATTTTATTGTACACTTTTTTAGCTAATTTCCCAGATGTACACTTTAGAGTCTAATTACTTGGTACATGACACATGCTAACTGTTAGCATGCTAAAGTTAGCATGTTGTTGATTTACGTATTTATACAACCTGCTTTTGCTGCCCTCTTGGCCAGGTCACTCTTGGGTTTTTACTTGTTATTTTACACATGATAATATTGCATAGACGTAGTAATATTGCATGGACGTAGTAATATTTCATAGACGTAGTAATATTTCATACAAGTGCATCACATTTACAGCACAGCATTAAACTGTTAAATGTAGCATTCCCAGCAGGATGATTCATGACTGTCTGACACTTACTTTCTGCACTCATTTGTGAATTAACCCTCATTAAGTTTCATGAGTCAGGTAATTAGACGAGTCAAGGACTGAGGATTTGCTGGGCGAGAGCGCCGACTTTTCTACCCGGTAACCCGAAGGCGGTCTTTGCTCATTATCCTTCCACTTTAACTTTCACTTTCGCCTTCACCGATGTCCATCTTCTTCTCCGCCTCTCCGCCGACGCATTACTCTGTTTTCACGAAACAGAACAATAACTCTTTGTGGTTTCCGTGGCTGTATTGTCACGTTCCCTTCCTCTCTTCAAGTCGTTGGTAGGGTGAGCTGCGTTGCTACGGTAACCAGCCGCATAACATACAGTAGCTGATGCAAACTACTAAATTAACCATGACTTGTTTTACTGATTTTGAAACGTGTCATTTAACTTGGTATATATATATATATATATATATATAAATATATATATATATATATATATATATATATATATATATATATATATATATATATATATATATATATATGTATATGTATGTGTGGGAAAAATCCCAAGACTACTTCATCTCTACAGAACTGTTTCATGAGGGGTCTCCTCAATCATCAGGAAATTTCTGATGATTGAGGGAACCCCTCATGAAACAGTTCTGTAGAGATGAAGTAGTCTTGTGTTTTTTCCCCACACATACATATTGCGCTCTACCACGGTATCGAGCACTATTCTCTGGATAATCCAATTAAGATTGATATATATATATATTTCTATAAAGAATTTTTCTTCCGTCGCGGTCAGGTCGCGGGGGCAGCAGCCTAAGCAGGAAAGTCCAGACTTCACTCTACCCAGCCACTTCGTCTAGCTCTTCCCGGGGGCATCCCGAGACATAGTCTTCCCAGCGTGTCCCTGGGTCTTCCCTGTGGCTTCCTACCGATCGGACGTGCATGAAAAATCTCCCAAGGGAGGCGTTCGGGTGGCATCCTGGTCAGATGCCCGAACCACCTCGTCTGTCTCCTCTCCTCTCCTCTCCATGATGTGAAGGAGCAGCAGCTTTACTACGGTTGGCAAAGCTTCTAACCCGGTGGTTCTTAACCTGGGTTCGATCGAACCTCAGGGGTTCGGCAGAGGTCAAAACACACCCGACTCATCGTGTAAATACAAACTTCTCCCTATCGGCGTATTACGGATACGGCAACAGCTGACTGATTTGCAGGTGTGTAATTTGTTGTGAGTTTACGCACTGTGTTGGTTTTGTTGTTTAAACAAGGTGATGTTCATGCACGGTTCATTTTGTGCACCAGTAAAAAAAAACATGGTAACACTTTAATATGGGGAACATATTCACCATTAATTAGTTGCTTATCAACATGCAAATTAGTAACATATTGGCTCTTAACTAGTCATTAAGTACTTGGCATTATTTTAACCCTACTCCTGACCCTAACCCTAACTAAAAAACCCTAACCCTGACCCCAACCCTAACCAAATAAGCCCAACCCCAACCCCAACCCTAATCAAATAACTCTAAATTAAGTCTTAATTACTTAAAATATGTTCCCCTAGTGTCCAAATAACCCTAAATTAAGTCTTTGTTACTTGGAATATGTTGCCCATACTAAAATGTTACCAAAAACATATAACTTTGTCTTGAATTTGAACAAAAAAAAAAACATTTTATTTTTCACCAAAGAAGGGTTTGGTGAATGCGCATAAGAAACTGGTGGGGTTCGGTACCTCCAACAAGGTTAAGAACCACTGTTCTCACCCTATCTCTAAGGGAGAGCCCCGCCACCCGGCGTAGGAAACTCATTTCGGCCGCTTGTACCCGTGATTTTGTCCTTTTGGTCATAACCCAAAGCTCGTGACCATAGGTAAGAATGGGAAACGTATATCGACCTGTAATGCCACCCCCCCCCTCTACCTTAAAGAACTACTCACCCCCAAATCCTTCACACTGCAAACAGGCTAACCTCCTCCAACCTCCAAGGACAAAGCTACAAACTATGGGAGACCGGGCTTTCTGCTCCGCCGCTCCCAGTCTGTGGAACGCTCTCCCTGCCCACCTGAGGGCACCACAGACTGTGGATGCTTTTAAAAAAAGGCTTAAAAACGTTTCTTTTTTAAAAAGCCGTTTTATAGATATTTGCATACTAGTTCTAGCTATTAGGCTGTTCTAGTTTTTAATTGTATTTATTTGTATTATGTTTTTATTATAATCTTATAATTTTTTTAATACACGGTAGCACTTTGAAGTGAAGAGCTTTTTACAAATAAAATCTCTTATTATTATTATTTAGCTTTGCCTTCCGGCTCAGCTCCCTTCTTCACCACAACGGATCGATACAGCGTCCGCATTACTGAAGACGCCACCTGTCGATCTCACAAACCACTCTTCCCTCACTCGTGAACAAGACTCCGAGGTACTTGAACTCCTGCACTTGGGGCACTCCACCCTTTTCCTGGCCGGGAACCGTAGACTCGGACTTGGAGGAGAATGTGAGATTTAAAAAGACAAGTTCTCATTAATGACAATTCCCAAGTCCTTATACGTCGGGACCATTTCAAGTTCAAGTTTCAAGATATTTTTTGGCGTTGTGGAGGTTTTGCTCCTCAGGGTTCTTTGGACCACCAACGAGGGACATGACTGCCGAGGTCATATTTGCGAACAATGATTTATTTTGCAATAAGTTAAGTAAAGTTAAAGTACCACTGATTGTCACACACACACTAGGTGTGGTGAATTGTGTCCTCTGCATTTGACCCATCCCCTTGTTCACCCCCTGGAAGGTGAGGGGAGCAGTGGGCAGCAGCTGTGCCGCGCCCGGGAATCATTTTGGTGATAAATTAATGTTCTTTTATGCTTTTCCGCAAACGTCTGCCGTGTCTGTCAATTTCGCCAGTGAGCACACAAACGTTTTTTCTTCCTTCTCTGCTCTCACTCTCTCGCTCGTGCTCCGACTAGCAACTTTCCACCCTTTAACCACCATCAACAACTCCCTTTCTCCTTCCCGACCGCTGCCTTTAACAGAGCGACAGGTGACCGGACAAACACTCTCAGCTGTGTCATCCACGCACCTGTCGCTAATCTCCAAGCCGATCCTGGCACATCCCACTTTGCTGCACGTCCGCAGGCCACGCCCCTCCACAGGGGTGCTCGATGGTGAAAATAACACCGCCTTAGATTTTTGTGCATTTTAGCACTCGTCTCAGGCACTGAACAACATCAAAAGCTCTAAGACACAATAAAGGCCCGCGTCATGTGCATAGAAAATGACAAAAGAAAATGTAATCAGACGAAATACCATAGTGTGCACTCGTTTTTATTTCGAATACACTGATGGATTTTTCTAAATTACACATCTTGACTTGATGTTTTAATTTCAGTTTCAATTATATTTAATTCATTTTTTGTTCACAGATTCTCTCCTCATGAAAGATCTTCCCTGGCAGAAACGCACTCGGAATAACCACGCCATCCGCCGTTTTTATTATCGGACTCTTCGTCTGTCAACATCTCCGCGTCTCGCTGGCTCTTGTCGAGTGTTTGCTTTAGTCCGGAGCCAAAACAGCGAGGGGGAGTCACCGGGGGGAACATGACGGCCATTATGGTGGCGTGACGGCCAATTACAACTTCTTCTCCCCTGCTTGCGTCGGTGCGAGTGACAGTCCGCCTCTTTAATGACAGTTTGCGCCGACGGCTCGTCTTGAGCACACAAAAAGCCTCCGTCACAAAAAGACCAAAAGTGCCAATTTAGCCGATCAGCTTTCAGCCCAAAGCTTACGGTGCGCAATGTAAAAATTGGGTCGTCACTTCCGACCGTTCAAAAGTTAGAATTCCTTTGCGATCCCTAGTTAGAGATCATGTTTGGATTTTTAATCTACAAAATCCCGAAACCAGTGAAGTTGGCACGTTGTTTAATTTGTAAATAAAAACAGAATACAATGATTTGCAAATCCTTTTCAACTCATTTTTGCAAATACTCATTAACTTAGAATTTAATGACAGCAACACGTTACCAAAAAGTTGGCACGGGTGCAGTTTTACCACTGTGTTACATGGCCTTTCCTTTTAACAACACTCAATAAACGTTTGGGAACTAAGGAGACCAATTGTTGAAGCTTTTCAGGTGGAATTATTTCCCATTCTTGCTTGATGTACAGCTTAAGTTGTTCAACAGTCCATGGTCTACGTTTTCGTATTTTAGGCCACACATGTCCAATGGGAGACAGGTCTGGACTACAGGCAGGCCAGTCTAGTACCCGTACTATTTTACTATGAAGCCACGCTGTTGTAACAGGTGGCTTGGCATTGTCTTGTTGAAATAAGCAGGGGCGTCCATGATAACGTTGCCTGGATGATTGATTGATTGATTGATTGATTGATTGATTCAAACTTTTATTATTAGATTGCACAGTACAGTATATATTCCGTACAATTGACCACTAAATGGTAACACCCGAATAAGTTTTTCAACTTGTTTAAGTCGGGGTCCACGTTAATACATGGCCATGTATGTTGCTCCGAAACTTGTATGGAACCTTTCAAATTTAATGGTGCCTAAGTTGCCCATGCCTTGGGAACTAATAAACCCGCATACCATCACAGATGCTGGCTTTAGAACTTTGCACCTATAACAATGCGGATGGTTCTTTTCTCTTTGATACGGAGGACACAAAGTCCAGTTTCCAAAAATAATTTGAAATGTCATGTTATCACCTGCACTGGCTTCCTGTGCACTTAAGATGTGACTTTAAGGTTTTACTACTTACGTATAAAATACTACACGGTCTAGCTCCATCCTATCTTGCCGATTGTATTGTACCATATGTCCCGGCAAGAAATCTGCGTTCAAAGGACTCCGGCTTATTAGTGATTCCCAAAGCCCAAAAAAAGTCTGCGGGCTATAGAGCGTTTTCCGTTCGGGCTCCAGTACTCTGGAATGCCCTCCCGGTAAAAGTTCGAGATGCCACCTCAGTAGAAGCATTTAAGTCTCACCTTAAAACTAATTTGTATACTCTAGCCTTTAAATAGACTCCCTTTTCAGACCAGTTGATCTGCCGTTTCTTTTCTTTTTCTTCTATGTCCCACTCTCCCTTGTGGAGGGGGTCCGGTCCGATCCGGTGGCCATGTACTGCTTGCCTGTGTATCGGCTGGGGACATCTCTGCGCTGCTGATCCGCCTCCGCTTGGGATGGTTTCCTGATGGCTCCGCTGTGAACGGGACTCTCGCTGCTGTGTTGGATCCGCTTTGGACTGGACTCTCGCGACTGTGTTGGATCCATTGTGGATTGAACTTTCACTGTATCATGTTAGACCCGCTCGACATCCATTGCTTTCGGTCCCCTAGAGAGGGGGGGTTGCCCACATCTGAGGTCCTCTCCAAGGTTTCTCATAGTCAGCATTGTCACTCGCATCCCACTGGATGTGAATTCTCTCTGCCCACTGGGTGTGAGTTTTCCTTGCCCTTTTGTGGGTTCTTCCGAGGATGTTGTAGTCATAATGATTTGTGCAGTCCTTTGAGACATTTGTGATTTGGGGCTTTATAAATAAACATTGATTGATTGATTGATCTTTCTTCAAATTTAAAAATATCCCTGTCTCGATGGAGATCTTCCTTTATTACCTCCTCCAGCACATATCACGTCACTCATTTCACTTCTTCTGCAGCCGAGCAGTCGCAAGAATGATCACTATAGCATCTACCACCAGGAGGCGGGAGTCATTTAATGACTCATATTGGACGGACGCCGCTACGGTATTGTGACGGTCTCAAGCCGTCATCTTGCGGGTTCCCAGGACCACCAAGGAAGGACATGGCTTGAGCAGTTTGACTTTGTTTATTTTTCAATAAAACCTCAGTCCAGGTCGCTCTTCCGCTCATCCTCTCCACTCGCTCGCCGTCTCCTCGCCGCCATCTTGGGTCGGGCTCCAGAGTGCCCTGCCTGTCTGTCGGACCCTCGGCTCCACAGGTATATTAATAAAACATAGCTGCTTACTGTTCTTTTTAGCATACCGGTATTCAATCACTTGGACCTTAAATCCTACTGAATAGCTCTTAATCTTCTTCCCTTTATGCAATTTCAAATACTAAGCATGCGATAATTATTTTGCGAAGCGAGTTTGACCCGGCAGTAATTCAAGGCAGGCGCATACTATAAGCCTGGCGGTAATTCAAGGAAATACGGTATACGTAATGCTAGCGTGAAATACAAAATAAACCAACCAATTGCAGGGAAGACAGAGAAGCGAACTGTGTTAACCTTGTAGATTGTTATAGTAAAAATGTCATTTTCAAATGCAACAATACATATATGTAATAACGTGAAATACAAAATAAAGCAAACAAATGGCAGGGAAGACAGAGAAGCGAACTGTATTAACCTTGTAGATTGTTATAGTAAAAATATCATTTTAAAATGCAACAATACATATATGTAATGATAGCGTGAAATACAAAATAAAGCAAATAAATGGCAGGGAAGACAGAGAAAAAAAACTGTATTAACGTTGTAGATTGTTATAGTAACAATAGGTTATGCTTTGTCACTGTCCCGTGTGTTACCCAGTTTCCCCCCATTTTATTGTAATTTTTGACACTTTCAAGGATTTTAAATGCACAAAAAAAGGGGCAGACAGGCAAAAAAGTGGTTTTCTGAATAAATTTGGTTTATTTGATAATGGCATCATTGAACAGAATTAAGGCAAAGTCCCTGGTTGAGCCTTTCTGGGTTACCTTGTTAACCACCATGAAGTATCACAGGTCGCGGTGACCGCAGAGTAACTTGACATTTTCGTATGGAACGTAATCGAGGGACGCAATGGTGTGCGAGTTGTTAGCGGTGACCCAGTTTTACCTCGACACGCGCTCCCCACCTCAGGCGGGTGGTAGGAAGGTGAGAACTCAAGGCTGACAAGTTCTAAGAGCAGACTCACACTCTGCCGCTGAGGGACTGTCAAATAATTGGGGCGGACAGAGTACAAGAGTCAAAAAAAAAAAAAGCAAAACCCTCCAGTTTTAAGTAGAGCTGCTACCGATCCTTTACCTGTGATGAGCACACACCTGGCAGCACATGAGACTCAGAACAAGAGGGTAATGCAAAGAGGAGACGGTGGTAGGGAATTTTCGCAAAGACTTTCCTATTATTAAAACAGACCATTAAAGAGAGAGTGCAGCAGGGGGAGTGCACCAAAAGCACAGGGGGAATTAAGCATGTACTAAAAGTGATAAACAAAGCAACAATAATCCAGCCTTATCTGAAGGTGGAGTCGGACAGGAAGTGTAATGACGAAAATAAGAGCTTATAAATTCCTATATTTAAGGGTTTTTCTTCGCGAATGGCTGTGTTTTTGTGTTCAGTAGTTTTTATTAGTTTATTACTTTATTGTGTGTTGTTGTTTGTGCTACGGCGCCATCTTTTGGACGAGTTCGCTCCCACTGCAGGTGTCGCCAGGTGAAAATAGGCTTCCTGTTTTAATGCTTTGAACCGAAAGTAACTCCGTCCGTAGCGCGGTCCTGCTGGAAAGGATTCCTCACTCATCACTCCAAGCGACGTTTGTATGTTTTACAATACAACTAAAACAATTCATACTTGCTAAACCGTCCCATGTGTGATGTTTACAGGAGTGTTTTCAAGCATATTTGTACGTAATGCAATGTAGCGTCGTTAGCATTAGGTAATATTCTAACATGTTTACATGTGTTAGTATTATTAACTTACAATGGCAATCTTTTTGTTTTGTTTCAGTTTCACAGATTCCTCAGTAAATTCACCAAAATGTCACCGTGGAGTTATTGAGTCCGTTTAGCTGATTGGAGAGCTAGCTTGCGTAGCTAATGGGTCCATGATGACTTTTGTTTTGTTTGATCAGCCGTTTTACTGCCGTGTTACAGACACTGTTTGGAAACAATTATGGTTTGTAAATAAACATTGACAAAATATGTGTGTGTAAATACCGTATTTTTCGGACTACAAGTCGCAGTCTTCTCCACAGTCCAAAATTAAAAAAAAAGTTTATAGTTTGGCCAAGTCTCACCCCCGGCCAAACTACAAAAAAAAAACGTGACTTATAGTCTGAAAAATACGGTAACTCATTTCACAACATATACATCTGCAGTTTATATATGAAAACAATTTCTTTTCAAATTTTGGTAGTTGCGGCTTTTATGCAGGCGCCTCTATATTTCGGAAAATACGGTACTATTCGTAACTCTGTCCGTAGCGCTCCTGCTGGAAAGGATTCCTCACTCATCACTCCAAGCGACGTTTTTATGTTTTACAATACAACTATAACAATTTATACTTGCTAAACCTTAGCATGTGTGATGTCAACTGCAGTGTTTTCAAGCATATTTGTACATAATGCAAGTAAGCTAGCGTTGTTAGCATTACCTATTATGCTAACATGTTCACATGTGTTAGTACTATTAACTTACAATGGCAATCTTTTTGTATTGTTTCAGTTTCACAGATTCCTCAGTAAATTCACCAAAATGTCACCGTGGAGTTATTGAGTCCGTTTAGCTGATTGGAGAGCTAGCTTGCGTAGCTAATGGGTCCGAGATGATGACTTTTGTTTTGTTCGATCAGCCGTTTTACTGCCGTGTTACAGACACTGTTTGGAAACAATTATGGTTTGTAAATAAACATTGACAAAATATGTGTGTAAATACCGTATTTTTCGGACTATAAATCGCGGTTTTTTTGTAGTTTGGCCGGGGGTGACCCTTGACCAAACAAAAACAAAAACAAAAAAATTTAATTTATTTATTTTATTTTTATTTTTTTATAGTTTGGCCAAGTCTGACCCCCCGGCCAAACTGCAAAAAAAAACGCAACTTATAGTCCGAAAAATACGGCAACTCATTTCACAACATATACATCTGCAGTTCATGTATGAAAACATTTTCTTTTAAAATTTTACTACTTGCGGCTTTTATGCCAGCGCCTCTATATTTCGGAAAATACGGTACTATTCGTAACTCCGTCCGTAGCGCTCCTGCTGGAAAGGATTCCTCACTCATCACTCCAAGTGACGTTTGTATGTTTTACAATACAACTAAAACAATTCATACTTACTAAAACGTCCCATGTGTGAGGTCTACAGGAGTGTTTTCAAGCATATTTGTACATAATGCAATGTAGCATTTTTAGCATTAGCTAATATTCTGACATGTTTACATGTGTTAGTATTATTAACTTACAATGGCAATCTTTTTGTATTGATTCAGTTTCACAGATTCCTCAGTAAATTCACCAAAACGTCACCGTGAAGTTATTGAGTCCATTTAGCTGATTGGAGAGCTAGCTTGCGTAGCTAATGGGTCCATGATGATGACTTTTGTTTTGTTCGATCAGCCGTTTTACTGGCGTGTTTCAGACACCGTTTGGAAACAATTATGGTTTGTAAATAAACATTGACAAAATATGTGTGTGTAAATACCGTATTTTTCTGACTATAAGTCACAGTCTTCTCCACAGTCCAAAATGTTTTTTAATTTTTTTTTTATAGTTTGGCCAAGTCTCACCCCCGGCCAAACTACAAAAAAAAAACGTGACTTATAATCGGAAAAATACGGTAAATCATTTCACAACATATACATCTGCAGTTTACATATGAAAACAATTTATTTTCAAATTTTACTAGTTGCGGCTTTTATGCCAGCGCCTCTATATTTCGGAAAATACGGTACTATTCGTAACTCCGTCCGTAGCGCTCCTGCTGGAAAGGATTCCTCACTCATCACTCCAAGCGACGTTTGTATGTTTTACAATACAACTATAACAATTTATACTTGCTAAACCGTAGCATGTGTGAGGTTTACAGGAGTGTTTTCAAGCATATTTGTACATAATGCAAGTAAGCTAGCGTTGTTAGCATTACCTATTATGCTAACATGTTCACATGTGTTAGTATTATTAACTTACAATGGCAATCTTTCTGTATTGTTTCAGTTTCACAGATTCCTCAGTAAATTCACCAAAACGTCACCGTGGAGTTAATGAGTCCGTTTAGCTGATTGGAGAGCTAGCTTGCGTAGCTAATGGGTCCGAGATGATGACTTTTGTTTTGTTCGATCAGCCGTTTTACTTCCGTGTTACGGACACTGTTTGGAAACAATTCTGGTTTGTAAATATACATTGACAAAATATGTGTGTAAATACCGTATTTTTCGGACTATAAATCACGTTTTTTTTTGTAGTTTGGCCGGGGGTGACCCTTGACCCAACAAAAAAAAAAAAAAAAAAAAAAATTTATTTATTTATTTATTATTTTTTCTTTTTTTTTAATAGTTCGGCCAAGTCTCACCTCCGGCCAAACTGCAAAAAAAACCCGCAACTTATAGTCCGAAAAATACGGTAACTCATTTCACAACATATACATATGCAGTTTATATATGAAAACATTTTCTTTTAAAATTTTACTAGTTGCGGCTTTTATGCCAGCGCCTCTATATTTCGGAAAATACGGTACTATTCGTAACTCCGTCCGTAGCGCTCCTGCTGGAAAGGATTCCTCACTCATCACTCCAAGCGACGTTTGTATGTTTTACAATACAACTAAAACAATTCATACTTGCTAAATCGTCCCATGTGTGAGGTCTACAGGAGTGTTTTCAAGCATATTTGTACATAATGCAATGTAGCGTCGTTAGCATTAGTTAATATTCTAACATGTTTACATGTGTTAGTATTATTAACTTACAATGGCAATCTTTTTGTATTGTTTCAGTTTCACAGATTCCTCAGTAAATTCACCAAAACGTCACCGTGAAGTTATTGAGTCCGTTTAGCTGATTGGAGAGCGAGCTTGCGTAGCTAATGGGTCCATGATGATGACTTTTGTTTTGTTCGATCAGCCGTTTTACTGCCGTGTTACAGACACTGTTTGGAAACAATTATGGTTTGTAAATAAACATTGACAAAATATGTGTGTGTAAATACCGTATTTTTCGGACTATAAGTCACAGTCTTCTCCACAGTCTAACTTTTTTTTTTTTTTTTTTTTTTATAGTTTGGCCAAGTCTCACCCCTGGCCAAACTACAAAAAAAAAACGTGACTTATAGTCCGAAAAATACCGTAACTCATTTCACAACATATACATCTGCAGTTTATATATGAAAACATTTTCTTTTAAAATTTTACTAGTTGCGGCTTTTATGCAGGCGCCTCTATATTTCGGGAAATACGGTACTATTCGTAACTCCGTCCGTAGCGCTCCTGCTGGAAAGGATTCCTCACTCATCACTCCAAGCGACATTTGTATGTTTTACAATACAACTATAACAATTTATACTTGCTAAACCGTAGCATGTGTGAGGTCTACAGGAGTGTTTTCAAGCATATTTGTACATAATGCAATGAAGCTAGCGTTGTTAGCATTAGCTATTATGCTAATATGTTTACATGTGTTAGTATTATTAACTTACAATGGCAATCTTTCTGTATTGTTTCAGTTTCACAGATTCCTCAGTAAATTCACCAAAACGTCACCGTGGAGATATTGAGTCCGTTTAGCTGATTGGAGAGCTAGCTTGCATAGCTAATGGGTCCATGATGATGACTTTCGTTTTGTTTGATCAGCCGTTTTACTGCCGTGTTACATACACCGTTTGGAAACAATTATAGTTTGTAAATAAACATTGACAAAATATGTGTGTGTAAATACCATATTTTTCAGACTATAAGTCGCGTTTTTAGTTTTTTTTGTAGTTTGGCCAAGTCACATACAATTGACAGGAATATTCGAAAAGACATCAAATGTAAACATTTTTTTTAAATAATAATGATAATAATAATAATAAGAAGAAAACTATTACTAATACTACTACAACAATTACTACTGCTACTACTACTAATAATAATAATACGATTAATACATTTGTAAAAAACTTAAAGGGTTTTTATTTGATTTTTTTAAACATTTATTTATTGGGTTTTTAGTCACATACAACTGACATACATATTCAAAAATACATCGAATGTAAAACAAATACAATAAATGATATTAAATTTGATAATAGTAATAATAACACAATACATTCATTACAAAAGAAAAAGGATATTTATTTTTGTTACGCCGTTAAAGAAACTTAAAGCAACGTGTTATTATAGTGATAACTTTGACAGCCCTAAAAATATATACATAGATAAATAATTGAATGATAATTATAATAAAGTATAAAAAATTGAAAAGAAAAATCAAGAGTTTTTTGGCTCAGACCAGGTTTTGACCACATTTGCAACCAAGGGGAGCATTTTGGCTGTGCAGTGGTCCGTCAATTATCACGGATCTTATATTTTGCCCTTGTGGTAGGTACATTTTCACCATTCCACATTTATTTCATGAATTCAATGAATATTACCGTATTTTCCGAAATATAGAGGCGCTGGCATAAAAGCCGCAACTACTAAAATTTTAAAAGAAATTGTTTTCATATATAAACTGCAGATGTATATGTTGTGAAATGAGTTACCGTATTTTTCGGACTATAAATCGCAATTTCTTTTTTGTAATAAAAAATAAAAAAATAAAAATAAAAATTATTATTATTATTTTTTTGGTTTGGCCAAAACTACAAAAAAAAAACGCAACTTAAAGTCCGAAAAATACGGTAACTCATTTCACAACATATATATCTGCAGTAGCTCAGATAGGCGCCAGCGCCCCCGCGACCCCGAAAGGGAATAAGCGGTAGGAAATGGATGGATGGATGGATAGTTGCGGCTTTTATGCCAGCGCCTCTATATTTCGGAAAATACGGTACTATTCGTAACTCCGTCCATAGCGCTCCTGCTGGAAAGGATTCCTCACTCATCACTCCAAGCGACGTTTGTATGTTTTACAATACAACTATAACAATTCATACTTGCTAAACCATAGCATGTGTGAGGTCTACAGGAGTGTTTTCAAGCATATTTGTACATAATCCAATGAAGCTAGCGTTGTTAGCATTAGCTAATATGCTAACATGTTTACATGTGTTAGTATTATTAATTTACAATGGCAATCTTTTTGTATTGTTTCAGTTTTATAGATTCCTCAGTAAATTCACCAAAACGTCACCGTGGAGTTATTGAGTCCGTTTAGCTGATTGGAGAGCTATCTCTCTTAGCTAATGGGTCCATGATGATGACTTTTGTTTTGTCTGATCAGCCGTTTCACTGCCGTGTTACAGACACCATTTGGAAACAATTATAGTTTGTAAATAAACATTGACAAAATATGTGTGTGTAAATACCGTATTTTTCGGACTTTAAGTTGCGGGGTTTTTTTTGTAGTTTTGGCCAAACCAAAAAAATAATAATAATAATTTTTATTTTTATTTTTTTATTTTTTTATTCACCCCGGCCAAACTACAAAAAAGAAATTGCGATTTATAGTCCAAAAAATACGGTAACTCATTTCACAACATATACATCTGCAGTTTATATATGAAAACAATTTATTTTAAAATTTTAGTAGTTGCGGCTTTTATGCCAGCGCCTCTATATTTCGGAAAATACGGTAATATTCATTGAATTCATGAAATAAATGTGGAATGGTGAAAATGTACCTACCACAAGGGCAAAATATAAGATCCGTGATAATTGACGGACCACTGCACAGCCAAAATGCTCCCCTTGGTTGCAAATGTGGTCAAAACCTGGTCTGAGCAAAAAAACTCTTGATTTTTCTTTTCAATTTTTTATACTTTATTATAATTATCATTCAATTATTTATCTATGTATGTATTTTTAGGGCTGTCAAAGTTATCACTATAATAACACGTTGCTTTAAGTTTCTTTAACGGCGTAACAAAAATAAATATCCTTTTTCTTTTGTAATGAATGTATTGTGTTATTATTACTATTATCAAATTTAATATCATTTATTGTATTTGTTTTACATTCGATGTATTTTTGAATATGTATGTCAGTTGTATGTGACTAAAAACCCAATAAATAAATGTTTAAAAAAATCAAATAAAAACCCTTTAAGTTTTTTACAAATGTATTAATCGTATTATTATTAGTAGTAGTAGTAGCAGTAGTAATAGTTGTAGTAGTATTAGTAATAGTTTTCTTATTATTATTATTATTATTATTATTATCATTATTTTAAAAAAATGTTTACATTTGATGTCTTTTCGAATATTCCTGTCAATTGTATGTGACTAAAAACCTAAGAAACAAATGTTTAGAAAAATAAAATAAACACCCTTCAGCTTTTTTCTAAATTGATTTTTTGAATAGTTAGTAGTTTTAGTAATAGTTGTAGTAGTAGTAGTAATACTGTTATCATCATTATTATTGATATTATTATTATTTTTATTATACATTTTATATTTTTCGATGCATTTTGGACATATGCCTGTCAATTATTTGTGACGAAAAAACCCAATTAAAAAATGTTTAAAAAAAGAAAATAAAAACCCATCAATTTATTTATCGTATTACTATAACTACTACTACTAGTAGTAGTAGTAATAGTGGTTATAATAATAGTGTTATCATTTGTATTACTATTATTATCATTATTATTATTCATTTAATACATTTTGTACATTTGATGTATTTTTGAATTTTCCTGTGACTAAAAACAAATGTTTGGAAAACGTAATTTTTTTTCCTGATTTATTTACTGAATTTTTAGCAGTAATAGTAGAAGTAGAAATAGCGTTATGTTATCATTATTTTTACTGTTATAACTTATTTTTATTTTTTTTACATTTGATGTATTTTCAAAGTATGCCTTTCAATTTGTGACTAAAAAAAAATAATAAACAAATGTTTGAAAAAATTAAATAAAAACCATAATTTTTTTTTTTACTAATTTTTTTATCGTATTACTATTATTATTAGTAGTAGTAGTAGTAGTGATAGTGGTTGTAATATTAGTAAGTGTTATCATTAGTATTACTATGATTATTATTATCATTATTATTTATTTTGTTAATTAAATACATTTGGTGTATTTTCGAATAGTCCTGTCAATTGTGACTAAAAACCCAATAATTTAATTTTCTTTTTTGAACCATTTGTTAATGGTTCAAAAAAGAAAATTAAAACCTTTCAATTTTTTTCCAAATTTTTGGGTTGAATTATTATTATTATTACTACTAGTAGTAGTAGTAGTAGTAGTAGTAGTAGTAGTAGTAAGAGTAGCAGTATTACTAATAGTGTTATTATTTATTATTATTATTATTACTATTTATTGCATTTTTTTTACATTTGATATATTTTTGAATATTCCTGTCAATAGTATGTGACTAAAAACCCAATAAAAAATGTTTAAAAAAAGAAATAAAAAACTTTTTTTTTTCTAATTTATTTATAATATTATTAATAGTAGTAGTAGTATTACTAATAGTGTTATTATTATTATTACTATTATCATTATTATTATTATTACTATTTCTTTCATTATTTTTTTACATTTGATGTATTTTCGAATATTCCTGTCAATAGTATGTGACTAAAAAACCATTAAACAAATGTTTTTAAAAAATATAAAAAACTTTCTATTGTTTTCCTGATTTATTTATCGTATTACGGTTATTATTATTAATAGTAGTAGTAGTGGTAATAGTGTTAGTAATATTAGTAATAGTGTTATCATTATTATTACTATGATTGTTGTTATCATCATTTATTTTATTAATTTGATGTATTTTAAAATATTCCTGTCAATTATTTGTGAATAAAAACCCAATAAAAAAAGAAAAGAAAAACGTATTCAAAATGTATTTATCTTATTACTTTTATTATAACTAATGAATATTAGTAGTAGTTGTAATAGTCGTAGTAATCTTAGTAATTGTGTTATCATTATTATGACCATGATTATTTTTATCATTATTATTATTAATTTTATTAATTTTGTACATTCGATGTATTTTCAAATATTCCTGGCATTAGTATGTGACTAAAAACCCAATAAACGAATGTTTAAAAAAAGAAAAGAAAAAAACCTTTGAATTTTTTTCCAAATGTATTTATCGTATTACTTTTATTATTAATAATGAATAGTAGTAGTAGTAATAGTGGTAGTAATTTTAGTAATACGGTTACCATAATTATTGCTATGATAATTGTTATCATTATTATTATTTATTTTCTACATTTGATCTATTTTCGAATAGTCCTAAAAACCCAATAAACAAATGTTTGAAAAATAAAAACCCTTCAATATTTGAATTAGTAGTAGTGGTAGTAGTAGTAGTGTTATCATTATTATTACTATAATTATCAATATTATTTATTTCATCCATTATTTACATTTGATGTATTTATAAATATGGCTGTCAATTATCTGTGACTAAAAAAAAACAATAAACAAATGTTTGATAAGAAAAGAAAAAAAAACCTTCAATCTGATGCTTGAAAAAGTGACATAACTCCAACGCGTCACATAGAAAAAAAGCCGGTGGCTCGCATCATTAGTGAGGCGTTTCTTTTGATTCCTGATAGCACAATTAGCATCACAAAGTACCTCCATCACCTATCCTCCGTTTAAACGTCCTCCAGATGCGTGCCGCTTATAGCCCGGCTCTCATCTCAAGGACAGCCACCTGGCGTCTGCGGAAAGCTGCCGGCTCATCACTGTTTGATTCCGCCACTGCCAGCCAACCACTGTTTCATCGGCCCGGCTAATTATAGTCAGGGACGGATGTGGAAACAACATCCTGCCTCCAGAGTAACACGACGTGCCCACACCTGCGTTTGGGAACCGCCGCCGTCTGATTGGTTGATACAAACATGAGCAGCCAATACCCATCAATCACTCTTGTGATCGTGGTCCGGATCAGGTTTTATGTTTTCGGTTAGTTTTGGTCTCCTTTAGTTCCTGTTCCAGCTCCGGTTGCTGTACCTGCGCCGATGCAAACTCCAGTTCCTGTTCCAGTTCCGGTTCCTGTACCTACGCGAAGGCAAACTCCCGTTCCTGTTCCGGTTCCTGTACCTACGCCGAGGAGATTTCCAGTTCCTGTTCCAGTTCCGGTTCCTGTTCCTGCGCCGAGGCGAACTCCAGTTCCTGTTCTAGTTCCAGTTCATGCACCGGCGCCGAGGCCAACTCCAGTTCCCATTCCAGTTCCTGCACCGAGGCAACCTCCAGATCCGGCTTGCTCCATGGCTGCCTCCCTCACCTGCCGCTCTAGTTCCTAAAGTGCCACCTTCCCATGGCGCCGCCACCCTCCTTGTCTACAGCGGGCCGTCCAACGGCGCTGCCAGCCTCCTCATCTCCGGTGGGCCGTCCCACGGTAACACCAACTCCTTCGTCTCCGGCGGGCCGTCCCACGGCGCTGCCAGCCTCCTCATCTCCGGCGGGCCGTCCCACGGTACCACCAACTCCTTTGTCTCCCGCGGGCCGTCCCACGGTGCTGCCAGCCTTCTCATCTCCGGCGGGCCGTCCCACGGTGCTGCCACCCTCTTCGTCTCCGGTGGGCCGTCCCACGGCGCTGCCAGCCTTCTCATCTCCGGCGGGCCATCCCACGGTGCTGCCACCCTCTTCGTCTCCGGTGGGCCGTCCCACGGCGCCGCTACCCTCCTTGTCTACAGCAGGCCGACCCACGGCGACCCACCCTCCTCGTCTCTGGCGGGCCGTCCCACGGTGCCGCCACCCTCCTCGTCTCTGGCGGGCCGTCCCACGGTGCCGCCACCCTCTTCGTCTCCGGTGGGCCATCCCACGGCGCCGCCACCCTCTTTGTCTACAGCGGGCCGACCCACGGCGACCCTCCCTCCTTGTCTCTGGCGGGCCATCCCACGGCGCCGCCACCCTACTCGTCTGCGGCGGGCCGTCCCACGGCGTCGTCACCCTCTTCGTCTCTGCCGGGCCGTCCCCCTGTGCCGCCACCCTCTTTGTCTCCGGTAGGCCATCCCACGGCGCTGCCACCCTCGTCTCCGGCGGGCCGTCCCACGGCGTCGCCACCCTCTTCGTCTCCGGTGGGCCGTCCCACGGTGCTGCCACCCTCTTCGTCTCCGGTGGGCCGTCCCACGGCGCCGCCACCCTCCTTGTCTACAGCAGGCCGACCCACGGCGACCCACCCTCCTCGTCTCTGGCAGGCCGTCCCACGGCGTAGCCACCCTTCTCGTCTCTGGCAGGCCGTCCCACGGTGCCGCCACCCTCTTCGTCTCCGGTGGGCCGTCCCACGGCGCCGCCACCCTCTTTGTCTACAGCGGGCCGACCCACGGCGACCCTCCCTCCTTGTCTCTGGCGGGCCATCCCACGGCGCCGCCACCCTCCTCGTCTCCTGTGGGCCGTCCCACGGCGTCGCCACCCTCTTCGTCTCTAGCGGGCCGTCCCCCGGTGCCGCCACCCTCTTTGTCTACAGCGGGCCGACCCACGGCGACCCACCCTCCTCGTCTCTGGCGGGCCATCCCACGGCGCCGCCACCCTCCTCGTCTCCGGCGGGCCGTCCCACGGCGTCGCCACCCTCCTCTTCTCTGGCGGGCCGTCCCACTGTGCCACCACCCTCTTCTTCTCCGGCAGGCCGTCCCACGGTGCCCCCACCCCACCCTTCTCGTCGCCTCCGCGACTTCTGGCTGGCCGGCCGTGCAAGCAGCCATCAGACGCCGGCATGCAGCCTTCTCGGGGATTAAATCATGGACGCCCACGAATTGGGCGTAAAACTCAAAGACTGCTTAAGTTCTGGCGTCACTCCTGCCCCCCCTCCTGTCGGCCACCCTTTCCGTGGTTTCCCGCCTCGCCAAATGTAGCGGCGTTCAATCGTTCAATACGTCGCCGCCACTTGACTCTCCCTCGCTGGCTTCTTTCTGTTTCGGCTGGGTTTACGCAGCTTGCTACGCGGTTCGTTCTCCCGGGATGCCAGTCATGTCCGGAGTCGTCCGTTTGCATCCCGGGAGAAAAAAAACGCTAAGCAAGCTGCTTAAACCCAGTCGTAACAAGACGTGTCCAGAGGTCACCAGAGTTCACCAACTCTGTAGTTTATTTCACTCAATTTCACACTGGCGTTGCAAGATCTGCAATAGTTTTAGGAGCTTCCACATTCAAAGGGTTTTGAGGGCTCTTTTGAATAATTCAGCAAAACAACAAAATATGATACATTATTTATAACAGTCCAATTAGAAGTCTTTTCTGCTTGTTTGAATGTGGATTTGGGGAAAACAAACACGAAAGGGCTGCAGTGTTTGACATCATTTTTTTTTTTTGGTGTTCGTGGTAATTGTAATATTTTATCAGATGTTGCTATTATCACAATGTGGCTTGCACTACCGTCGTCCACTGTGTCGCTACCACATGTAGGGATGAGTACTGTATGCCATGTTTCTTTAATTAAAGCACGCTGCGGTAGTCTTTAATAGATATCGATTGAACGTACGCAAAAAAAGGCTTCTTTTTTTTCCAAAAATACGCTAGCTTGATGCTAATATACAGTAGCTTTGCTGCCGACGTTAGCATTAGCGATATTACATGGCGATTTCAACCCCTTCAAATTTGTGAATGATAACCACAACTAAGATGCACATCACAATCAAACAGCTGGTGCGTAATAAGTACTATACTTATAGGATTAACACTTTTTAGGGCGCATTAAAAACCAAAAACACACTATATACTATTTTATACTGCCATTTAATGTCTCAGACTGATTAGCATTAACAATTTTACATATATTGACTCAAAAAAACTCCAACATACGCAAAATAAGGCTCCATTTTTTTCCCCAAAATGCGCTAACTTGATGTTAATATACAATGAAATTGTTGTTGAAATGTTACCGATTAGCCTTAACGATATTACATGGCGATTTCAACCCCTTCAAATTTGCAAATGATAACTACATCTAAGATGCACCTCACAATCAAACAGCTGGTGCGTAATAAGTACAATACTTACAGTATTAACACCTTTTAGGGCGCAACAAAACACAAAAAACACCATAAACTATAAAATACTGCCATCCAATGTCTCACACTGATTAGCATTTGCACTTTTCAGAATTTCATTTAAAAAAAGCTCCAGCGTACGCAAAATAAGGCTCCATCTTTTCCCGAAAATGCATTAGGTTGATGCGGATATACATTGGCTTTACTGCTGACGTGCTACCGATTAGCATTAGCGATTATACATGGCCATTCCAACCCCTTTAAATTTTCAAATGATAACCACAACTAAAATGCACGTCACAATCAAACAGCTGGTGTGTATTAACTACAATACTTACAGTATCAACACTTTTTAGGGCGCTCAAAACACAAAAACACACCTAAACTAAATAATACTATACCATCTAATGTCTCGGACTGATTAGCTTTATCAATTTTACAGAAATTGACTCAAAAAAAAAGCTCCAACGTACGCAAAATAAGGCTCCAATTTTTTCCGAAAATGCGCTAGCTTGATGCTAATATACAGTGGAATTGCTGCTGATGTGCTACTGATTAGCATAAGCGATATTACATGGCGATTCCAACCCTTCCGAACTTGTTAATGATAACCACTACTAAAATGCACATTACAGTTAAACAGCTGGTGCGTAACAAGTACAATACTTACAGTATTAACACTTTTTAGGGCGCAACAAAAGACAAAAACACACCATAAACTAAATGACACTGCCCTAAAATGTCTTGGAATGATTAGCATTAGCAATTATACAGACATTGAGTCAAAAAAAGCTGCAGCGTACGCGAAATCAGGCTCCATTTTTACAAAAATGCGCTAGCTTGATGCTAATATACAGTTGCTTTGCTCCTGACATGCTACTGATTAGCATTGGCAATATTACATGGCGATTTGAACGCCTCCAAATTTGTGAATAACCACAACTAATATGCACGTTACATCAAACAGATGGTGCATAATAAGTAGGAACTTTCACATACTCTTAATAATACACCCCCTTACCATCACAGATGCTGGCTTTTGAACTTTGTGCCTAGAACCGTCTGGATTGTTCTTTTCCTATTTGTTCCGGAGGACACAACGTCCACAGTTTCCAAAAACAATTTGAAATTTGGACTCATCAGACCACAGAACACTTTTCTTCTTTGCATCAGTCCAACTTAGATGAGCCCGGGCCCAGCGAAGCCGGCGGCGTTTCCGGGTGTTGTTGATAAATGGCTTTCGCTTTGCATAGTAGAGTTTTAACTTGCACTTACAGATGTAGCGACGAACTGTAGTTACTGACTGTGGTTTTGTGAAGTGTTCCTAAAATCATATGGTGATATCCCTTACACACTGATGTCGCTTTTTGATGCAGTACCGCCTGAGGGGTCACAGGTCCGTAATATCATCGCTTACGTGGAGTGATTTCTCCAGATTCTCTGAACATTTTGATGATAATAAGGACCGTAGATGGGGAAATCCCTAAATTCCTTGCAATAGCTGGTTGAGAAATGTTGTTCTAAAACTGTTGGACAATTTGCTCAAGCATTTGTTGACAAAGTGGTGACCCTCACCCCATTCTTTTTTTTTAATTACTCAGCCTTTCATGAAAGCTGCTTTTACACCCACCTGTTCCCAATTAGCCTGTCCACCTGTGGCGTGTTCCAAATAAGTGTTTGATGAGCATTCATCAACTTTTCCAGTCTTTTTTTGACAACTTTTTTGAAAACATGGTGCAGGGCATCAAATTCCAAATGAGCTAATCTTTGCCAAAAATAACACATTTTTCCAATTTTAACGTTAAATATCTTGTCTTTGCAGTCTTATTAATTGAATATAAGTTACAAAGGATTGGCAAACCATTGTACTCTGTTTTTATTTATGATATACACAACCTGCCAACCTCACTGGTTACGTATCCATTATATATATATACATATATATATATATATATATATATATGTATATATATATATATATATATATATATGTATATATATATATGTATATATATCCATCCATTTTCTACCGCTTATTCCCTTTTGGGGTCGCGGGGGGCGCTGGCGCCTATCTCAGCTGCAATCGGGCGGAAGGCGGGGTACACCCTGGACAAGTCGCCACCTCATCGCAGGGCCAACACAGACAGACAGACAACATTTACACTCACATTCACACACTAGGGCCAATTTTAGTGTTGCCAATCACCCTATCATATATATATATATATATATATATATATATATATATATATCAGATTTTTCCAAGATGGCGGCGCCCGGACGGGCTGCGCTCTCGAGGAGCTGCTGCTAAAGATGGAACATTTGGCAGAAATACCGGACAATTCCACAAACTTTATGGCTGGCTCGCATCGTGGTCACTCCGTGATCACGTACGACCGCCAGACACTTCTGGATGTGGACACATCGGGCCGTTTTGGACCGATAGACACTTGCGTGCTAGACTTGCTAACTAGCATGGGATTACATCGGCGGCTACATCCAGCGGCCTGTGAAGCAGGGGAGTCTAGTAGCAGCGGGGGCCGTCTACGGAGCAGACGCCATCGGTGTGATCGGAAACGCGGATGCCGAGCGGGGCTAAAAACAAAGCAGAAGGCTAATCCCCACAGAACACCACTTTCCTCCATCCCGAAGACGGATTTAGATGGAAAATGCGCGACTACTGGTCTGGGTAAGGAGTCTGTTAAATTAGAACAAGTTGTTTCTGCTTTGAGTGTTTCAGAGTTGGACATGTGTTTTACTGAGGTGGCTAACTATGATGCGTGCAGTTTATCAAAGCAACAAACAAACAATCGGAAAATCCCCGTTACTGAGGTGGCTAACCATGATGCGTGCAGTTTATCAAAGCAACAAACAAACAATCGGAAAATCCCCGTTACTGAGGTGGCTAACCATGATGCGTGCAGTTTATCAAAGCAACAATCAAACAATCGGAAAATTCCTGTCGTATCAATTCCTAGATATGGTCGTAACTATACTAAATGCACTGGGCATAATAAACACAACATTATTAATATTGCTACTACGGATAATTTGATCAAAAACTCCCTAAAACAGCCCACTACCTATAATATAGGTTTTTTAAACATAAGATCATTGTCTCCCAAAACGTTGTTAGTTAATGATATTATCAGAGACAACAATCTTAACGTCATCGGTCTCAGCGAAACCTGGCTTAAACCAAACGACTTTTTTGCGCTAAATGAGGCATGTCCTCCTAACTTTACACATGCGCATATTGCCCGTCCGCTCAAAAGGGGTGGGGGGGTCGCACTAATATACAACGAAAACTTTAACCTTAGTCCTAACATAAATAATAAATATAAATCGTTTGAGGTGCTTACTATGAGGTCTGTCACACCGCTGCCTCTACACCTGGCTGTTATCTACCGCCCCCCAGGGCCCTATTCGGACTTTATTAATGAATTCTCAGAGTTCGTTGCTGATCTAGTGACACACGCCGATAATATAATCATAATGGGGGACTTTAATATCCATATGAATACCCCATCGGACCCACCGTGCGTAGCGCTCCAGACTGTAATTGATAGCTGTGGTCTCACACAAATAATAAATGAACCCACGCATCGCAACGGTAATACGATAGACCTAGTGCTTGTCAGGGGCATCACCGTTTCCAAAGTTACGATACTCCCGTATACTAAAGTATTGTCCGATCATTACCTTATAAAATTCGAGGTTCAGACGCATGTTCGTCAAACTAATAATAATAATAACTGCTATAGCAGCCGCAACATTAATACGGCCACAACGACAACTCTTGCGGACCTACTGCCCTCGGTAATGGCACCATTCCCAAAGTATTTGGGCTCTATTGATAACCTCACTAACAACTTTAACGACGCCCTGCGCGAAACCATTGATAACATAGCACCGCTAAAGTTAAAAAAGGCTCCAAAAAAGCGCACCCCGTGGTTTACAGAAGAAACTAGAGCTCAGAAATTATTATGCAGAAAGCTGGAACGCAAATGGCGCACGACTAAACTTGAGGTGCACCATCAAGCATGGAGTGATGGTTTAATAACTTATAAACGCATGCTTACCTTAGCTAAAGCTAAATATTACTCAAATCTCATCCACCGTAATAAAAACGATCCTAAATTTTTGTTTAGTACGGTAGCATCGCTAACCCAACAAGGGACTCCTTCCAGTAGCTTAACCCACTCAGCTGATGACTTTATGCAATTCTTTAGTAAGAAAATTGAAGTCATTAGAAAGGAGATTAAAGACAATGCGTCCCAGCTACAACAGGGTTCTATTAACACTAACACGATTGCATATACGGCGGACACTGCCCTCCAAAATAGTTTCTCTCGTTTTGAGGAAATAACATTAGAGGAATTGTTACAACGTGTTAAGGGAATAAAACAGACAACATGTTTACTTGACCCTCTTCCAGGGAAACTGATCAAGGAACTCTTTGTATTATTAGGTCCATCAGTGCTAAATATTATAAACTTATCACTCTCCTCGGGCACTGTTCCCCTAGCATTCAAAAAAGCGGTTATTCATCCTCTTCTTAAAAGACCTAACCTCGATCCTGACCTCATGGTAAATTACCGACCGGTGTCTCACCTTCCCTTTATTTCAAAAATCCTTGAAAAAATTGTTGCGGAGCAGTTAAATGAACACTTAGCGTCTAACAATCTATGTGAAACCTTTCAATCCGGTTTCAGGGCAAATCACTCGACGGAGACCGCCCTCGCAAAAATGACTAATGATCTATTGCTAACGATGGATTCTGATGCGTCATCTATGTTGCTGCTCCTCGATCTTAGCGCTGCTTTCGATACCGTCGATCATAATATTTTATTAGAACGTATCAAAACACGAATTGGTATGTCAGACTTAGCCCTGTCTTGGTTTAACTCTTATCTTACTGATAGGATGCAGTGTGTCTCCCATAACAATGTGACCTCGGACTACGTTAAGGTAACGTGTGGAGTTCCCCAGGGTTCGGTCCTTGGCCCTGCACTCTTCAGCATCTACATGCTGCCGCTAGGTGACATCATACGCAAATACGGTGTTAGCTTTCACTGTTATGCTGATGACACCCAACTCTACATGCCCCTAAAGCTGACCAACACGCCGGATTGTAGTCAGCTGGAGGCGTGTCTTAATGAAATTAAACAATGGATGTCCGCTAACTTTTTGCAACTCAACGCCAAAAAAACGGAAATGCTGATTATCGGTCCTGCTAGACACCGAACTCTATTTAATAATACAACTCTAACATTTGACAACCAAACAATTAAACAAGGCGACACGGTAAAGAATCTGGGTATTATCTTCGACCCAACTCTCTCCTTTGAGGCACACATTAAAAGCGTTACTAAAACGGCCTTCTTTCATCTCCGTAACATCGCTAAAATTCGCTCCATTCTGTCCACTAAAGACGCTGAGATCATTATCCATGCGTTTGTTACGTCTCGCCTCGACTACTGTAACGTATTATTTTCGGGTCTCCCCATGTCTAGCATTAAAAGATTACAGTTGGTACAAAATGCGGCTGCTAGACTTTTGACAAGAACAAGAAAGTTTGATCACATTACGCCTGTACTGGCTCACCTGCACTGGCTTCCTGTGCACTTAAGATGTGACTTTAAGGTTTTACTACTTACGTATAAAATACTACACGGTCTAGCTCCATCTTATCTTGCCGATTGTATTGTACCATATGTCCCGGCAAGAAATCTGCGTTCAAAGGATTCCGGCTTATTAGTGATTCCCAAAGCCCAAAAAAAGTCTGCGGGCTATAGAGCATTTTCCGTTCGGGCTCCAGTACTCTGGAATACCCTCCCGGTAACAGTTCGCGATGCCACCTCAGTAGAAGCATTTAAGTCTCACCTTAAAACTCATTTGTATACTCTAGCCTTTAAATAGACTCCCTTTTTAGACCAGTTGATCTGCCGTTTCTTTTCTTTTTCTTCTATGTCCCACTCTCCCGTGTGGAGGGGGTCCGGTCCGATCCGGTGGCCATGTACTGCTCGCCTGTGTATCGGCTGGGGACATCTCTGCGCTGCTGGTCCGCCTACGCTTGGGATGGCTTCCTGCTGGCTCCGCTGTGAACGGGACTCTCGCTGCTGTGTCTTGGATCCTCTTTGGACTGGACTCCCGCGACTATGTTGTATCCATTGTGGATTGAACTTTCACAGTATCATGTTAGACCCGCTCGACATCCATTGCTTTCCTCCTCTCTAAGGTTCTCATAGTCATCATTGTCACCGACGTCCCACTGGGTCATTATTGTCACCAATGTCCCACTGGGTGTGAGTTTTCCTTGCCCTTATGTGGGCCTACCGAGGATGTCGTGGTGGTTTGTGCAGCCCTTTGAGACACTAGTGATTTAGGGCTATATAAGTAAACACTGATTGATTGATTGATATATATACAGTGGGGCAAAAAAGTATTTAGTCAGCCACCGATTGTGCAAGTTTTCCCGCTTAAAATGATGACAGAGGTCTGTAATTTTCATCATAGGTACACTTCAACTGTGAGAAACAGAATGTGAAAAAAAATCCAGGAATTCACATTGTAGGAATTTTAAAGAATTTATTTGTAAATTATGGTGGAAAATAAGTATTTGGTCAACCATTCAAAGCTCTCACTGATGGAAGGAGGTTATGGCTCAAAATCTCACGATACATGGCCCCATTCATTCTTTCCTTAACATGGATCAATCGTCCTGACCCCTTAGCAGAAAAACAGCCCCAAAGCATGATGTTTCCACCCCCATGCTTCACAGTAGGTGTGGTGTTCTTGGGAAGCAACTCAGTATTCTTCTTCCTCCAAACACGACGAGTTGAGTTAATACCAAAAAGTTCTATTTTGGTTTCATCTGATCACATGACATTCTCTCAATCCTCTGCTGTATCATCCATATATCCATTTCTGTATAAACTCAACTCGTCTTGTTTGGAGGAAGAAGAATGCTGAGTTGCATCCCAAGAACACCAGACCTACTGTGAAGCATGGGGGTGGAAACATCATGCTTTGGGGCTGTTTTTCTGCTAAGGGGACAGGACGATTGATCCATGTTAAGGAAAGAATGAATGGGGCCATGTATCGTGAGATTTTCAGCCAAAACCTCCTTCCATCAGTGAGAGCTTTGAATGGTTGACCAAATACTTATTTTCCACAATAATTTACAAATAAATTCTTTAAAATTCCTACAGTGTGAATTCCTGGATTTTTTTTTGCAATTTCTGTTTCTCACAGTTGAAGTGTACCTATGATGAAAATTACAGACCTCTGTCATCATTTTAAGTGGGAGAACTTGCACAATCGGTGGCTGACTAAATACTTTTTTCCCCACTGTATACATATATATATATATACATATGTATATTACCCTTTATTAACACACTCAAAAATACTGAAAATCCATCCCTAATGCAGCATTCTTACATTTACCTTGTAGGCTTGAAGGTGTGTGTTTTTATTCGATGACGCGCTTTCCTCGGGTCGTTGAGGTTTCCAAGCGGGAGGCTGAGAAAGTCAACGCTTGTAAACCGCCGGATAAACACATTTAATTTCAATTTATTATTCGCGGCTTAAGTCCCCATTACCGCCGTGTAAAAGCTTTTATAGTTATTATCAATCAGGAAGGGTTTTCATCAGCAGTAACTAAACAGATAAAAAAGTGAATGCGGAACAATCAGCTAATGGGAGCATGGAGGAGGACTAAAGAAAGCGGGTCTGCCTGGAGAGGAAGTCTCGGGCGAGGGTTTATGTGGACTCGGATGGGACGTGACAACAAAGTAAAAAAGGGGAAGAGCCACTAAAACCTTGCCTTAGTGGCAAATTGATCTGCAACCACTATGAATGATATGATGTGAGGTCTCATAGTGAAGAAACATGTTTGGTTGCAACGTGCTCACCATCTTTAACCATAAAAATATTACTCTTGTTTCCTGATTCCGGTAATTTCCGGACTATAAGATGCTACTTTTCTGGATTTTCCATCGCTGGCGACAATAATAAAAAAAATGTATTTAAAAAAAAAAACAAGCAAAACCACTGAAAGGGTGTCGTGTTGTTTGTGCTATGGTGCCATCAATTGGACAAAGTCATTCATTGCAGGTGCTGCAAAGTCCTTCCATCTATTGGTAGTGCTTTTTTATTTTTATTTTTTTTCAGCTGGCATGCGAGTTAGTTTTCTAGCCATCCATAGCGGTTCTACTCGTCTGGAGTCTTCATTCATCGCTCCAAGCAATGTTTGTAAGTTTTGCAATATAACTAAAACAATTCTGACTTACTAAACCGTCCCATGTGTGGTGTCTGTAGGAGTGTTTTCATACACATTTGTACTTTCTATCGTAATGTAATGACACTAGCGTCGTTAGCACAAGCTAATATGTAATATCCCACTATGGACTGGACTCTCACTATTATGTCAGATCCACTATGGACTGGACTATCACAATATTATGCTAGACCCACTTGACGTCCATTGCATCTGGTCTCCCCTAGAGGGGGGGTCACACACATCTGTGGTCCTCTCCAAGGGTTTCTCATAGTTATTCATATTGACCTCCCACTGGGTTGTGAGTTTTTCCTTGCCCTTTTGTGGGCTCTGAACCGAGGATTTCGTTGTGGCTTGTGCAGCCCTTCGAGACACTTGTGATTTAGGGCTATATAAATAAATATTTATTGATTGTTTGATTAATAACATATGTTTTCAAGTGTCTGTGTTAGTATTATTAACCTAAAATGGAATTATTTTTGTATTGTTCCAGTTTCACAAATTCCTCAGTAAATTCACCAAAACGTCACCGTGGAGTTATTGAGTCTGTTTAGCTGATTGGAGAGCTAGCTTCCGCACCTAGCGGGTCCATGACGATGACTTGCGTTTTGTTGAGATTAGCCGTTTTACTGCCGGGTTACAGAAATCGTTTATAAACAGTTATAAAAAAACAACAAAAAAACAATAATGAACCTAAACCAATGTTAGTATTTATTGACCTAGTTAGGGCTCCAATCACTCCACTTTGAACATTTTTGGGGTGAAAATATAGCATATTTTGTTCTTTAACCAAAAGGGTCTATAAAAATTTTTGGGAAATACATTTATGTCCGTGAGGAGGCGTGGCCTGCGGACCTGCAGCGAGGCGGGGCGCTCAGAGGCCTGCCCCGAGATTGGCGACAGGTGCGTAGCTGGCCCACCTGGGCGCAGTTGTCTCATCACCTGTCACTGTATAAAAGGGCAGCAGCCCGGAAGGAGGTGGTTGGTGAAGTCGGGGTGGATGGCCTAGAATGAACCCGAGCAGACGGCCCCTCAAACGCTTGGGCAGGCGTACTGGAGGCGTGGGTGGCCTGGTCACGCGCGTCAGGGACCTCAGCAGGCGCAGTATGACCCGGGTGAGACGTACTGTTTCACGGTAAAGATACAAGAGAGTACATACCATGCGATGGTGGATTTGGGCTGCGGGCAGACCATGATCCACCAGAACCTGGTTCGACCTGGGGCTTTGAGGAAGGCAACACGACTAAAAATTGGGTGTGTTTATGGGGATGTGCAAGAGTACCCCATGGTGCCAGTGGAAATTTGGCATAGGGTCGAGGTAGCTGTAAGTACACACCTCCCGCACCCAGTAATTTTGGGCACAAATTGCCCGGGGTTTAACCGTCTACTGACCAACAACTAGGTGATTTCCTCTCCTGTTTGAGTGTCACCTGGTATGTACTCCCTTGTGTCTTTACCGTGATACAGTACATCTCACCCGGGCCGGCGCAGGGCACTGACCCGGCCACCCGGGTCACGCGCCCCGACTGTTGAGGTCCCTGACGCGCGTGACCGGGCCGCCCCCGCCTCCAGCACACCTGCCAAGCGCTTGAGGGGCCGTCTGCGAGGGCCCGTGTTCGTTCTCGGCCATCCGCTCCGACTTCACGAACCACCTCCTTCCGGGCTGCTGCCCTTTTATACAGTGACATGTGATTAGACAACTGCGCCCAGGTGGGCCATCTACGCACCCGTCGCCCATCTCGGATGCAGCCTCAGCGCGCCCCGCCTCGCTGCAGGTCCGCAGGCCACGCCTCCTCACAATGTCAATGGATAGCTCTGAAGTGTATATATATGACTTGTTTTTTAACACTTAAATGACTGAGACCCTTTTGGGTCCCTAGGGGTTTTAACGCTCACCACTATTGTCAGGAGTCCTAATGCTTACAATATATATTGCATTGGTTTTGAAAATGAAAAATATGCTTTCTGGTAAAGCGGAACTAAATGTATTTCTTTACCTTTTCTGTCCTTCCCTGCACACCTGTTTTGGTTTTAGACACGCAGTCAAACTTGCCTCTATTTAGTGACATGCTTTCAGCCTCTTGTGGTTGTCACGTAAACCGCTGACCAAAACAATAACAATTGCACCATAATCACATTGGAATCTTTGGGCCCCATTAAGCAACCGTTCTTAACAAATGTTGTTCTTGGGCCCACTTATGAAGTTTTTAGGGAGATTTTTGTATTCACCAATGTTTTCTAAGCTGGGATTTGTTCGTATATAAAAACAAAATCTACGAGTGCTCCAGAGCAATCTTAGAGTGGTCTATTTGCACACATAGCAAAACGAGCAATATATAGACAATTCAAAATACCACACACACACACACACACACACACACACACACACTACCCTTGCTGCTACTGCAAGATGCCGCAGATCATATTTCACAACCATGTAGACCTATTTGCCCAAAGTGACGAATATTTATTTGACCGCTTCTGGGCTACCTCAGCAGTCCCCCGTTTCTTAAACTTACGTTTTGACTTTATGTATTTCCCCTGAGGGATAATATAAATTTCTCTTCTGCAATCTGTTTGTGTCTTCTCCATGTGTCTGATGATTGTCCTTTCCGCCGGAATTGTGCCCTTATATGGGGAATTAAGGGTGTTTACCTATGCTAATTACAGAATTAAGGGCGTTCACATATGCATAATGGGGAAATAAGGGCCTGTTTACATGCTAATTATGATAGACACGCACGCGCTAACCATTTGGCATTTAGCAACTTAAGAACAGCAAGTGGGAACAATTTGGGCGTTTAAGAACACGTCATGAATTTGAATGGACTCCTCTTAGGAAATCACTTAGGAAGAAAGATAAGAGGAAACGTTTGGAACTTATTGCTGAATGGGGGACCATTGTCCTGCTTTGCGTAACAGCACTGAACAGAAACGTAACATTGATATTCTCTCGAAGCGTTTTGGAATGGTGGCTGATTCCGCTGCCTTGATCGTGGCTTTTGTTGGGTAGACGTCAAGATGGCTCTGAGCTGTGGTTGGTTTGTCCCTCCATTGTCTTGAAATCTGACTTCAAAGACGTGGATCCTCATGTTGACAGCACTGCATTAGTCCAAATAAACCTAAGGATTGCTTTTGGAACTCACACAAAACCACCAATTTAAATGTACTACAGGAACAGTTTTGGGGTTGTTGCTTTTTTTTTTTTTTGCAAATGTTGTGCATTCCGCAGCTGTTTGGGTCTCATATCAATCTGATTACAACTGTAATTTACACGTGATTACATTTCCTTATTCGCTTTATGTCTGTTTGTGTTTTTGCAATCAGCGTGGCTGTTTCTGCGTGTCCAAATCAATGTAATTGACGTTGAGCCCT
>NC_084634.1:14119697-14187197 GCF_033978795.1 Nerophis ophidion
GAGTCCTGAGAATCTCCCGAGGCCCCCATTCACCACCCGGACTACAGTATTGCTTCACCACCCAGCCATTGTGGACATCGTCTCCTGCGCTTCTCCCGGCTCGGCCACCAGGTCCGGCTTTCCGCCCGGCTCGGCCACCACCGCCTGCGCTGTCACCACCATCTTCTCTGCCTCCTCTGCCGGAACCGCGTCAACTACCGGTTCCTGCACCGTGTCGACCTCCAATGCCCCGCCGGCTCCAGCTCTTTCATTGGAACGTTCGACGCCTCTTTCCGCCAGTCCGGCGAAGGCTCCATCGGAGCCCACCACGCTGTCCTTCCTGGCGTCCTGTTGGGACTCGGCGCAAGACGTGTCGCTGTCCCTTCCCCCTAGCCCCCCTTCCGCTCTTCCTTGGATTGTGCAGCAGGGGACGCCGACAACCCGGAGCTCCTTTCCCAAAAAAAAGGATTGCGTCTGTCATACGCCTAGTAAGGGTGGGGTCTTACTACCGGCAGCGGTCCAGGGAAGCACACGCCGCTGTCATTTCCGTCAGCGGCGGCCCCTCTCAGAACATCATCATCTCCGGCGGGCCTTCCCACTGCGCCGCCATTGTCCTCGTCTTTGGCGGGCCGTTAGATTAAAGCTAATAATGCCATTTTTTTGTGGTCCTCTTTATTTAAAAAAGCATTGGGAAGTCATCGAAATACATTTTGGTACTGGTACCAAAATATTGGTATCGGGACAAATCTACAATGCATACTTGCCAACCCTCCCAGATTTTCCAGGAGACTCCCGAAATTCAGCGCCTCTCCCGAAAACCTCCCGGAAGAAATTTTCTCCCAAAAATCTCCCGAAATTCAGCCGGAGCTGGAGGCCACGCCCCCTCCACCTCCTTGCGGACCTGAGTGGGGACAGCCTGTTTTCACGTCTGCTTTCCCACTATGAAAACAGCTTGCCTGCCCAATCACGTTACAATATCTACGGATTGGTATAAAAACCTGCACACGCAAGGAGACGAACCAGAAGAACGAGGAAGTACAGCCATGGTGACGCCGTCTGTACTAGAGTGAATCTATGTTGTCTGCTGCCATCTCCTGGTGAATGTTGGCTATAGCGTTATGGGGTTGCTTTTTGATTGGCCAACGATTTACGTGGTGTTGGGCACCTGACGGCAAGTGAGGGAGTCTGTTCTGAAGCCCACAGTAAAGAGACATAACTTCATCACCTCGCCTGGTTATTGACTCCAACCCAAAATATTACACCGTCGATGAGCAAAATTAAGAAATAAATGGCAGAACAAAGGTTACTCAAATAGTGAAAGGTGAGTGTTGTTGTTGTGTTTTAGTAACCAGCAAGCACAGTACAGTTAGTAGAACTGTGTGTGTTTTTATTACTGTGTATTTGATAGGTGCTGTCTGAAATTCTACTATTTCTTTTATTTATATATATAATAAAATAAATGTATATAGCTAGAATTCACTGAAAGTCAAGTATTTCATACACACACTTATATGAAATATATATGAAATACTCGAGTTGATGAATTGTAGATGTAAATATACTCCTGCCCTCTTAACCACGCCCCCCCATCCCAACCACGCCCCCCTGCCAACACCCCTACCCCACATCCCCCACCTCCCGAAATCGTAGGTCTCAAGGATGGCAATTATGCTGCAATGTACTATTTTGGTGTCCATGTTCTGCTTCCCTGTCGCTTGTGGCCCAACATCACCTGGAAATGTATTCAAGAGAAGCGAAGTCATTTTGCTGCTCTAATTCTCCTAAATGGGCTACTCTATTTTTATAGGCAGGCCTGTGATCAGTAACAGTTCAATTCTAACGACTACTTGTATTTTCTTCGTTTTTCCCTAAGTGCTCTTTGGGGGAAAATGTTGTGTGGATGATACAAGCGACATACAATTTTGGAAATACTCTATTACTATACGACCATGTTGAGGGTTGAGGGTCCTAATCCTGCCAGAATGTAGAGTTAACATGCTCAGCAATGGCGAGGGTGGGGGCGGGGGAGAACCTGAAACATCTTTTTTACACCTCAGGCTGAGCTTAGTGTTTGCTCAAGGCTGATCTATGCTTTTATGCAGAATCCATATCTTTAGTTCCACGTGATGCTGCTGACTTACTGTATGCTCTGAGGCCTCGCAGCCTTTGTGTCTCTGCAAACCTTGCAGGCTGAATTAGCAGTTGTGCAAATATCACGTTATGCGTTTGTGGTTTGTGTGCTTTCATCACAATGGAAGACCTTGCCTTGACTTACTGTATGTGTCTACCCACACAGATCATTGTGGTTGAGGCATGACATGGAACTTTACTGACATCTAGTGGTGGTCAAGTGTATACACCATTATGCCACTAAAGGAGTAGGAAGTCATAATTGTGATATAAAACAATTCAAAATTCAAACTGTTCTCCATGCCCATCCAGTCTATCTACGAGAGGAAGCTTCTGGATGTTTCAGGACATGTGTGGTAAGTCCTAGTGGAGAGATAAGGACAACACACATTAACATTTGGGCAAATGTGCCAGTGTTTCAACTGCAAACCTCCGGCAAGATGGTTAAAGACCTGAGGAGTCATGTTGTTTCCATTAGGGCATTAAAACAATCAACAATCACTGCTAAGAAATCAAGTGATTAGTATATGATCTCCCTTTAAAAAAAAAAAAATCAAGGATGATATGGATGACCCAGTCCTGAAGGATGCAGCAGTGGCCCTCCGGACATGAGTCCAGTTAACTACGACCCAGTGGGAATCTCTGTTGTCCTAGAGGGTGATGTGGTGGTCGAGTCCAGTTAACCACGACCCAATGAAAATCTCTGTTGTCTTAGTGAGTGATATGGTGGTGGAGTCCAGTTAACTACTCGTCCAGTTGACTACGACCCAGTGAGAATCTCTGTGGTCCTAGAGGGTGATGAGGTGGTCGAGTCCAGTTAACTACGACCCTATGAGAATCTCTGTGGTCCTAGTGGGTGATGTGGTGGTTGAGTCAAGTTAACTGCTTGTCCAGTTAACTAGGACCCAGTGAGAATCTCTGTGGTCCTAGTGGGTGAGGTGGTGGTTGAGTCCAGTTAACTACTTGTCCAGTTAACTACGACCCAGTGAGAATCTCTGTGGCCCTAGAGGGTGATGTGGTGGTCGAGTCCAGTTAACTACGACCCAATGAGAATCTCTGTGGTCCTAGAGGGGGATGTGGTGGTCGAGTCCAGTTAACTACTAGTCCAGTTAACTACGACCCAGTGAGAATCACTGTCGTCCAGAGGGTGATGTGGTGGTTGAGTCCAGTTAACTACGACCCAATGAGAATCTTTGTGGTCCTAGTGGGTGATGTGGTGGTCGAGTCCAGTCAACTACTAGTCCAGTTAACTACGACCCAACAAGAATCTCTGTGGTCCTTGAGGGTGATGTGGTGGTCGAGTCCAGTTAACTACTAGTCCAGTTAACTACGACCCAGTGAGAATCACTGTCGTCCAGAGGGTGATGTGGTGGTTGAGTCCAGTTAACTACGACCCAATGAGAATCGCTGTGGTCCTAGTGGGTGATGTGGTGGTGAAGTCCAGTTAACTACTCGACTAGTTAACTACGACCCAGTGAGAATCTCTGTGGTCCTAGAGGGTCATATGGTGGTCGAGTCCAGTTAACTACTAGTGCAGTTAACTACGACCCAGTGAGAATCTGTGTCGTCCTAGAGGATAATGTGGGGGTCGAGTCCAGTTAAGTACTGGTCCAGTTAACTACGACCCAATGAGAATCTGTGTCGACCTAGAGGGTGATGTGGTGGTGTAGTCCAGTTAACTACTAGTCCAGTTAACTACGACCCAACGAAAATCCCTGTGGTCCTAGAGGGTGATGTGGTGGTGGACTCCAGTTAACTACTAGTCCAGTTAACTACGATCCAGTGAGAATCTCTGTGGTCCTAGAGGGTGATGTGGTGGCCGAGTCCAGTTAACCACGACCCAATGAGAATCTCTGTGGTCCTAGTGAGTTATGTGTGGTGGAGTCCAGTTAACTACTTGTCCAGTTAACTACGACCCAATGAAAATCTGTGTCGACCTAGTGGGTGATGTGGTGGTGCAGTCCAGTTAACTGCTAGACCAGTTAACTACGACCCTAAGAAAATCTCTGTGGTCCTAGGGGGTGATGTGGTGGTCGAATCTAGTTAACTACTAGTCCAGTTAACTACGATCCAGTGAGAATCTCTGTGGTCCTAGGGGGTGATGTGGTGGTCGAATCCAGTTAACTACTAGTCCAGTTAACTACGATCCAGTGAGAATCTCTGTGGTCCTAGTGGGTGATATGGTGGTGGAGTCCAGTTAACTATTCGTCCAGTTAACTACGACCCAGTGAGAATATCTGTGGTCCTAGAGGGTGATGTGGTGGTCGAGTCCAGTTAACTACTAGTCCAGTTAACTACGACCCAATGAGAATCTCTGTGGTCCTGGAGGATGATGTGGTGGTCGAGTCCAGTTAAGTACTGGTCCAGTTAACTACGACCCAATGAGAATCTGTGTTGTCCTAGAGCAGGGGTCGGGAACCTTTTTGGCTGAGAGAGCCATACAAGCCAAATATTTTAAAAAGTATTTCCGTGAGAGCCATATAATATTTCTTTTAAGACTGAATTCAACTATATGCGTGCATTTTTAAGTAAGACCAACATTTTTAGAGTATGATAAGTCTCTTATTCTTCTTAATAACATTGTTATTCTCAAGCTAACTAACAATAAATAAAATACTTCTTACCATTAATGCGACTTTTTGAACAGGTGCGGTAGAAACCAGATGGATGGACTGAAATGCATGATAATGTTTTATATTTTGAACGTTATTTTTGACACTGTGATTACCAGCGGAATTATTCATTACTCACCGTGTTAAGCAATGTCAGCTAAGATTTATCTGAGAGCCAGGTGCAGTCATCAAAAGAGCCACATCTGGCTCTAGAGCCATAGGTTCCCTACCCCTGTCCTAGAAGGTGATGTGGTGGTCGAGTCCAGTTAACTATTCGTCCAGTTAACTACGACCCAATGAGAATCTGTGTCGACATAGGGGGTGATGTGGTGGTGCAGTCCAGTTAACTACTCGTCCAGTAAACTACGTCCCAGTGAGACTCTGTGCCGTCTTAGAGAAGACCTGAGCAAATCTGGCCCGCCGGACATTCCCAAGAATTTTTTTTACATATTCAAGATGGAAAGTGTAGCTGCCATTATGATGTGCAGTGATGAGTCTTGAACTATATACAAAGTATTTCAATGGTTGGAATCTGCGCTTATGGATGATATACCAGTTACTATGGGAATCTAATTAGTTACTATGGTCATCTAATTAGTTACTATGGTAATGTAGTCACAGCAGCTCAGACGAGGCACCAAGCAGTGTGGGTCGGGTGCGTTTCCACAGACGCGGAAGTAGATTTTCACAACAAAGTTCTAAAGCTTTGTGATGTATTTGATATATCAGAGTACCCTTCGTGTTTATATTTCACTGTTTGTTGCATTTTTCTTGTGTTTCACTTGATTGTAAAATGTGTCGATTTTGTCAACATTCAGTGTTTTATCCTTCATCGGAAAATGTATTGCAGCTTCTGGATGTTCTTGCTGGGGATCCCGATTAGCATTTTTGTAAGTTATTTTTTGACTACCATGCCTTCAAATTGGCAGGCTGGAATATAGTCTGGCATCACGTAGCTTGTGTCCTTCTGACAGAGCAGTCTGATTTCCGTGAGCAAGCATGTATAGAAGTTAGGCCCACAAACGCAACATGTACTGTTTGGAATAATCGATATATTTGACATAGGAACAAGACTTTGTTCCACAAACAATGTGTGGAAAACAATATTTTTTTTTCTTTGATTGGTGTGGACGGAAATGATATTTTATCAAAACATTTGTTTTGTTTTTGGAATTCTGCCTATTGTACACAATCATTATGAGACACAAAAAGACAAAATGTTTTGGTTTTCTTTGGGGGGGGGGGGCATGTATTCTAACAGGTAAAAATCAACACGTTCTTGTCTGGCCAAATGTTGTGGCAGTTTCATTTAACAAAGATGTGAAAGGCTTTTGCATTGATGCTGTTTCCCAGCTGGTCACTCACATTTGGAGTAGCTATGTTGCCATGTATAGCCTCATTATTAACTTTTTCTTTTTAAATTCGATCTCAATTCTATACACTGCTGCTGGAATTTTAATTTTCCTGAGGGAACTCTCCCGAAGGTATCAATAAAGTTCTATCTATCTATCTATCTATCTATCTATCTATCTATCTATCTATGTGGCTTCTTTTGATGAGCAGAACTCTGGGTTTCTACGAGTCATTACAAATCATAAAAAGTCATTAAATTGATTTTGTGAAAATCAGGACATCAAAAAGCATTAAATATGATGTCAAGGAGTTTTGGAGGGCATTTGTTTTTTGTTGTATTTGCAGCGTTTTTCTCATGCATTTGTGTTTGCTTGTCCACCACTGTATTTTTCAGAGTAAAAGGAGTCACAGGAAATATTTGTCTGGCCAAATGTTGTGGCAGTTTCACTTAAAGGAGAACATTATCACCAGACTTATGTAAGCGTCAATATATACCTTGATGTTGCAGAAAAAAGATCATATATTTTTTTAACCGATTTCCGAACTTTAAACGGGTGAATTTTGGTGAATTAAACGCCTTTCTGTTTATGCCTCTCTGAGCGACGACGTCAGAACGTGACGTCACATCGGTACTCAACGCCATCAGACGCATCGAGTCAAATCAGCTCTGTTATTTTCCGTTTTTTCGACTGTTTTCCGATACCTTGGAGACATCATGCCTCGTCGGTGTGTTTTCGGAGGGTGTAACAACATGATCAGGGACGAATTCAAATTGATTTACGAAGAATGTGCATCGATTAGCACGGCATGCTAATCGATGCTAACATGCTATTTAGGCTAGCTGTCTGTACATATTGCAGCATTATGCCTCATTTGTAGCTATCTTTACATCCAGCCTTTCCCTCCATCCACATTTAATGCCAAACAAACACTTAGCAATTGACGGATTTAAGTTGCTCCAGTGTCAAGATATGCAAAAGTCCCCTGTTTGGTTTTTACCGGCGATGCTACGACAGAGATGCCACGGAGGTGGCAAAAATGTCTGGATATCCTGCGACACTCAAAGCAGATGAATTCCCAACGATGAAGTCAACGAAATCACAAAGGTGAGTGTTGTTGTTGTTGTTATTGACTTATGTGCTAATCAGACATATTTGGTCGCGGCATGACTGCCAGCTAATCGATGCTAACATGCTATTTAGGCTACCTGTATGTACATTTGAAATTATATTTACATCCAGCGTTTCCTTCCACCTACATTTAATCCGAAACAAACACTTACCAATCGACGGATTTAAGTTGATCCAGTGTCAATGCGAAAGTCCTGATCGGTTGGTCTGCACAATTTACCGGCGATGCTAACGCAAAGATGGCCGAATAGCATCAATAGCTATTCGCTCAATAGCTTCGGTTTCTTCTTCAATTTTGTTTTCGTTATCTGCCTCCATACTCCAACCATCTGTTTCAATACATGCGTAATCTGTTGAATCGCTTAAGCCGCTGAAATCAGAGTCTGAATCCGAGCTCATGTCGCTATATCTTGCTGTGCTATTCGCCATTGTTTGTACTGGAATCGCTATGTGACGTCACAGGGAAATGGACAGTGGCTTAAGAAAATAGCGAAAATCAAGCACTTTAAAGCTTTTTTTAGGGATATTCCGGGATGGGTAAAATTTTGAAACAAATTTTGAAAAATCAAATAAGCCACTGGGAACTGATTTTTATTGGTTTTAACCCTTCTGAAATTGTGATAATGTTCCCCTTTAACAAAGGTGTACAAGGCTTTTGCATTGATGCTGTTTCCCAACTGGTCACTCACATTTGGAGTGGCTGTGTTGTCATTCAGGACTATATGGCTTCTTTTGATGAGCAGAGAACTCGGGGTTTCCACAAGTCATTACAAATCCTAAAAAGTCATTAAAGGGATTTTGCGAAAATCAAGACATTAATAAAAAACAGGAGTTTTTGAGGGTTTTTTTGTTTTTTTTTTGTATTTGCAGCATTTTTCTCATGCATTTGTTTTTGCTTGTCAGCCACTGCACTTTTCAGAGTAAAATGAGTTACAGGAAATATTTGTCTGGCCTAATGTTGTGGCAGTTCCAGTTAACAAAGGTGTACAAGGCATTGAAAATACCCCTAGAATTGTAAATTATTTGTTATGTCCGGACATTGCCTCACTAGTTGCGACTCATTAGTGAGAAGCACTGATAAGTTACAACATTTTGGAGGAAAAAATAAGTTTATAAAGCCTAATGTCCCTGTGTGGGAACATTTTGGTTTCAAGCTGAATGAGCAACATGATCCCATCCGAACGGACGAACTAGCAAGTATGCCTTGATGGCATTGGCAGCAAAAAAAGACAACAAATCAAACCACCGGACACAGTTTTTTTCAAATGAGGAAAAAACTACACTTCAAGATGTTCAATATTTATTGAAGTGCAATTTTTTTGCCAGGGGTCATCAATCAAAGTTTATTTATGTTGCTCTTAATCACAAATAACTCAGAGGGCTGCACAAACCACAACGGCATCCTTGGCTCTGATCCCACATCAGGGCCAGAAAAATCTACCTTGGAAGGGACTTCAGGTGTGGGTCGATCAAAAGTTTCAGTTTAAGTTTATTTTCAGTCTAACAAAAACATATTCAAACATAGATCACGATTCAGAAATGAATAACATGACTGAAACAGGCAGAAGCAAAAAAGCTTATATGCCCAACATAATTTTTTTACATTCAATTAAGTTACCTTTTCTAATAATTCTGCAACACAAAAATAAATATAGTCATTCAGCATCCACATTCAGGCTGCCCCCCAACAAATAATACAAAAATATGTACCTACACACATACACTTTTCTGTAAATAGATAAACATACATACCTTCTAAATACAACATTTAACCAAACAAACATAAATTTCTAGTTCACATAACTTTTTAAAATACATTGTGACATGTTCTTTTTGAAATTAAATACTGAGTCACTCATTTTTATTTCTTTACCAACAGAATTCCACAAATTAACACCGAGAACAGATAAACATCTACGTTTAACCACTAGTCTTGCTTTTGGTAAAATAAACTTAGATTCATCTCTTAGATTGTATTTGCTGGTCTGTAGAGAGAAGTATTTTTGAATTCCTTCTGGAAGAGTATTTATTTTTGCTTTGAACATTCTCTGTGTTATTTTATAATAAACAATATCTTGAAATTTCATAAGTTTTGATTTAACAAATAATGGATGGGTATGGTCATAATATCCTGCTTTGTTTATTAGCCGTACAGCTTTTTTTTGCAGCAAAACAATATCATTAGTTATGGTTTTAAAAGTGGTTCCCCAGAGTTCTACACAGTATGTCATGTATGGAAGTATCAAAGTATAATAAATTGTTAACAAAGAATTATAATTAAAGTCTGCTATGAAGCCCTTAAAAAAACATCCAAACACCTCCATTGGTAGTTTGTATACATTCTATAAGTATGTATGTAATGCAGTAATGAGAACATTTATAATTACATGCAGTAGTTACACATGTTGCTCATTTTTAGCATGTGCGGCGCATTATTTTTAAAGGGGAACATTATCACAATTACAGAAGGATTAAAACCAATATCAATCAGTTCCCAGTGGCTTATTTATTTTTCAAATTTTTTTTTCAAAATTTTACCCATAATGAAATATCACGAAACAAGGCTTTAAAGTGCCTGATTTTCGCTATCTGTAAATCCACCCGTCCGTTTTCCTGCGACGTCAAATAGTGACGCCAATACAAACAAACATGGCGGATAGAACAGAAACATATAGCGACATTAGCTCGGATTCAGACTCGGATTTCAGCGGCTTAAGCGATTCAACAGATTACGCATGTATTGAAACGGATGGTTGGAGTGTGGAGGCAGATAGCGAAAACGAAATTGAAGAAGAAACTGAAGCTATTGAGCCATATCACGACGGACAAAGGCTACGAGGATGAATTCGGCGATCGCCTTCTAACCAACGATTGCATCTTTTGACCACTGGAGCAACTTAAATCTGTCGATTGGTAAGTGTTTGTTTGGCATTAAATGTGGGTGGAGGGAAAGGCTGGATGCAATTATAGCTAAAAATGTGTCACGCTGCGTGGCGCACTAGCTGTGCGGCGCACTTGCTGCGCGGAATTGCCACTTCGTGGATGCACACGACCAGTCAGGCAGGAGTGCAGGTAAGAACTTGCTGTTAATATAATAAAACAAAAGAACACTGGTACAAAATGGAAAAATGAAGCGCGTGGCTATGCACGGGAAGCTAAAACTAAACTTAGCAGGATACAGAAAGTCCAAAAGGTGACGTGCCGAATGCACGCGAAGCTAAGACGGAACTTAGCACAACAAAAGCAGGGATGAGCAGAAAATACATACGTGTCGTGTTGCATAAAGCAAACAATGAGCCGAGGACGAACTGAGGAATCAGGTGGGCTTGTATACTCAAATAATAATCCAAAACAGGTGTGTGACAGGAGCCCGTGAGGAGGAGCACATTACGTTGCCATGGTGACTAAACAAACGGGGAAGTGCTCAAACACAAGGAATCGGCAGAGTCCAGAACTAAACATGAACAAAGACATATAAACGGCAAAGCAATAAACGATCCGCATAGCGGATCGTGACACTACCCCTCCCTCAAGGGGCAGATCCCAGATGCCCCAAAAATTCTAACGTACATACCCCCCCCCTCCAACGAAAGAGTCCAAAAGAGAAGGGAGCGCGGAGGGAGGACCCTGGTGGAGGGCTGACAAGTCCTGCATCCTTGACTCCACCAAGGACACCACAGGCATCGGCGGCGGGTGGGACGCCACCACCACAAAAGTCTAGGCGGGCAGGCCCGCAGAGGCCACATCCGTGGCTGACGAGGACCAGGGCGCGTCCTGCGAGGAGGACGCCCTGGGTAGGGCCACCACCATGGCCGGCAGAGGGGGTGGACTTACCCGCCGAGGAGGACGCCCGTGGTACGGCGACACCCGTGGAGATGGAAGCGCCCAGCGAGGTGGACGACCTGGGCACGGCCACACCCATGGCCGACGTGGAGGCAGATGCGCCTGGCGAGGCGGACGACCTGACGCTCGGCGTGGACCTGGACCCCGAGTTGGACCTCGGCGTCGACCTGGACCCGGGCGTCGTCTTGGACATGGGCTTGGTGGCCGGCTTGGACTCGGACACGGGCTTGGAGGCCGGCTTGGACTCGGACATGGGCTTGGAGGCCGGCTTGGACTCGGACATGGGCTTGGAGGCCGGCTTGGACTCGGAGGCCGGCTTGGACTCGGGCTTGGACTCGGAGGCTGGCTTGGACTCGGAGGCCGGCTAGGACTCGGGCTAGGACTCGGAGGCTGGCTTGGACTCGGGCTTGGACTAGGAGGCCGGCTTGGACTCGGGATTGATTGGACTCGGAGGCAGGCTTGGACTCGGGCTTGGACTCGGAGGCCGGCTTGGACTCAGGCTTGGACTCGGGCTTGGTGACAAAATGAGACATAATGATGCAATATGTACATACAGCTAGCCTAAATAGCATGTTAGCATCGATTAGCTGGCAGTCAAGCTGTGACCAAAATGTCTGATTAGCACGTAAGTCAATAACATCAACAAAACTCACCTTTGTGATTTCGTTGACTTTATCGTTGGAAATGCATCGCAGGATATTTACACATCTCTGTCGTAGCATCGCTATCATCGGTAAAATGTGCAGAACAAATGAGGGACTTTTGCATCTTTTGACACTGGTGCAACTTGAATCTGTCGATTGGTATGTGTTTGTTTGGAATTAAATGTGGGTGGAGGGAAAGGCTGGATGCAAATATAGCTACAAATGAGGCAAAATGATGCAATATGTACATACAGCTAGCCTAAATAGCATGTTAGCATCGATTAGCATGCCGCGCTAATCGATGCACACTCCAAGTAAGTCAACTTGAATCCGTTCCTGATCGTGTTGTTACACCCTCCGACAACACACCGACGAGGCATGATGTCTCCAAGGTACGGAAAACAGTCGAAAAAATGGAAAAATAACAGAGCTGATTTGACCTGGTGGGTGTAATGTGTTTGAGAAAATAACGGATTGCTTCCCGTTGTAACGTCACTGGTGAAAGGTCATCGCTCTGACAGCGAACAATTGAAAGGCGTTTGAATCGCCGAGTTTGGAAATTGGTTAAAAAAAAAAAAAAGTTTTTTCTTCTGCAACAATAAGGTATATATTGACGCTTACATAGGTCTGAAGATAATGTTCCCCTTTAAAAAAAACATCACATTGATCACTTTTTTTTTTTAAATCACTGATTACTACTCACTGCAGACTTCCTTAGAGCCTTAAACATAACAAAGCATCACTTACACTACAAGGTCTGCTGTCATTAGGATTCCCACTGTAATGATGTTCATATATTCCCATTTAGTGAAGAAAGAAACAAGGGCGGGTTGGGAAGACCAATGGCCTTTTTTGTTCTGAATTGGCTTTCAAAGTGTACCAACTTGTCAGAATACGTCCTCAGCCTTCTTCTATCCAGGTGCAATGTATTTAATCTACAACAAACTTCACTGATAGTTTGTTAATATTATGTCACAAAATGTAAATGGAGTATTTTTAGCAATTTCTGGATATGGTTATCGGATTTTATTTTTCTCAGTTGTAAGCTGACTTTTATTTATGTTTATTTTACGTTTAGAATGCTTTTTTTTAATCCATCCGTCATGTCTGTTATATTGATTGTGAACAATAGACAAAATTCCCAAAAAAGTGCAGTTCCCCTATAATTTGACCACAGTATTGATTGATTGATTGAAACTTTTATTAGTAGATTGCACAGTTCAGTACATATTCCGTACAATTGACCATTAAATGGTTCCACCCGAATAAGTTTTACAACTTGTTTAAGTCGGGTTCCACGTTAATCAAATCATGGTAATAAACGTTTTTGTCATGTCTGCGTCGCATGTTTATGCGTGGTTCGTTCTCCCAGGATGCAGACGGACACTCCGGAGGCAAGGTGTGGGTAAGACAGTGATTTATTCTCATAAATCAGGCAGAAACAGACAAACAAAACAAACATGCCGATAACATGGGTGTCAGGTTCAAACACTGGACAGGACAAGAAGCAAAGAATCAAACAGAGACAGAATTCAATTTAGCTCGGTGAGAGAGAAACGTGTCATCACACTCTGCCAAAAGATTGCACACCTTCTTTTATTTGGACCTTCCCTGACCACATGGCAACAGCTGCTTCCAAAGGGACGGGGTCGTAAACAGCATTTCCTTTGATTACAAAACAGTTCAAAAGAAAAGGTCGGTTCAAAAAAGAGGTTGTAAAAGAGTTTTAAAAAAAAGAGGTCTGAAAAGAGTTCAAAAAGAGGTTTGTAAAAGAGATCAAAAAGAGGTTCGTGAAAGAGTTCAAAAAAGCGGTGCCTGGAGGGGAGTCAGGCCCTGCTTCCTCTCCGCTTTGTAGTTCTTATTTCTGTTGATTACAATACATGAAAGAAACAGAACACCTTCGTGTTGCTTTCCATCCTACACAGTTGAGTTTTACAAGCCTTCTTTTTGGTAGGTTCAAAGACATGTTTTCGCTTCTCGCTAGGATCTCATTGAAACACAAACTGTTTGTGATAACTTAGATACAATTATTGTAAATTTGGAGATATGGCGTAACTTAACACATGAACAGGTAAACCAACGTAACTTGTTAGATCGAAACAAATAAGAAAACCAGAGCGTGTGTGGCGAAAAACAGGAATAAGTAGCTCTCTGATTAGTGCCCGGCAGTAGGCGAGCATGCCGAACACTAATCAGAAGCAGGTGAGACCAGTTTGCACCCATGGCAACCAAAACACAAACCCAGCGGTGCTCAAAACAGGAACTGAAGGAGACAAAAAACTAAACAAATCATGATCTGGGCAACGGATCATGACTGTTATGATTTGTTGCCCGGATCATGTTTTGTTCTGACTTGTCCAGGGTGTACCCAGTAGAGATGCGCGGTTTGCCGTCTCATCCACGGATAAACCGCGGGTCGGGCGGTAGACATGACGAAAAAATAGATTTTAATTAGATTCGGGCGGGCGGCAGTTAAACCATCCGGAAATATTTGATATGCATGGTTCTGTGATCGGTATCCTTTGCCATTCAAAGTGCCATTTAAGACCCGTGTCTTAAAGCAAAGAAGACAACAAGAGACGCTATTATTCACCTGAATGACTGCCGGCAGTCACCCAGATAATAAGTATTAGGGCATGCTATAAAGCCATTGGCTTTGTCGCCTACAACAACATGTACGATCTGCTTGTCAGTCCAGCATCATGTTGTGTGTGGTTTCCGCGGTGACATGCACACGACTGCAAGGCATGCTGGGTGACACAGAGTACACTAATGGTTGTGATATAAACAATTTTAACACTCTTAGTAATATGCGCCACGCTTTGAAGCCACACCAATTAAGAACGACAAACACATTTCGGGAGAACATCCTCACAGTAACACAACATAAACGCAACACAAGAAATACCCATAATCCTTTGTATTCATGACACTTCCTGACTATTTTATACACCCCCGCTAGCAGCAAATCCCCGCCACATCCAACGCATCTCAAGTACCCAGCCTCCCGCCCGAATGCTGCTGAGATAGGCTCCAGCACCCCCCGCGACCCCAAAAGGGACAAGCGGTAGAAAAGGGATGGATGGATGGATGGATTTACCATGAATTGATTAACGTGGACCCCGACTTAAACAAGTTGAAAAACTTATTGGGGTGTTACCATTTAGTGGTCAATTGTACGGAATATGTACTGTACTGTGCAATCTACTAATAAAAGTATCAATCAATCGATGTTTTGTTCTTTTAGTTTGACTACCTGAGTTCTGTTTTCAGCACCCTTGAGTTTGTGTTTTTGTGTCCATGGGTGCTGATTAGTTTCACCTGCCTCTGATTAGTGTTTGGGACGCTCTCCTGCTCCTGGGCACCAATCACAGAGCTGCATAGTCCTGTCTTTCGCCACACACCATCTGGCTGTCTTATTTGCTTCCACGCAACAGTTAGGATGTCGATTCGTACGATTCCGGAGCTGAGCTTTGCTTTTTGGTTGGCTGTTTTTATGCCAAGCTTTCAGCGCTAGCTATTTCCTTAGCTTAGCTTCTCATGCGATTGGCACGCTAGTCTTTTTGTAGTTTTTGCATGTTTTAGTAGACAATAAATCACTGTCTCATCTGCATCTTGGGAGAAGGACCCGTGCATAACCATGCGACTACGTCGTTACAATGACAGTTTCAAATTATTCAATGCTTACAATTTTGTCTATACAGACAATTGTATGTTTCTGACTATAAATGATACCGGTCTGCAGTAGGACATGGGCTTGAGATTAGTTTTAAAGGTGTTGCGATCTGCTGCTCAGATCTTCACATGTTTGTTTTTTCCATCTTTGTTTCATTCTCAGTCTGACCCGTTTATTTCCTGTTTTTGTCCATCACTATGGTTACGCATCAGTCCACCTGTTAGTCTCGCCCCGCACACCTGCTACTAATTTTCACCCTCCTATTTAAGCTCACCTTTTCTGTTTACTCATTCTCGGATCCTAATTTGCCTACGTGCAACCGTGACGACTCTCATCATTCTCCTGTATGTATTTTCTCGCTAGCTCTCACGCTAAGCCACTTTATATTCCAGCTTTCGTGCTGAATGTTTTTGTTTACTCTTTTGTGTCCTCGTACCAAGTTTTAGTTTTCCTTGTGTTTTATCCTAGCTTTCGCGCTAGCGTCTTTTGTTTACCTTTTCTCTTTACACCAGTGTTTTTGTTCATAGCCTTTTATTATTTAATAAATCCATTTATAACATGGCTTCACGGTGGCAGAGGGGTTAGTGCGTCTGCCTCACAGTACGAAGGTCCTGCAGTCCTGGGTTCAAATCCAGGCTCGGGATCTTTCTGTGTGGAGTTTGCATGTTCTCCCCGTGAATGCGTGGGTTCCCTCCGGGTACTCCGGCTTCCTCCCACTTCCAAAGACATGCACCTGGGGATAGGTTGATTGGCGACACTAAATTGGCCCTAGTGTGTGAATGTGAGTGTGAATGTTGTCTGTCTATCTGTGTTGGCCCTGCGATGAGGTGGCGACTTGTCCAGGGTGTACCCCGCCTTCCGCCCGATTGTAGCTGAGATAGGCGCCAGCGCCCCCCCGTGACCGCGAAAGGGAATAAGCGGTAGAAAATGGATGGATGGATGGGCATTTATAACATATCTTTGCTGTGTTCTGCTTCGACGCATCCTTGGGAAAACAACGCCGGCATTACCATGCCGAAGAAGAGTCATCACAAAAGTTGTATTAAAAAGCATTAAATAAGATATACACCCAAAAATCTGATTTATTTCACCCTTTCAATGTCTATTTTGTTTATCTGTATTTGTGTTTAACTTTCACTCCCACTGTTACTGAATAATTATATTTTAGTTTTACTGATAGCCTGTTTTTGTCCGACCGTCTCGCTAATTCGTTCATTTTTTCTGTTATTTGCATTAGTTTCACCGCTGGTGATGCGATCAATCAATCAATCAATCAATGTTTACTTATATAGCCCTAAATCACTAGTGTCTCAAAGGGCTGCACAAACCACTACGACATCCTCGGTAGGCCCACATAAGGGCAAGGAAAACTCACACCCAGTGGGACGTAGGTGACAATGATGACTATGAGAACCTTGGAGAGGAGGAAAGCAATGGATGTCGAGCGGGTCTAACATGATACTGTGAAAGTTCAATCCATAATGGATCCAACACAGTCGCGAGAGTCCAGTCCAAAGCGGATCCAACACAGCAGCGAGAGTCCCGTTCACAGCGGAGCCAGCAGGAAACCATCCCAAGCGGAGGCGGATCAGCAGCGCAGAGATGTCCCCAGCCGATACACAGGCAAGCAGTACATGGCCACCGGATCGGACCGGACCCCCTCCACAAGGGAGAGTGGGACATAGAAGAAAAAGAAAAGAAACGGCAGATCAACTGGTCTAAAAAGGGAGTCTATTTAAAGGCTAGAGTATACAGATGAGTTTTAAGGTGAGACTTAAATGCTTCTACAGAGGTGGCATCTCGAACTGTTACCGGGAGAGCATTCCAGAGTACTGGAGCCCGAACGGAAAACGCTCTATAGCCCGCAGACTTCTTTTGGGCTTTGGGAATCACTAATAAGCCGGAGTCCTTTGAACGCAGATTTCTTGCCGGGACATATGCTACAATACAATCGGCAAGATAGGATGGAGATAGACCCATCCATCCATCCATTTTCTACCGCTTATTCCCTTTCGGGGTCGCGGGGGGCGCTGGCGCCTATCTCAGCTACAATTGGGCGGAAGGCGGGGTACACCCTGGACAAGTCGCCACCTCATCGCAGGGCCAACACAGATAGACAGACAACATTCACACTCACATTCACACACTAGGGCCAATTTAGTGTTGCCAATCAACCTATCCCCAGGTGCATGTCTTTGGAAGTGGGAGGAAGCCGGAGTACCCGGAGGGAACCCACGCATTCACGGGGAGAACATGCAAACTCCACACGTGTAGTATTTTATACGTAAGTAGTAAAACCTTAAAGTCACATCTTAAGTGCACAGGAAGCCAGTGCAGGTGAGCCAGTACAGGCGTAATGTGATCAAACTTTCTAGTTCTTGTCGAGATTGCGATTCAGAAAAGGGTGTTACAGATTATAGCTGTTTACTGCAGGTCCAACACGTCCCCCACAGGTGGGAGCATGATCGTCTCCGTGGTAAAAGCCCCGTTTTCACACAAAATCCTTATTTAAACAAGGCGATCGGCGCCTCTTTACAATTGTACTGGTCGTGTTAGATCACACGCAACACGGCCATTAAAGGTGCACACAAATACATTTTTTTGCACACGCTGTTTAGCTCCCACTTCCAAAGACATGCACCTTGGGATAGGTTAATTGGCAACACTAAATTGGCCCTAGTGTGTGAATGTGAGTGTGAATGTTGTCTGTCTATCTGTGTTGGCCCTGCGATGAGGTGGCGACTTGTCCAGGGTGTACCCCGTCTTCCGCCCTATTGTAGCTGAGATAGGCGCCAGCGTCCTCCGCGACCCAAAAGGGAATAAGCGGTAGGAAATGGATGGATGGAAGTTCAAGTATCATTGGCAAATTTTCACCTAGTCCCGGCTTGGCACGCATGTATGTGTCCTCTTTTTGGGATTTCAGAACATGGTCAGCCTAGCCAAACCACAATAAATAACACACCTATAAATGCCCTATTGAAATAATAATAATAGATTTGCTGCAATATTTTGATAAACTGCGGGGTTCCAAATCTAGGAAAAACGTACTGGTTTACAGTATAAGTTGCAAAATATAATACTTTATTGACCCATTTCCAGGTCTTTTAGTCCATGAAACACACAAACACACGCCTGTGATGTGGTGGCGACTTGTCCAGGGTGTAAGCCGCCTTCTGAGATAGGCACCAGCACCCCCCGCGACCCCAAAGGGAATAAGCGCTAGAAAATGGATGGATGGACACAAACACACGCACACACAATTAAAGGCCTACTGAAACCCACTACTACCCACTATGCAGTCTGATAGTTTATATATCAATGATGAAATATTAACATTGCAACACATGCCAATACGGCCGGTTTAGTTTACTAAATTGCAATTTTAAATTTCCCGCGGAGTTTCTTGTTGAAAACGTCGCGGAATGATGAAGCGTGGGCGTGACGTCACGGACTGTCAGGACATATTAGCGCAGCACCACTTGCAGCTAAAAGTCGTCTATTTTCATCGCGCAATTAAACAGTACTCCGGACATCTGTGTTGCTGAATCTTTTGCTATTTGTTCAATTAATAATGGAGAAGTCAAAGTAGAAAGATGGAGTTGGGAAGCTTTAGCCTTTAGCCACACAAACACATGATGATTCTTTGTTTAAAATTCCCGGAGGTGAAGCTTTACTATGGCTCAGAGCGGTCAAGCGAACATGGATCCCGACCACTTGTCAACCGGCAGGTTTCGGTGAGAAAATTGTGGTAAAAAGTCGCCTCTTACCGGAGATCAGCTGAGCTTGCGCCGTCCATGCAGCTGACGTCGACTTCCCTCAGAGACTGGCCTCAAGACACCCGTGGACACACCCGTGGACACACCCCTCCGACTATCAGGTACTATTTAATCTCACTAAAACGGGACGGCGTGGCGCAGTGGGAGAGTGGCCGTGCGCAACCCGAGGGTCCCTGGTTCAATCCCCACCTAGTACCAACCTCGTCACGTCTGTTGTGTCCTGAGCAAGACACTTCACCCTTGCTCCTGATGGGTGCTGGTTAGCGCCTTGCATGGCAGCTCCCTCCATCAGTGTGTGAATGCGTGTGTTAATGGGTAAATGTGGAAGTAGTGTCAAAGCGCTTCGAGTACCTTGAAGGTAGAAAAGCGCTATACAAATACAACCCATGTATTTATTTATTTATTTATTTAAAACAATAGCAACACAATAGAAAGATAAGGGATTTCCCAGAATTATCCTAGTAAATGTGTCTAAAAACATCTGAATCCGTCCCAATGCAATTGGCTTTTTTTTTTTACTTTATTTTTTATTTATTAATTTTTTTCTAGTCCTTCACTATCAATATCATGATCCACGAATCTTTCATCCTCGCACAAATTATCGGGGAAATTGTCGTTTTCTTGGTCCGAATAGCTCTTGCTGCTGGAGGCTTCTATTAAAAACAATGTGAGGACGTGAGGAGCCCTCACCCTTGTGACGTCATCGCCTGCGCCTTCCGGTAAAGGCAAGGCTTTTTTATCAGCACAAAAAGTTGCAAACTTTATCGTCGATGTTCTCTACTAAACATAGCGAAATGATCAAGTATGACACATGGAATGGACCTGCTATCCCCGTTTGAATAAGAAAATTTCAGTAGGCCTTTAATAAAAACATATATTAGTAAGCTGCGATTAGGTAGCAACTTGTCCAGGGTGTAGCCCCCCACCCCAAAAGGGACAAGCGGTAGAAAATGGATGCATGAATGAATAATAGTAGTAAAGACGCCGAGATCATTATCCATGCGTTTGTTACGTCTCGTCTCGATTACTGTAACGTATTATTTTCGGGTCTCCCCAGGTCCAGCATTAAAAGATTACAGTTGGTACAAAATGCGGCTGCTAGACTTTTGACAAGAACAATAAAGTTTGATCATATTACGCCTGTACTGGCTCACCTGCACTGGCTTCCTGTGCACTTAAGATGTGACTTTAAGGTTTTACTACTTACGTATAAAATACTACACGGTCTAGCTCCAGCCTATCTTGTCGATTGTATTGTACCATATGTCCCGGCAAGAAATCTGCGTTCAAAAGACTCCGGCTTATTAGTGATTCCTAGAGCCCCAAAAAAGTCTGCGGGCTATAGAGCGTTTTCCGTTCGGGCTCCAGTAGTCTGGAATGCCCTCCCGGTAACAGTTCGAGATGCTACCTCAGTAGAAGCATTTAAGTCTCACCTTAAAACTCATCTGTATACTCTAGCCTTTAAATAGACCTCCTTTTTAGACCAGTTGATCTGCCGCTTCTCTTCTTTCTCCTATGTCCCCCCTCCCTTGTGGAGGGGGTCCGGTCCGATGACCATGGATGAAGTACTGGCTGTCCAGAGTCGAGACCCAGGATGGACCGCTCGCCTGTATCGGTTGGGGACATCTCTACGCTGCTGATCCGCCTCTGCTTGAGATGGTCTCCTGTGGACGGGACTCTCGCTGCTGTCTTGGATCCGCTTGAACTGAACTCTCGCGGCTGTGTTGGAGCCACTATGGATTGAACTTTCACAGTATCATGTTAGACCCGCTCGACATCCATTGCTTTCGGTCCCCTAGAGGGGGGGGGGGGGGTTGCCCACATCTGAGGTCCTCTCCAAGGTTTCTCATAGTCAGCATTGTCACTGGCGTCCCACTGGATGTGAATTCTCCCTGCCCACTGGGTGTGAGTTTTCCTTGCCCTTTTGTGGGTTCTTCCGAGGATGTTGTAGTCGGAATGATTTGTGCAGTCCTTTGAGACATTTGTGATTTGGGGCTATATAAATAAACATTGATTGATTGATTGATATTAAACAAAATTGAATTGATAAAAAATAAAATCTTCTTTATATTTGCCCACCAATACTAATTAAAACCCAGATGAAAGGTAGTCCATGCTTTATATAAGTTATATACATCAAGAAAGATCGTTGTATTTGTCTAAAATCATCAAACGTTAGCCTTTGACGTACAATGCGCAACCTGCCAACATTTTCATGTAAAGGAGGCTGGCGAATGTTACGTTGTTTACGTAATGTACGTCACTTCCGGTCCGGTCGGCGGGGTGGAGGACAAGAGAGGCGTAGCAAGCATCCTCACACTGGAACTAAACCCGTCACAATGGGCGATGTTTCGCTGTATTTGACCGACACGTCCGTGGAACAGGTATATAAACGTCACGACTGTGTATATTCACATATACATTTATGATTAACGACGACATTGGCTCGCTGGGTGTAGTTGTTGGTGCGCTGTGTGTGCGTGTACAAAGATCGTGTATTCATGCGTGTGTGCAGCGTTCTCCAACCCTAAGTCCAAAAGCAAGCAGGGATTTTAGGATGTTGGAGCTGGGCGAGAACCGGAGAAATGTCCAAAGGGAGAAGACACCTCGGAGGATCATCCATTTCTCCAGCGGGGAGACCATGGAGGAGTACAGCACCGACGAAGAGGAGGAAGGAGGGAAGGAGGCAGAGAGGAAAGACCTGCTCTCCTCCCCTGTTGATGCTGTGAGGGTAGGCGATCTTTGTCTACCCTGTCTATAATGTTGTCTTTTTAATATTTATTTTAATAATATTTATTATTATCATTATTATTAAATCATCCATATTATTATACATTATCACATATGTATTATTACTTTGTTTATTCTTATTATTCGTGTTAATTGTCTGAATGACAAACAGCTTGTCATCATTACGTGAGCTAAATACGAGCTAAAAAACTAGTGCGCTAATCACTAGCTGGCACCACCATGATAATTGTTGGATGGCAACCAGTAAACTACTCACTAGCTGGCAACTAATGCGCTAATTGTAGCTGGCAATCAGCATGCTAATTGCTAGCTGACGGCTAGTACGCTAATTGTAGCTGGCAATCAGCATGCTAATCGCTAGCTGACAGCTAGTACGCTAATTGTAGCTAGCAATCAGCATGCTAACCGCTAGCTGACTACTAGTACGCTTATTCTAGCTGGCAATCAGCATGCTAATCGCTAGCTGACGACTAGTACGCTTATTGTAGCTGGCAATCAGCATGCTAATCGCTAGCTGAAAACTAGTACGTTAATCGCTAAATAGCAACCAGCATGTTCCTCACAAGCTGACAACTAGTGTGTTAATTGCTAGCCGGCAACGGGTACACTAAACCGTAGCTGGTACTAACATTGATAATTGATAGCTGGTGCGCTACTCACTAGTAGGCAACTAGCATGCTAATTGCTAGCTGACAAGTAGTGTGTTGATTGCTAAATAGCAACCAGTATGTTCCTCACGAGCTGACAATTATTGCTTTTGTAATTGGTTTCCGGCAACAAGTGGGCTAAACGGTAGCTGGTGCAAGCATGCTAATTAATAGCTAGTTTGCTACTCACTAGTTGGCACGTAGTGGGCTAATTTCATCCATCCATCCATTTTCCTACCGCTTATTCCCTCTGGGGTTGCCGGAGGCGCGGATGCCTATCTCAGCTGCAATCGGGCGGAAGGCGGGTATACCCTGGACAAGTCGCTACCTCATCGCAGGGCAGTGGGCTAATTGTAGCTGGCAATTAGCATGCTAATTGCTAGCTGACAATTAGTGTATTAATTGCTAGCTGTCAACTAGCATGCTAATCTCTAGCTGGCTACTAGCATGCCGATCGCTAGCTGGCTACCAGCATGCCAATCGCTAGATGGCAACTCGTGTGCCAATTGCCAGGTGGCACTACGATGCTAATATTTAGCTGACAACCAGTGTACTACTCACTAGCTGCCAACTAGTACGCTAATTGTAGCTGGCAATCAGCATGCTAATCGCTAGGTGACGACTAGTGTGTGTCAATCGCTAAATAGCAACCAGCATGTTCCTCACGAGCTGACAACTAGTGCGTTAATTGTTAAATTGTAGCTGGTGCTAACATACTAATTGATAGCTAGTGTGCTACTCACTAGTAGGCAACTAGCATGCTAGCTGACAAGTAGTGTGTTGATTGCTAAATAGCAACTGCTCATTAGCTGGCAACTACTGTGTTTGTAATTGGTTCCCGGCAACAGGTGCACTAAATGGTAGCTGGTACTAACATGCTAATTGATAGGTAGTGGGCTACTCACTAGTTGGCAACTAGCATGCTAATTGCTAGCTGACAAGTAGTGTGTTAATTGCTAAATAGCAACCGGTATGTTCCTCACGAGCTGGCAACTAGTGCGTTTGTAATTGGTTCCCGGTAACAAGTGCACTAAATGGTGGCTGATGCTAACATGCTAATTGATAGCTAGTGCGCTACTCACTAGTTGGTAACTAGTGGGCTAATTGTAGCTGGCAATCAGCATGTTAATTGCTAGCTGTCAACTAGTGCATTAATTGCTAGCTGTCAACTATCATGCTAATCGCTAGCTGGCAACTAGCATGCCAATCGCTAGCTGGCAATGAGGGTGCCAATCGTTAGATGGCAACTAGTGTGCAAACTGCCAACTGGCACTACCATGCTAATTGTTAGCTGACAACCAGTGTACTAGCTGGCAACAAGTATGCTAATTGTAGCTGGCAGTCAGCATGCTTATTGCTAACTGACAACTAGTGTGTTAATTGCTAAATAGCAACCAGCATGTTCCTCACGAGCTGACAACCAGTGCGTTAAATGCTAGCCGGCAACAATGCTGTAATTGGTTCTCTGAAACATGTTCACGAAACGGTAGCTGGTGCAAACATGCTAATTGATAGCTCGTGCGATACTAGTTAGCAACTATCATGCTTATCGCTAGCTGAAAACTAGTGTGTTAATCGCTAAATAGCAACCAGCATGTTCCTCACGAGCTGACAACTAGTGCGTTAATTGCTAGCCGGTAACAAGTGCACTAAACGGTAGCTGGTGCTAACAGGCTAATTGATAGCTAGTGCCATACTCACTAGTAGGCTAATTGCTAGCTGGCAACTAGCATGCTAATCGATAGATGTCAACAAGTGTGTTAATCGTTAGCTGACAACTTGTTTGTTTACCGGGAAGTAGTGTAGCTGGCCCGAACATGCTATTTACTAGCTGACAAGTGTGTCTACTACCTTGCTCTCTTTGTTTTCTATTTTCTACACTTTTTTGAAGCCTCTTTGTTTGTGCTGTCCTCCAAATCTAAACATCAGACATGGAAATGATCAGCTGGACTCATGACTCAATTGACAAAATCTTTTCGACGAGGAAAAGAGGTTCTGGGGAACCTGGTTACCCTGATGAAACCTGCTGATTGGGCTGGGCATTGCTCTGGTGTATCGTCAAATTCGTAAGACGGTGGCAGCAACTCCAGGGGCCCTAAGGCTGTTCGTCACAATGGAAGGTTTGGGCCGGGCTGTGGGATCACAGAGTGGGGTGGTTTCTGAACTGAATCGCAAGATGGATCACATCATGGAAAAGCTGGTTGAAAGGGAAAAATTGGATTTGAGGGCCAGCATGGACGAATAGAACGGACAAGCCATTGTAATGTCTGCTCGCGGAAAAACAAAAATCCTAATCTATTTGACTCGATCGAATGGCCTTGAAGCTGCAACAACAGGAGCAGGCTGTTCTGAAAAACACCCCTGAGGACACCTCAATGAAGGACGCTTTTGACCTCCCTCCCCCCAAGACACCTGGAGTCAAACTTTTGCTTGTATGCAGAACGGGTCGAGGCCTATGGGCACTACATCATCACACCCAAGACAATAGGCATATATATATACACACACACACACACACCCTCCCCCACCCTACGCCTTCACCACCACTTGATTCCCCTTCATAGCAGCAGTCGACCTCCAGCCCACCCCCCACACACACACACACCCTACCCCCCTCTCTTGCGAGTTGTCGTGAATAAATGTAGTAACATGTTTATGTGTGCGTGGCATGGGTTTTTTTTCCCACTCCAGACTAGGCCCCCTTAGGAGCCCAGTCTAGATTCTTTTTTTTACTCATCCTCTTCCACAGCGTTTTACCTTTTTCCCACCTTTTACGGAGCGCCTTGAGGTGACCCATCAGCAGTCCTGTTTTGTAACCCTGTACACTGTTTGTCTAATCTTGAACGGGTTTGTGCTAAAAACATAGTTTGGTTTTACTTGTTGCAATGACAATGAAGACCTATCCTACCTTTCCTAAAGATGCAATAAGCGCACCCTTGCTAACATCCTGCGTCATTTGACAACAGGCACCACCTTGTAAAGACACACACTCAGGCACACCGCTCTCATGAAACATCACTCAATCATCGATTCAATGGCCTGATATTGCAAAGACCTGATGGATGAGAATATTCACATGCTCGCTACCCAATGTGACCTCCTTTTGAATAGCCATTGTCAACATATGTGTGACTTTTTATTTGGACCTAATGGACACAGTAGTTGAGTCTGTAGAGGTTGTTGTGTACTCCTGCTATTCCATGCTGATGATGAAATTGTAATCATTTACAGATGCTCACAAAATACACAAGCAGCAATTTCTCATGTCTTTTGTGTTGCAGTCCAAAATGACTTGGGGTCCCTACTTCTGGTTCCACATGTGGAGAGCTGCATCTTCAACTATTTCAGGTTGGTTTACCACAATCATTGCTTCTAACAAAGACTGCAGTTATGTAACGCCACACTCAGGTTGCCAGCAGCCGAATACATTTTGATTACTGTTATTATTATTGTTTATTATTTATGTTATATTATGTTACCTCTCCGTAGCCATTGTCTAGTTTAAAAAGAACTTCTAACATAATAGAATGTGCGCTTGCTTGTTCTTCCTGAACAAATTAGCTCTGCAACAGTTAGTTGATTAAATCAATTAGAAAAGAGCTTTGAGTTGTATTCCGTTGCTTTGATTTATCGATTATGAGTGTTACTAATAAATAATAAAATATGGACCAGTTAAAAAAAAAGTTGATTATAAGATAAGGTAATGTATGTGAATCAAAGGTAACAGAATGTGAAAAAAGGTAAATGGAAGGGAAATAGAAGGTTAAAAAAGGAAATAAAAGTTACAAGATGGTAATTAAAGATGTTTATAAAAAAAAAGGGCAATAGAAGGCAAAACAACTTAAATACATGGTAAAAGTAGTAAATAAAAGGAAAGATTATGTAAATGAAAGGTAAAATAAGGAATATGGACAGTAAAAGTAAATTAAAGGTAAAAGAAATACATTTAAAAGTAAAGTAAGACAAACAAAAAGTAAAAGAAATTAATAGAAGGTAAAAGTGGTAAATAAAAGGAAGGTAAAAGAAGGATTACAGAAGGTAAAATGAGTTAAATTAACGGTAACTAAAAGGTGATAGAAGGTATCGCTAAATAAAAGGTAAAGTAAGTAAAATATAACAGAAAAGAAGGTAAATCCAAAGTAAAAGAACAGTGTACAGGAGGTGAATAAAAGGTCAAATAAGTTAAATAGAAGGTGAAGGAAGGTAAGTAAAAGTTGGATAGAAAGTAAATTAAAAGTTAAAAAAGAAGCTAAAAGAAGGTAAGTGAAAGGTAAAAAAACAAGTTGGGTGAATGAAAGGTAGAATAAGTTAAATATAAGGTAAATTAAAGGTAGCCAAAAAGGGAAATATAATGTAAATAAAAAAAGTAAAATGAGTTCAATATAAAGTAAATAAAAGGTAAATAAGTTCAATTAAAAGGTAAACAAAGTTTAAATGGAATGTAAAATGTGCTAAGTAAAAGATAATAGAAGGTAAATAAGGTAAATAACGTTAAATGTTATTTAAAATAAGTTAAGTAAAATAAGGTAAATCGTAGGTGAGTAAAAGTTCAAAAGGAATATTGAAGCTAGCTAAAAGATAGTAATAGAAGGTGACGGCAGGTACAAAAATCCTAGTGTATTTCAACTTTTTTCACTAAAACACACATTGAGTCCACTAAGTGTATTCTCAGCCATTACTCGAGTAATTGAATAAACTCATCGATAGATTACTGGTAGACTACAATAATGGATAGTTTCAGTCCTACAACACAATATGAATGTGTGCTCACAAAGCGAGTGGTGGCAGCATGTGTGAGGTGTGCACTGGAGCGAGCGAGAAAGAGAACGAGTTTCCGGCTGTAACAACCGAGGCATGAGTCGGCTGTCCGTCATAACCTATAAACAATAAGGTCAATGTTATCTGTAAATGACATGCAGGCGAGGGCGTACGTAACAACATGCTTGTTGTTTTTTGATACAATGTCTACCACTTTACAGCGAAGCACAATTTCTGGTATATAATGGTATAAATCCTCTCATAAATAACAACAATTCTAAAGTATTTGCTAAATATAGCTAATGGATCATTTCTGCTACGTCTTATTCCCTGGCAAAGTTAAAGTTAAAGTACCATTGGTTGTCATACACACTATGTGTGGTGAAATTTGTCCTCTGCATTTGACCCATCCCTTTGATCACCCCCTGGTAAGTGAGGGGATCAGTGGGCAGCAGCTTTGGCCGCACCCGGGAATCATTTTGGTGATTTAACCCCCAATTCCAACCCTTGATGCTGAATGCCAAGTAGGAAGCTAATGGGTCCCATTTTTATAGTCTTCGATATGACTGGGTTTGAACTCACAATTACCGATCTCAGGGCGGACACTCTAACCCTGTGGTTCTTAACCAGGATTCAATCGAACCCTATGGGTTCGGTGAGTTGACCTCAGGGGTTCGGCCGAGGTCAAAACACACCCGACTCTTCGTGTAAATACAAATTTCTCCCTGTTGGCATATTACGGATACGGCAACAGCTGATTGATTTGCAGGTGTGTAATTTGTTGTGAGTTTATGCACTGTCTTAGTGTTGTTGTTTGAACAAGGTGATGTTCATGCATGGTTCATTTTGTGCACCAGTAAAAAAAAACATGGTAACACTTTAGTATGGGAAACATATTCACCATTAATTAGTTGCTTATTAACATACAAATTAGTAACATATTGGCTCTTAAAGGCCTACTGAAATTAGATTTTCTTATTTAAGCGGGGATAGCAGGTCCATTCTATGTGTCTTACTTGATCATTTCGCGATATTGACATATTTTTGCTGAAACGATTTAGTAGAGAACATCCACGATAAAGTTCGCAACTGGAGAAAAGCCCTGCCTCTACCGGAAGTCGCAGACAATGACGTCACATGTTGAGGGCTCCTCATATATTCACATTGATTTTAATGGGAGCCTCCAACAAAAACAGCTATTCAGACCGAGAAAACAACAATTTCCCCATTAATTTGAACGAGGATGAAAGATTCGTGTTTGAGGATATTGATAGCGACGGACTAGGAAAAAAAAAAAAAAAAACGCGATTGCAATTGCGTTGCATTGAGACGGATTCATATGTTTTTAGACACATTTACTAGGATCATTCTGGGAAATCCCTTATCTTTCTATTGTGTTGCTAGTGTTTTAGTGAGTTTAATAGTACCTGATAGTCGGAAATGTACGTCCACGGCCGGGTGTTGACGCACAGTGTCTCAGGGAAGCCGACGGCAGCTGTATGGACTGCACAAGCTCCGCTGATATCCGGTAAGAGGTGACTTTTTAACCACAATTTTCTCACCAAAACCTGCTGGTTGACATTCGGTCGGGATCCATGTCCGCTGTGATCCATACTAAAGTTTCACCTCCGTGAATTTTAAACAAGGAATCACCATGTGTTTGTGAGGCTAAAGGCTAAAGCTTCCCAACTCCATCTTTCTACTTTGACTTTTCCAATATTAATTGAACAAATTGCAGAAGATTCAGCAACACAGATGTCCAAAATACTGTGTAATTATGTCGTTAAAGCAGACAACTTTTAGCTGTGTGTGTGTGCAGCGCTCATATTCACGTACACGTCATCATTACGCGACGTTTACAAGAAAAAAGTCCCGGGAAATTTAAAATTTGCAATTTAGTAAACTAAAAAGGACGTATTGGCATGTGTTGCAATGTTAATATTTCATCATTGATAAATAACCAATCAGACTGCATGGTGGGTAGTAGTGGGTTTCAGTAGGCCTTTAACTAGTCATTAAGTACTAATTAAAGCCTTATTCAGCATGGCCTTATTATAACTCTAACCCTAACCAAATAACTCTAAATTAAGTCTTTATTACTTAGAATATGTTCCCCCTAGTGTCCAAATAACTCTAAATTAAGTCTTTGTTACTTAGAATATGTTCCCCTATACTAAAGTGTTACCAAAAACGTACAACTTTGTCTTGGATTTGAAAAAAAAAAACATTTTATTTTTCACTAAAGAAGGGTTCGGTGAATACTCGTATGAAACTGGTGGGGTTCGGTACCTCCAACAAGGTTAAGAACCACTGCTCTAACCACTAGGCCAGTAGTTCTCAAATGGGGGTACGCGTACCCCTGGGGGTACTTGAAGGTATGCCAAGGGGTATGTGAGATTATTTTTTTAAAATATTCTAGAAATATCAACAATTCAAAAATACTTTATAAATATATTTATTGAATAATACTTCAACAAAATATGAATGTAAGTTCATAAACTGTGGGGGAAAAAAATACAACAATGCGATATTCAGTGTTGACAGCTAGATTTTTTGTGGACATGTTCCATAAATAATTATGTTAAAGATTTCTCTTTTTGTGAAATTTTCTTTAGAATTAAGTTCATGAATCCTGATGGATCTCTATTACAATCCCCGAAGAGGGCACCTTAAGTTGATGATTACTTCTATGTGTAGAAATCTTTAGTTATAAATGAATCCTTTGTTTATTTTTCAACAAGTTTTTAGTTATTTTTATATTTTTTTTCCAAATAGTTCAAGAAAGACCACTACAAATGAGCAATATTTTGGACTGTTATACAATTTGATAAATCAGAAACTGATAACAAATTGCTGTATTTTACTTCTTTATCTCTTTTTTTTCAACCAAAAATGCTTTGCTCTGATTAGGGGGTACTTTAATTTAAAAAAATTTCACAAGGGGTACATCACTGAAAAAAGGTTGAGAACCACTGCTCTAGGCCACTGAGTAAAAGTAAAGCAAGCGCGTATGAGGTGTGTTGTGAAGCAAAGTTATGCCACACCTACACTCATGTTGCATTCACACACCATCCATCCATCCATTTCCTACCGCTTATTCCCTTTCGGGGTCGCGGGGGGCGCTGGCGCCTATCTCAGCTACAATCGGGCGGAAGGCAGGGTACACCCTGGACAAGTCGCCACCTCATCACAGGGCCAACACAGATAGACAGACAACATTCACACTCACATTCACACACTAGGGCCAATTTAGTGTTGCCAATCAACCTATCCCCAGGTGCATGTCTTTTGGAAGTGGGAGGAAGCCGGAGTACCCGGAGGGAACCCACGCATTCACGGGGAGAACATGCAAACTCCACACAGAAAGATCCCGAGCCTGGATTTGAACCCAGGACTGCAGGAACTTCGTATTGTGAGGCAGACGCACTAACCCTTCTGCCACCGTGAAGCCCTTGCTTTGTAATTTGTTAATGAGCAAGGGCCAACCGGAAGTCCGCATTTGTGATAGACTTCCACAAATTAAAAAAATATATGAAAACACTGTAGTAATGATACTCGAAAAGCAAGTACTGGTGTATTTTTTGTGTGTTTGTATCGATACTTTTGACGACCCTAGAACATTGGTTGCTGTGCATTTGCGCCATACAAAAAGTTTAAAAATGAAAAGGTGGAAATTGATTCTTTTTTCCACTGCTTTCGTTCCAGCCTGTGATTACCTCGGCGAGAGAATGGCCTCCTTCTTTGGGATTACATCAGCCAAGTATCAGTACGCCATCGATGAATACTACAGGACAAAGAAGGAGGTCAGTTCTGTGATAAATTTGTGTCAAGACAAACTGCTTTCACGCTTCCTCGTGTGTCAAGAGGGAGGAGGAGAAGGAGGAGACCCGCCTGTCAGAAGAGGCCGAACGTGCCTTCGACCAGTCGCGTTCCCAGGAAGGAGACGGACCAATCGAGGGGGCAGAACGTCCCGTTGCCCCGCCTCATGTGACCTACCAGATCCAAAACGAAAGCCAGGTATCTTCCGTCACCTTGGTCGTTCCTGCCATCGTCACGGCGACTTAGGCTTGCCTGTATGTTTGTTTGGAAGGCACATGTGTGCCATTTTAACAAGAACGAATACAACAAACGTGGCTCGCAGTGCCATTGTGTTGTGGTTACTTAATGGTTTCCACTCGCAAACTGCATTTTGGGTCATTAAAATGGCCGTGACTCGATAATGTGCACTGTTATCCCAGCAGGCACAAGTCGTTGATACAACGGTTATTATACATACAAAACTGACTTTAAAACAACGTTGCAAAATAGTTGTTTTTGTCAACTGAGACAACATTGAGTTCTACCATTGAATCCACGTTGTTGGTCGGGAAATGACCAAATTTCTAAGGTCAAATGAACGTCACAACCTGACGTTGAATAAACGTAGTCAAAAAGCATGTTTCAACATTGTATTCGTGTTGTAGAATATTGGTTGGGAAATAACCAAAATTTCAACGGTCTAATCAAAGTCAACCCAACTTTGGTTAAATTTTGTCAAAAAGCATGTTTCAATGTTGTATTCGTGTTGTAGAATATTGGTTGGAAAATGTCTAAAATTTCACTGGTCGAATCAACGGCAGAACCCAACATTGATTAAACGTCGCCAAAAAACCTATTGTTTCAATGTTATGTTTGAGTTGCTCAACGTCAGGACGTAATTCAAAAAGTTCTCAACGTTGTTTTCATGTCTTCTGCCTGCTGGGATCTCCTAAAGTGAGACATTTGTCTTATTTTGTTTCTTCTTCAATGTGGTTGTGACTTTAAGGGCCTGATCTACCGAAGGTTTGCATGTACTAAAACACGTAGTCGCACGCAAAGCTGATCTACTAAACTTGTGCGCCGAGAATGAGCAGAATTTTTATTTTTCCTTTTAAATGCATAAAATGTTGATTTACTTAAAGCCCACAATAGGTGGAAGAGACACAAATATAATCACTTACTACTGTTTCAGATGTAAATAATGGAAACGTGATTAATAACTGAAAACTTGCGGATAAACCTTGGCAATAAATCGATATTATCGATAAAATTACATGTTTTGTTGTAGACTATTCAATAAAATAAAAAATCTATATTTTTCTCCTCTTGCTGGGCACATTTCTATCTCCCAGGGGCTTCCTTAGGGTCCTCATTCTTCCTTATTTCCTTAGTGGACATTCACACGCATCTTTTAAAACATGGCTCACGCTAACGCAAACATTTATTCCAAAATAATGAAAAGTGCTGTCAGTGGTTGAGTTTTGCAGCAACAGGCGTGGAACAAATGACTGTGCACTGCAAAGTTTGTGTAAAAAGGCCAGCAGCACAACAAACTAATTCCAGCGTTTGAAACTGGAGCATCGAGCCAAGTAGAGAAAATGCAACTCTTTGCAAAGCAAACAAGAATGAAACTACAAACAAACTTCCGCCAAAAAGCAACTTACTGTACCAAGGTACCACGTGTGATTAAAAATTGAGCGCAGTGTAAAACAATTACTAAAGTGGTAGTACTTTGTGTCGCTGAAGATGCAGTGCCCAAACATTGAAAAAGTCGTTTTTTATTCCACCGAATAAAACTACAGAGAGCTCCCATAGCTGCATGTATTTTATTCAAGACAAGATTTAAGTTTGTACTTTATCAATCTTAAATGTTGGAGTTTTATTTACATGCATCGATATGCCTCATTTTTGTCTCCCACAGTAAGCTCTATGTTGACAAATTTTAATAGATTACAACAACGCATGTTTATCAACACATGAGCAAAAGTAAATATGCAAGAATCAGCTGCAATAGCAAAATTCTATCTGTTGAGTTTTTTTAAAAATGATTTTCTACAAAGTCCAATTTATATCTATTTTAAAAAGAAGCCCCTTTATTAAAATATAATTTTGCTCAGTCAGATAGTGTATGCTGTGCTATTTCAACCTACTAGTTTTTGATCAAATAAAAGCAAAACCCCTTTTAAATTATCTGCCTTTTTTTTATTATTTGGTTTATTTAAATAGTAAGGAAAAAATCAAGCCAAACGTAAATTGAATTTTTTTGTGAAAAGATTGGAGTCTGTCATCTAGCTTAAATGCTAACATGAAAACAAGAGACATTCCCTATTTAAAAAGGAAATAGCCCAATCTAAACTTAAACAAACACATTACTGTCCGAGCAACTAAGATGTTCAATTGTGTACATTAAACCAAGGAGCTGTGCTCTCTTAGAACACAGTGATCGCTCTATGTACAAGACAAGGTTGTTATGGTGCGTTCAAGGACCGTTCAACAGAGTGGGACGTAACGCCTGCCAGAAATATTAAATAATAAGATATTTTATTTAGTACGCATTTTTTATGTAAATAACTATTTAACTGCTACAGTACAAGCCATTATTAAAAACAATAAAAGCTTAACCATTCAATCAATCTTTACTTGTATAGCCCTGAATCCGGAGTGTCTCAAAGGGCTGCACAAGCCACAACAACATCCTCGGCTCAGATCCCACATCAGGGCAAGAAAAAACTCAAGCCAATGGGATAACAATGAGAAACCTTGGAGGGGACCGCTGCAATGGACGTTGGGTGGATCTAGCATAATATTGTGAGAGTCCAGTCCATAGTGGATCGAACAGAATAGTGAGTGTCCAGTCCATAGCGGGGCCAGCAGGAGACCATCCCGAGCGCAGAGACGTCCCCAACTGATACACAGACGAGTGGTCCATCCAGGGTCCCGACCCTGGACAGCCAGCGCTTTATCCATGGCCACCGAACCTGTCCACCCACCCTCCCCCCTTCCACTGAGGAGAGGCAGGCTGGCAGGCAGAGCAGAAAAGAAACGGCAGATCATCTGGTCCAAAAGAGAGGTCTTAATTAACTATTCAAAATAAGGACGTTAGAATAATTCACCTTTAGGTTCTGTTGTCAAGATTGCGTTTCCAAAAGCTCAGAAAAGTTGGGACAGATGAATAATTGTGTAAAACCTCACATGGATGAGTTTGTGTCTCTGTACACTGCAAAAAGTCAGTGTTCAAAAACAAGAAAAAAAAATTACAATAATTTGGGTTATTTTATTTGAATTTAGCAAATTTATCTGCCAATAGAACAAGAAAATTCGGCTTGTCAAGACTTTCCAAAACAAGTAAAGTTAGCTAACCTCAATAAACCCAAAAATATCTTAAAATAAGTATAATCTCACTAAGAAGTGCACTTTTCTTGGTAGAAAAAAAGAGACTTTACTTAAATAAGTAAATGCCAGTGCCATTATCTTGACATAATGACATGTGCTCTGAATCATGAATTTTATTTTTTTTTCATGCTTGAAGTTAGAAATGATACCTTTAAAAAGGTAGTTTTATACTTGTGAGTATTGATGACACAGCTTTGCATCAGTTGATATTCTAGTTTCAAGCATGTTTTACTCAATATAGGTCATCAAATCTCAGCAACAAGCTGTAATATCTTTCTGAGATCATTTAGGACCAAAACCCATAAAACAAGTAAAACACTCAAACATAAAATCTGCTTAGTGAGAAGAATTATCTTATCAGACAGAAAATAAGCAAATATCACCCTTATTTTAGATATTTCATCTTACTTAGATTTCAGTTTTTGCAGTGTAGTGATAGCCGGTAGTACACACAAACATCATTTAATTATGCTGTCTCCCTGCAGTCTTAGTAGATCACCCGCAACACGCCCACTCGTAGTACACAGTTGTATAATATGCACACACCATTTAGTAGATCAGGCCCTCGGGGTCCTATTTAGACGTAAGACTTCACCGGTGTTTGTGTCACGCCAAAACAGTGACTGGAGCAGCCTTCCAGAAGTTGCAAGTCAAAATGAGCTCTTGTGTGCCTTTTACTAGACTGTGCCTGGACCAGCACTTCAGCCAAGGCAGCGTTACTCACAGTTAATGTACAGTAAATGTTCAGTACGGTCAATGTACAATAAGACACATGTTTCTCAAACGGGCATCGACTTCCTGGGCTGTCCACCACACGTGGTATATTTATTGTCTTTTTATTTTACACTAAATCTGTGTGGAAGCACTGCCATTTCTTCTCCAGTTACTGTCAAATTGTGTACACTGGAAATGGTTGGCTACGATTTCCTGATAAACACATGCACTAAATTCCACTACTTTTGTCCTACACTTTGCCCCCCTGCGGCTTATAAAACAGTGTGACTAAAATACAAAAAAAACAAGCAATATCACTGAAAATGTGTGTTATTGTTTGTGTTTGTGCAATGGTGCCATTTTTTTGACGGGTTCGCTCACTGCAGATCTTCATCGCCCTTTTGTTTAGACTGAGCTTTCGACCGGAAGCAAAAGTGCCGTTTCGTCTTCTAGGCCTCCACTCTACGCAACAGTTGTAAGTTTTACAATATAACTTAAAACAATTCTTACTTACTAAACCGTCCCATGTGTGATGTGTGTAGGAGTGTTTTCTTGCATATTTGTTCGTGCAATCATAATGTGATAAAGCTGGCGTTGTTAGCATTAGCTAGTATGCTAACACGTTTATGAGTACCTGTGTTAATATTATTAACTTATAATGGCATTCTTATTGTATTGTTTCAGTTCCTTTATTGCCGTGTTACAGGCACTGTTTGGAAACAATTAAGGTATGTAAATAAAGATTTACAAAATGTTTATTTAATCAACATTTGCATGTATTTGTATTTATTAAACACATCACATTAAATGATGTTAATTTAATATACAAAAACATATATCTTTTTTATCTTTTAGTTTTTATCACAGCTTTTGTTCTCCACAAAAAAAAAAATAACAATAATAATCGAAACTTTTATATGCCATATTTTCTGGACTATAGAACACACAGGTAAATAAACTGCACCCACTATAATTTGGAATATTTTTTTCCATATATTAGCCGCACTGGACTATAAGCTGCAGATACGGTTTGTATGTTGTGAAATGAGTTATTTACACATAAATATTCTGTAAATGTTTATTTACATACCTTAATTGTTTCCAAATGGTGCATGTAACACTGCAGTAAAACGTCTGATCAAACATAACAGAAGTCCTCGTCATGGACCCGTTAGCTCTCCAATCAGCTGACTCCATAACTCCACAGTGACGTTTTGGTGAATTTACAGAGGAATTAGTGAAACTGAAACAATACAAAAAGAATGCCACTGTAAGTTGCTAACACAGACACTCGTAAATGTGTTGGCATATTAGCTCATGCTTACAACGCTAGCTTTATTAAAAGTTAAAGTACCAATGATTGTCACACACCACTAGGTGTGGCGAAATCTGTCCTCTGCATTTGACCCATCCCCTTGTTCACCCCCTGGGAAGTGAGGGGAGCAGTGAGCAGCAGCGGTGGCAGCGCCCGGGAATCATTTGTGATTTAACCCCCCATTCCAACCCTGGGATGCCGACCAACAGGACACTCACATGATTTCATTTAGATGAAGATTCAGTCGCATTCCTCACAAAAGTCGTTGCAACTAGCGACTTTTTGTGTCTTTTTCGCCATGTCGGGGGGGGTGTAAAAGTGGATCAGCCTGTCGTTCCACGGCCACATTTGTCTACTGGAAGGTGAGAGATGCATGAATTATAATCTAAAATTTACTTTTAGCAAGTTTGAGACCAAGCAGAAGCAGGCGTGTGTCAACAATAGCAATGTAAGCTAGCATTAGCTCACTGCATATCAATAACGCCGCTAAAATAGTCCGTCTGCGTCAGCGCTTATAATAACATCTCATATTTGGTTAATTTTCAGGTCACAACGTGTAAATGGAGCGTTGTTTGCGCTTTCTGGATGTTTTTAGAGAGTATAATGAGAGGTCGCTCAACCTGTTGACTCAATTGTTACATATTTACCATTTGGATTGCATAAAAAAAGCCAAAAAGTTAAAGTACCCATGATTGTCAAACACACACTACAGGTGTGGAAAAATGATCCTCTGAATTTGACCCATCACCCTTGATCACCCCTTGGGAGGTGAGGGGAGCAGTGAGCAGCAGCGGTGGCCGCGCCCGGGAATAATTTGTGGTAATTTAACCCCCCATTCCAACCCTTGATGCTGAGTGCCAAGCAGGGAGGTAATGGGTCCCATTTTTTTAGTCTCTGGTATGACTCGGCCAGGGTTTGAACTCCCAACCTACATAGTATGCTGCAATAGCACATACAAATATGCAAGAAAACACTCCTACCGACATCACACATAGGACGGTTTAGTAAGTAAGAATTGTTTTAGTTATATCGTAAAACTTACAAACGTTGTTTGGAGTGATGAATGAAGACTCCATAGGAGTAGAAACGTTACGGACGACTAGAAGACGTAACGGCGCTGTCACTTCCGGTTCAAAGCTTTAAACAGCAGGAAACAATGTAGGCCTTCACCCAGCAGGTCTTGCAGGGAGCAAACTCCTCCAAAAGATGGCGCCATAAAACAAACACCAATTCAGTGTCTTTGCTTGTGTTTAACAAAAACTATTTGCATTATGGCTGTCAGCAAAGAAAAATACGTAATTTAGCCCCACTGTTAACTGAAAATTTCAGACTACATTTTTTTTTATTATCTTGGAACATTATCTTTACATAAAGAAAAATGGCATCAAAAATGTAAAGGATCCCACAATTGTTTTTATTTTCATTTACATTACAAAATAATTCATAATCCTGTTTTTTTAGTCATCAAATTCTTGTATTTAATATTTATTATTTGATATATTTATTTAAAATGTACTGTATAAAAAGGTATAAAAGTTGACTTCCACAGCAGTCCAGGACAGTGATTCTCAAACTGTGCTACCAGGCTCCATTTAGTGGTACGCCAAAGAATCGCGTGATTAAATACTCAAAACACAGTCTTACTGTTCAAACTGTGTGTAATGTTACAGTGACAAATACAAAAAACTGCCTTGTTTTTAATGAAAATGTAGGCCTACTGCGCTACTGTATTGGAATGTTGGTCATTAGGGTGGTAGTTGGAGAGCCAAGGGTTTTCTGAGGCGGTCCTTGGTGAAATACGTTTGAGAAGCACTTGTCTTGGAACAGAAATTGTTGGGCCCACCTGTACTGTACGGCATGTTTAAGACGACATACTTCAATCTTGTTTGCTGGTGTACCTAATGCTGTGGCCGTTGAGTATGATTGATTTGTATTTGACTACTTTTTTTGCTACTTTTTGTAAATTAACAAATTATATTCATGTATTTACTGTTGTATAATACTTGATTTAGCCATTTTTTTATATTGTTTTCATAACACTGAAATAAACTGTCGATAATAAAGACTGCTCTCATGGTTGAGTGAGATGACACAACGAATCGTCACACTTCCTGTCTCGGTGCGTCAGCGAACACGAAAGCTTTTGTCTGGCCGTTCAGAGCCCCTTACTGTACTCGGTACATGGTGTGATATGGAGCATCTCTACAATGCTTGCTTTGTCACTGCAACTATCAGCCACGCCATTAGGTACACCTGCACATTCAAATCCTATTCAATACAATACTTCTACCTGAGCGTCTGCCTTGAAGAAGGTTACAATGCTCAGTTTCTATAGACCTGTGAGAATTTATTAATATGATTGACTAAAAAAAAAAGGAAAATGTTAACAGTTAGCACGTTAGCCAGATAGCATCAGGTAACAAATCATATAACGGTTAGTATGTGGAAAGCACCAAAATGTATCACTCTGGGGTGTATACTTTGAAAAGATCTTAGAATTATAAAAAAGCTGACAGTAAGCATGTGTCAAATGCCAAAATATGGCATTGTGAGGTGTTTTTCTAAAAAAAATTGCCAAAAAAGCTAGCATGCTAATTTTAGCATGTTTATATGTTAACCGCTAGCATCTGTCGATTGCCAAAATATCAGACTCTGAGGTGTTTACCTGTGAAATTAGCTAAAGGCAAACATGATAGTGTCAACATGCTAACAGTTAGCATGCGTACCAAAGTATATGACAACTGCGAAAATAGCTAAAAAAAATTTGTATCCTAACAGTTAGCATGTTTCAAGTACCATCATGTATAACTCTGGGGTGTATACGTCCAAAACGATCTTAAAAAAATGAATAAATAAAAGGCTAGCATTAGCATCTTAATAGTAAGCATGCATCAAGTACCAACATATGGCATTGTGAAGTGTTTATCAAAAAGAAGCTATCTTGCTACTTTTAGCATGTTTATATGTTAACCGCTAGCATCTGTCAAGTGCCAAAATATCAGACTCTGAGGTGTATATCTGCAAAATTAGCTAAAAGCAAGCATTAGGTGTCAACATGCTATCATGTTATCATGCGTGACAAAGTATATGACAAGCGCAAAAACAGCTAAAAATGTTTATATCCTAACAGTTAGCATGCTTCATGTACCAACATGTATAAGTCAGAAGTGTATACCTCCAAAAATATATTTAAAAAACAAAACAAAAAAAAGGCTAATATTAGCATGCTAGCAGTATCCATTAAGTACCGAATTATGTGATTGTGTCAAAAGTTTCCCAAAAAGCTAGCGTGCTAATTTTGGCATGTTTATATGTTAACCGTTAGCATCTGCTCAGTACCAAAATATCGGACTCTGAAGCTAAATGTGTTATGTTGCGCCTTACAATGTCTCTGTACTGTAAGTGTTGTACTTACGACACAACAGCTGTTTTCCCATGAAGCTAAATGTGTTGTGTTGCACCCTACAAAATGTTTATCCTGTAAGTATTGTGCTTATTACAGACCAGTTGTTTTTTCCATGAAGCTATATGTGTTATGTTACGCCCTACAAAGTGTTTATACTGTAAGTATTGTGCTTACTACACACCAGCTGTTTGATTGTAACGTTCGTCTTCGTTGTAGTTTTTATGGCCCGATGCGGAGGCGTAGAAATCGCGGCGTAAAATCGCTGATGCTAACCCTAGCCTGTCTATGGCAAATCCAATGTAAATTGGCATCAAGATAGCACATTTTGGGTAGAGTGAAGCCTTACTTTACATTCAAGGGTTTTTTACCGAGCATACTTTAGTGATTGTTTACGTGAGCCGGTGTTTAGCCGTGCAACGTAGGTATCGAAATATGGCACCGCTTGATTTGACGTGAATCGATATCCAGTAGTACCAACGGAATTCAGTTGGTGCCTATAAATGTACAGAAATCGGTACCCATTCCTATTGGTATCGTCTATTTGTATCGATCCGCCCACCGCTGATCTCGAGCTTAGCTGTTAACTAACGTTCCTTCTTGTACACTCTTATGGTGTGTAGTGCAGCACGTTCAGCTCGTCCTTGTCCTCCAGTGATATAGTTAATTGTAAGAAACTTTATTTGGAGGCGAGAGTTAGTGTCTTTGCACTGTGGAGGGACGTTAGCCGATTCAGAATCGGAATAAATAAGAGTCAGGATTCGGTGTGGATCGATTTCTTTTCAGCACCCCTAGTTGTGATACATTTAAAATACAAGTTATATATAAATGTACAGTAATAATTCATTGGACAAACTGAATAAAAACAATATAATTCAAATGATCTATTTAATGAGCCACTTAAATGTAAAAAATAAATGTTTTCTACTACTTAACTGTTCATTATTTGTACAGCAATCATCCCAAGAATGACTTAGAAAATACAAAAATGTTGGAAAACCGATATTATATTATTGCTATTTATTGGCATTGTGATATTTTTCCACTTTTTTTTCAGGTTTCAAACCAAATCCCATCAACTTTGTGTCAGTTTTTGTATCAATAAGATATAATTAGTTCAAAAAGTCAGGGGAATTACTTGCAGTCCCGTGTAATTCCGCTAGAGGCCGCAATTGTCCTCACCACGTGAACTTGAGGTTGCAACGGCACTGATACACTTTCTAAAGGTTTCCACTTCATAGCTTTAAAGTATTAAATATTCACAGCAATACTTGGTATTTAACGCCCCAAAAAAAAAAAAATTGGGGAGGAAAGTCCACAACTTTCCATGAAAAGTTCAACAGTGAGTCCTCCCAGGAGCTGTGACTCGTGCAGCGCTCATCAGACAATCTGTGATTCAGCGGGAAAATCCAGAGATGAGGATGAAACGTCCTTGTACGGTCACTACTAAAGTGCCGAAAGATACACATTCCAAGCTCGCCTGCGCTCTCAGCCTACCTGACAATATTTGTGTGTGCTTTCAGTCGTCTGTTGAGAGTTCCCGAGGAACCACTTTGGTCCGCTTGGACGTGTCCGCCAAGAACTACGATATCAGTACAGTATCGCACCTGCGAGCCTGCCTTGCAGGACTCGAGAGCTTTGTGGCGTTTTCTCACAGGAGAACATTCCGGTTCATTTATTTGCATGTTCTGACTGTTGGAACTCCTTCAAAAAGGCAGCAAGACTGACAAAAAGATGTAACTTATATACTTTTTTATATAATTTTGTTTGAAATGGAGCTCGTCCAAAAGCAGTTGTTTTTTTTCCCCCCATCCATCTGTGTTATTGAGATTGGATTGCGGGGGCAGCAGCCTAAGCAGAGAAGCCCACACTTGTCTCTTCCCAGCTACTTCGTCCAGCTCTTCCCTGTGGGGATTTTTTAAGCGTTCCAAAAGCAAAGTGGGAGACGTAGTCTCTCTAACGTGTCCTCGGTCTTCCCCATGGCCTCCTACCTAAACACCGCCTCTTTTTTATTTTATTATAAAGTTAAAGTACCTATGACTGTCACACAGACTGGGTGTGGCGAAATTATTCTCTGCATTTGACCCATCACCCTTGATCACCCCCTGGGAAGTGAGGGGAGCAGTGGGCAGCAGCGGTGGCCACGCCCGGGAATCATTTTTGGTGATTTAACCCCCAGTTCCAACCTTTGATGCTGAGTGACAAGCAGGGAGGTAATGGGTCCCATTTTTATAGTCTTTGGAATCATTTTTAAAATTATTTATTTTATTTAAATATTTTCTTTTCATAAATTTTCTATGACGCCCCCTCACTCTCCGCCACGACCATAACAGAGTGTTTTTTGGGTCTTAAATTTTTTTTTAAACTCTTAAATCAAATTTGATTTTAAGGCCGTACAATGTCTAAAATTCTTAGAAAGTCTCCCAAAAGGACTTAAATAAGATTTTGAAAGGTCTTAAAAAATCTATGGATGTTACTTTTCTTTAAAACGCGCATAAACTTCAGTCTTCCATTGAAATGTTTCGATTTTTGAGGGCGCTAAAAGGTAACCTCTGATTTTACTTTGTCGTTGTATTTTTTGGTCCGTATGGATGTGAAATGGTCTTAAAATATTCTCAAGATGGTCTTAAAAAAATCTTAAAGTTGACATGTTGAAACCTGCAGAGACCCTGTGTAAATAGTATCGATAATATAAATTTGTAATAAGTCCACTTCTGCATAACGTATTCTTATTAACATAAAAAATAAAGATCAACTTACAACAAACATTCATTAACATCTGTAACAACAATTATATGCCCGAAATAAACAAAATTGTAATCCTTATTCAAGCTAAAACATTTTTTGAAGAATTGATTAAATTATCTCTATAGTAATTATATTACAAATTGCTGTCTGGGGACAAATAAATTATATGTAATTAGATTTTTTTAATCGATTCAGTGCACAGTTGTCGGTAGCATGATACTGATAAAGCACTGTTCCCCAGGGTCACCCTGTTATTGTGCAATACTTAGGAATTCAAGTAATATAGTATGGCCCTGCTAATAGCTAGCTTGCAACTGGCACGTTGTTGTGATAATGTGTGTTTTAGTATGTTTAAATTGGTAGAAACAATTGTAATTGTAATCGAAAGAAATGTTGGGACAAAAAAGTCTAATCAACCAAAAATGTCACAACCCTCCTTCACTTATGCATCTCATTACATTATAACTGTGGTGCATTCAAGTACCCTTGATAAGAATTAGAAACAGCGGCACTTTCAAAAAGCACTCTTACAAAGAAAGTGTGAAAAAAGATTAAAACAGGTGAAATGTGATGAGAAAAAGTTGCAATGTTGATTTTAATTTTTTTTAAAACTGCCTTGCAGGCTGTTTTTTCTTTAAAGCTGTCATTATAAAATGAATCAAAATATTTTTGTTATGAATTATTGACCTATTCAGGCTCCAATTATGTCGCATTAAATATTCCACTTTGTGGGGAAAAATGTTGCATATTTTGTGTGTTATTAAAAAAGGGCAAAAAACATTAAAAATATATACAATTGACAGATCTGAAGTTGACCTAGAGACTTAAAGTAAAACAAATACAAATAATAAATGGCGTGTTTTTAAATGTTATTGTTAAAAAAATATAATAATGAAACAAAATAAAAGTTGTTATGAATTATTGAGATGTTGAAGGCTCCAAATACTTCACATCAAATATTCCAATTTGAAATATTTTCTGGATGAAATATTGGATATATTCTGTGTTTGAAAAAGGGCATGAAACAAAAAAAAAGTTTAGAAAAAAAGAAAAAATTATAGTCGATCTGAAGTTGAGCTAGAGGTTTAAGCGTTGAAAGTAAAAACAAAATAATAATCAATATATGGCTTATTTTTCACACTTTTATTATTCGGACCCTTTTGGTCGCCTGAAAATTTCAGTGGTATTTTTGTATAAACTGCCATTAAAAAATAATTATGAATTATTGACCCATTTGAGGCTCAAATGGGTCATCAAATATTCCACATTTACTACCCATTTTTGGGTAGTAAATGTTGCATATATTGTGTTTTAGCCATTAAAAAACTAGGTTTTCTCCGACAAATAGGGCACAAAACAAAATAAATACATAAAAAATATAATTGGCGGATAAACCTGAGATCGATCTAAAGATTTGGTCGTTAAAAGTAAAAAATAATGTGTGGCTTATTTTTAACAGTTTTATGAGTCTGGGTCTTTTGGATCCCAGACATTTTTTGTGGTATTTATTTTAAACTGCCATTGCTAAAAATGTAATAATGTATCAAAATCAATGTTGTTATGAATTATTGACCTATATAAGGCTCCAATTATTTCACATTAGATATTCCACTCTGAATATTTTTTTATTGTGGGAGGGGGGAAATAGCGCATATTTTGTGTTTTTCACCATAAAAAAAATAATTTTCCTCAACAAAAAGGCCTAACTAAAAAACTCATTTAATAAAAGATATAATCGGCGAATAGATCTGAAGCTGATCTAAAGATTTGGGTGTTGAATCTAAAAAGTAAAAAATAATCAGTCAGGGTCTTTTGGATCCCTGAAATTTTTAGTGGTATTTTTTTTTTTTTAACTGCCATTGCTAAAAATGTAATGTATCAAAATCAATGTTGTTATGAATATTTGACTTATATAAGGCTCCAATTATTCTACATCAAAATATTCCTATTTGAAATTTTTTTTATTGGGGGGAGGGGGAGATAGTTCATATTTTGGGTTTTTTGCCATAAAAAATAAAAAAAATTTAACGAAAGGGCCTAACAAAAAAAACACATTAATAAAAGATATAATCTGAGATTATATCTGAATCTGATCTAAAGATTTAGGTGTTGAAAGTAAAAAAGAATGATTCCTGAAATTTTTAGTGGTATTTTTTTTTAAACTGCCATTGCTAAAAATGTAATAATGTATCAAAATCAATGTTGTCATGAATTATTGACCTATATAAGGCTCCAATTACTTTACATTAAAATATTCCAATTTGAAAAAAAATGTATTGGGGGGAGGAGGAGATAGTACATATTTTGTGTTTTTTTTTTTTCCCTATAAAAAACTTAGTTTTCTTTAACAAAAAGGCCTAACAAAAAAAAACACATTAATAAAAGATATGATCTGCGAATATATCTGAAGCTGATGATCAAAAGATTTGGGTGTTGAAAGTAAAAAAGAATGATTCCTGAAATTTTTAGTGGTATTTTTTTTTTTTTTTTTTAACTACCATTGTTAAAAATGTAATAATGTATCAAAATCAATGTTGTCATGAATTATTGAACTATGTAAGGCTCCAATTACTTTAGATTAAAATATTCCAATTTGAAAAAAAAAATTATTGGGGGGAGGAGGAGATAGTACATATTTTGTGTTTTTTCGCCATAAAAAACTTAGTTTTCTTCAACAAAAGGGCCTAACCAAAAAATAAAAAAAGATATAATCGGCGAATATATCTGAAGCTGTTCTCAAGATTTTGGTGTTGAAAGTAAAAAATCTAAAATAATGTATGGTTTATTTTTAACACTTTTGTGAGTCAGGGTCTTTTGGATGCCAGAAATCTTTAATTGTATTTTGTTTTTAAACTGCCATTGCTAAAAATTTAATTGGGGAGGTCGGTTCCCAGCCGTTCCACGGGTAGACACAGCACCGGAGCCAAGCGTGCAATTTTCAACCAAGTTTTAATGTACATAGATTATCACAAGTTTTTACTCCAGCAGGACTTTTCAAACACGTCCATAGCCTCTCTCCCCTCCTGCTCCCGGCCGCTTACTGTTAAAGACAACAGATGATTAGATTAACACGTAACACCTGTGAAATCTAATCACCTGCCAGCTGTGTCTCGCCGTCAGCATGGGTCCCGCCTATATCCGATGGTGCTCGTCCTCTGTACCATAGACAGAGGCGGTGACCTTTGTTTCTGCAGGCGCACTGGCCACAGCTCCCCCCACAGTAATAATACATCAAAATCAATGTTGTTATGAATTATTGACCTATTTTTAAGGCTCTAATTACTTCACATCCAATATTTCACTTTGAACATTTTTTTCATTGGGGGGAGGAGGAGTTTTTGCCTATTTTCTGTGTTTTTTTTTTAGTTTTCTTTAACAAAAGGGCCTGACACAAAAAACTTTTTTTAAAAAACATTAAAAAAAATATATAATCAGCAGATAGATCTGAAACTGATCTAAAGATATGGATGTTGAAAGTAAAAAATGTAAAATAACGTATGGCTTATTTTTAACACTTTAATGAGTCGGACTCTTTTGGTTCCCTGAAAATTTTAGTGGTATTTTTTTTAACAACCATTGAAAATAAAATATAATAATAATGTATCACAATCAATGTTGTTATGCATTATTGACCCATTTAAAGCTCCAATTACTTCGCATCAAATGTTCCACTTTGAACATTTTTTGATGGATGGATAGATAGATAGATGGATGGAGTGGGGCAAAAAAGTATTTAGTCAGCCACCGATTGTGCAAGTTCTCCCACTTAAAATGAGTGAGAGACAGAATGTGAAAAACAAATCCAGGAATTCACATTTTAGGAATGTTAAAGAATTTATTTGTAAATTATGGTGGAAAATAAGTATTTGGTAAACAATTGAAATCTCTCACTGATGAAAGGAGGTTTTGGCTCAAAATCTCACGATACATGGCCCCATTCATTCTTTCCTTAACACGGATCAATCGTCCTGTCCCCTTAGCATAAAAACAGCCCCAAAGCATGATGTTTCTACCCCCATGCTTCACAGTAGGTATGGTGTTCTTGGGATGCAACTCAGTATTCTTCTTCCTCCAAACACAACGAGTTGAGTTTATACCAAAAAGTTATATTTTGGTTTCATCTGACCACATGACATTCTCCCAATCCTCTGCTGTATCATCCATGTATCCATTTTGGTATAAACTCAACTCGTCGTGTTTGGAGGAAGAAGAATACTGAGTTGCATCCCAAGAACACCACACCTACTGTGAAGCATGGGGGTGGAAACATCATGCTCTGGGGCTGTTTTTCTGCTAAGGGGACAGGACGATTGATCCGTGTTAAGGAAAGAATGAATGGGGCCATGTATCGTGAGATTTTGAGCCAAAACCTCCTTCCATCAGTGAGAGCTTTGAATGGTTGACCAAATACTTATTTTCCACCATAATTTACCAATACATTCTTTAAAATTCCTACAATGTGAATTCCTGGATGTTTTTTTTCTCACATTCTGTCTCTCACAGTTGAAGTGTACCTATGATGAAAATTACAGACCTCTGTCATCATTTTAAGTGGGAGAACTTGCACAATCGGTGGCTGACTAAATACTTTTTTGCCCCACTGTATATAGATAGATAGTACTTTATTTATTCCTTCAGGAGAGTTCCCTCAGGAAAATTAAAATTCCAGCAGTAGTGTCTATAATTGAGTTAAAATGTAAAAAGTAAATAATGGCGGTATAAATGGAAACAAAATAGTGAAATATTACAATAGGAATGACAACAAAAAGCAACCATGAGAATAAAGATATAACTGTAAAATAAGAATATAACAAGAGAAACTAGGCAATATTGCGTGTAGTAGTGTCCATATAGCAGCAGAGGTTGGGGGTTGGGGTGGGACCCGAAGGAAAGAGAAGGACCAAAGAAATGAACATAATGAGGATGGCAGTTGGGAGCTTTGATGTGGCCCCTCAGCAGGGCCCCGTGTGAGGGAAGGGGGATTTCCAGCACTGTACCTACTTTAGGAGAGAAGGGCGCACATCCCCCTAATGACAAAAGCAAAGACCGCTCTGGTTCTTTCTCAAGGAGGAGTGGTTGTGTGGTCTGATGCTTACTGGGACTTTTTAACAAGGGAACTTTCAAAAATGTTACAAGAACGCAAAAGTCATGAATCAAAGACGAGTTGAGGCATCTCAGTACAGATATTTTGAACCAATACGGTAGATGCCGGTGCCGATTTTTTGTACTTTTGTATAATCACAATTTTAATGCAACATTTAGAAATTAGCTAATTATCTCTTTTTTTTAAATACATTTTATTAATCAATCCAACAAAACAATGCATAATAATGCAGTCAAAAATTCCAAAACCAAACCCGACCCAGCAACATTCAGGATAGCAATAAACAGAGCAATCGAGGACACACAAACACGACACGGTACAATCCAAAAGTAGTGAAACAAAAATTAATATTATCAATATTAGTAAAAATTTCAAATGAGCTAGTTATGATAACTGCTGTCCAGTTTTTACATCTTGTTCTACTATCACATTTCTGAGTCTCGTTTGCAAGTACGACAGTAACTTGGAATTACAGTTGCAAGATCTTTCTTTGTTTTTGTTGCACCCTACAAAGTGTTAGTGCTGTAAGTACTGTACTTAATACGCACCGGCTGTTTGGTTGTAGTTTTCATGAACACATTTGGAGGTGTTAGAATCGCCATGTAAAATCGCTAATGCTAATCAGTAGCATGTCAACAGCAAAGCCAATTGATTGATTGAAACTTTTATCAGTAGATTGCACAGTATCCGTACAATTAACCACTAAATGGTAACACCCGAATACGTTTTTTAACGTCGGTGTCCACGTTAATCAATTTGTGGTAAAAATGTATGTTCGCATCGAAGGAGCGCATTTTTGGAAAAGTGGAGCAGCTCTTAGCTTTCGTAAATGACTTGGCTAAAATGAATGGAGGGCATTATTCGGGGTGTGCCGATCCAATGTTGATATTGCATATAGGTCTGATGTCAGTAAAAGACGGGTATCGGATGACATCAGCTTGCATGTAGAATGTGTGATATCATGTGCAATACAAGCAGTCCTGCGGCGTTTTTACTTGTGTGTGATATCATGTGCGATACAAGCAGTCCTTCGACGTGTTTACTTGTGTGTGATATGTGCAATACAAGCAGTCCTGCAGCGTGTTTGTGTATGAAACTTGCGCTACAAGCAGGCCTGCAGAGTGTTTACTTGTGTGAAACATGTGCGATACAACCAGTAGTGCAGACTGTTTTTCTTGTGTTCATCCTCCGGTCTCCCATAGAGGGGAGGGGGGTTTACCCACATTTGCGGTCCTCTCCAAGGTTTCTCATAGTCAGTCTCATCGACGTCCCACTGGGTTGTGAGTTTTTCCTTGCCCTTATGTGGGCGCTGATCCGCGGATGTCGTTGTGGCTCGTGTAGCCCTTTGAGACACTTGTGATTTAGGGCTATATAAATAAACATTGATTGATGGATGTGTGATACAAGCAGTCTTTCGGCGTATTTACTTTTGTGTGATATCATGTGCGATACGAGCAGTCCTGCAGCGTTTTTACTTGTGTGTGAAACTTGTGCCATACAAGCAGTCCTGCAGAGTGTTTTTCTTGTGTGATGTGCGATACAAGCTGTCCTGCAGAGTGTTTACTTGTGTGAAACGTGCGATACAAGCAGTCCTGCAGAGTGTTTACCTGTGTGAAACATGTGCGATACAAGCAGTCCTGCAGAGTGTTTTTCTTGTGTGATGTGCGATACAAGCAGTCCTGCAGTGTTTACGTGTGTGAAACATGTGCGATACAAGCAGTCCTGCAGAGTGTTTTTCTTGTGTGATACAAGCAGTCCTGCAGAGTGTTTATTTGTGTGTGATATCATGTGCGACGCAAGCGGTCCTGCAGAGTGTTTACCTGTGTGAAACATGTGCCATACAAGCAGTCCTGCAGAGTGTTTACTTGTGTGAAACATGTGCGATACAAGCAGTCCTGCAGAGTGCTTTTCTTGTGTGATGTGTGATACAAGCAGTCCTGCAGAGTGTTTATTTTTGGGTGATATCATGTGCGAGGCAAGCAGCCCTGCAGCGTGTTTACTTGTGCGTAATATCATGTGCGGTACAAGCAGTCCTACAACGTGTTTACTTGTGTGTGATAGCATGTGTGATATGAGCAGTCCTGCATAGTAACTTGTGTGTGATATCATGTGTGATACAAGCAGTCCTGCTGCGTGTTTACTTGTTTGTGAACTATCATGTGCGATACAAGCAGTCCAGCTGAGTGTTTACTTGTGTGTGATATCATGTGCAATACAAGCAGTCCTGCACAGTGTTTGTGTGTGATATTATGTGCGTTAGAAGCAGTCCTGCAGAGTGTTGACTTGTGTGTGATATGATATGCGATACAATCAGTCCTGCTGCGTGTTTACTTTTGTGTGTGATATCATGTGAGATGCAAGCAGTCCAGCTGAGTGTTTATTTGTGAGTGATATCATGTGTGATACAAGCAGTCCTGCTGCGTGTTTACTTGTTTGTGAGCTATCATGTGCGATACAAGCAGTCCAGCTGAGTGTTTATTTGTGAGTGATATCATGTGTGATACAAGCAGTGCTGCAGAGTGTTTACTTGTGTGTGATTTCAGGACTGCTTGTACGCACTTGAGTGTTTACTTGCATGTGATATCATGTGCGATACAAGCAGTCCGTCAGAGTGTTGACTTCTGTGTGATGTCATGTGCGATACAAGCAGTTCTGCAGAGTGTTGATTTGTGTGTGATATGATGTGCGATACAAGCAGTACTGCAGTTTTTTACTCGTGTGATGTCATGTGCGATACAAGCTCTCCTGCAGAGTGATTACTTGTGTGATATCATGTGCAATACAAGCAGTCCTGCAGCGCGTCTATTTGTGTGTGATATGATGTGCGATACGAGCAGTCTTGCAGCGTGTTTACATGTGTGTGATAACATGTGCGATAAAAACAGTCCTGCAGGCTGTTTACTTGTGCAAAGCTGGACAGCCAGTTCACATCTAAATGTCCTCCAATAACTACACTCCTATTATTTTGAGGGATGTCTCGATCCAATATTGATATCGGTCCGATACCAACAAAATAACTTCACATACAAGGCATGAGCCCACACACACACTTGTTCCAAAACGTGTGACAACTTGTTATATTTTGCTCCAGAAACAACAAAAACAGCTAAAAGGCTCCAGTGAAGCGCCAATGCAAGCGAACAAAAACGTGCACTTCAGGGTCTCCAAAAAAGTATTTTTTTTCCGAGCGCCGTGTTGTGGAATTTCCCAAGCGATTGTGTCTTCAGCTGCCAGGTACAGCTGCAGGTGTTCACCAAAGACAAGGTGATCCCACTTTGTAGCAGCTGGGCCTTGTCACGCTCGATGGCATTGTGTGGAAACAGACAACATTCGACAAGAAAGTCTGCTCGTCTTCTTTAGATGTGTGTGCAGTTTCTTGCCGACTCCTTTTATCAGTGCGGACATGTTTGGAACGATACCACGATACAGGAGATCCACCAGTTGTTGGCAGGGCCGATTATCGGCATTTTGACAGACATCGGTATCTGCTTTTATTTTTTTTTAGCTCTAGCAGAACCATGTCAGATACAATATCTGCACATGTGATACCAGTATTTAGTATAGTAAAAACCACTGCTAATTTTTTACATGGGCCTTTTATTTATTCCAATGTATTATTCATTTTTACTGCAACGTAACTACATCAGCAGATACAATATCTACACATCTGATACCAGTATTTAGTAGAAAAATATTCAATAAAGTAGACAGTAACAACCACTGCTCAATTTGATATAAATTGTATCGACCTTTTTTTATTTATTTATTTAAATGTCTTTAATTATTTTTTACTATATCAGAAGTCCGTCAGCAGATACAATATCTACACTTATGTTACGAATATTATTATGAAAATATGTAATAAGGTCGATAGTAAAAACCACTGCTCATTTTGACACATGTCAGTATTGGCCTTTTATTTACTCAAATGTGTTTAATTATTTTTTTACTATAGCAGAATTCCATCAGCAGATACAATATCTACACATATAATATGAATATTTTTTATGAAAACATGTAGTAAAGTCGATAGAGACTACTGCTCATTTTGACGCATATCAGTATCGGCCTTTTATTTATTTAAATGTGTTTAATTATTTATTTTTTCCAAAATTATTTTTTTCTGCAACCTAACCACATCAGCAGATACAATATCTAAACATGTGAGACCAGAATTTGGTATAAAAATAATAAAGTAGATAGTAATAACCACTGCTCATTTTGACACATATCAATATTAGCCTTTTATTTATTTAAATTCATTTAATTAATAACTTATTACTACAACATAACTACATAAGTAAATACAATATCTAAACATGTGATAATAGCATTTAGTATACAAATATTTAGTAAAGTAGATAGTAATAACCACTGCTTAGTTTGATATCGGTGTCGGCCTTTTATTTATTTAAATTCATTTATTTATTAATTTATTACTACCACGTAACTACATCAGCAGATACAATATCTACACGTGATACTAGTATTTACTATACAAATATTTAATAAAGGAGATAGTAATAACCACTGCTCAGTTTGACTGATATTGTATAGGCCTTTTTATTATTTATATGTATTTAATTATTTTTTTACAATATCAGAATTCCATCAGCAGATACAATATCTACACATATGCTACCAGTACCAGTAATAACCACTGTTCAGTTTGATATCGGTATAAGCCTTTTAATTATTTAAATGTATTTATTTATTTATTGTTTACTGTAACATAACTACATCAGCAGATACAATAACTACACATGTGATACCAGTATTTAGTATCAAAATATGTAGTGAAGTAGATAGTAATAACCACTGCTCAGTTTGATATCAGTATCAGCTTTTTATTTAATTCAATGTATTTATTTATTTATTTGTAACTACATTAGCAGATACAATGTCTAAACATGTGATTCCAGTATTTAGTATAAAAATATTTAGTAAGGTATATAGTAGTAGCCACAAATATTGCTCCCAAATATAGCTTATCAGCCTCCTTTACTACTAATAATCGGTATCAGCCGTGAGAGGAAAAAACCCTGTATCGGTCTATCAAAAGGGTTGACAACCCAAAACGTTGAAAAGAGCCATATTGGACCAAAAAGAGCAAAAACAAATCCTTCTGGAGACGCAAAAAATGAAAAGCCGTATATAAGTGTGATAATGAAGGCAACACGTGACGTAAGTGTCTATATTAGCTATAGTAGCCTACTATCAAAATGACTTTAAAAGTCTTTTACAAGTGTGATAATGAAGAAAACACGTGACGTAAGTGTCTATATTAGCGATATTAGCCTACTATCAAAATGACTTTTAAAAAGTCTTATATAAGTGTTATAATGAAGGCAACACATGATGCAAGTGTCTATATTAGCTATAGTAGCCTACTATCAAAATTACTTTAAAAGTATTTTCTATAAGTGTGATAATGAAGAAAACACGTGACGTAAGTGTTTATATCAGCAATACTAGCCTACTATCAAAATTACTTTAAAAAGTCTTATATAAGTGTTATAATGAAGGCAACAGGTGACGTGTCTATATTAGCTATAATAGCCTACTATCAAAATGACTGTAAAAGTCGTCTATCAGTGTTTTTAATGAACACAACACATGACGTAAATGTCTATATATTATCCTACTCTCAAAATGACTTTAAAAGCCTTATATATCTGTGATAATGAAGGCAACACATGACTTATGTTTCTATCTTAGCTATAATAGCCTACTATCAAAATGACTTTAAAAGCCTTATATATGTGTTATAATGAAGACAACACATGATGTGTCTATATTGGCTACAATAGCCTACTATCAAAATGACTTTAAAAGTCTTCTATAAGTGTTATAATGAAGGCAACACATGACGTAAGTGTCTATATTAGCTACAATAGCCTACTATCAAAATTACTTTATATAAGTGTGATAATGAAGACAACACATGACTTAAATGTCTATTAGCTATAATAGCCTACTATCAAAATGACTTTAAAAGTCTTCTATAAGTGTGATAATGAAGGCAACACATGATGCAAGTGTCTATAGTAGCTACAATAGCCTACTATCAAAATGACTTTAAAAGCCATATATATGTGTTATAATGAAGACAACACATGATGTGTCTCTATTAGCTACAATAGCCTACTATCAAAATGACTTTAAAAGTCTTCTATAAGTGTGATAATGAAGGCAACACATGACGTAAGTGTCTATATTAGCTACAATAGCCTACTATCAAGATGACTTTATGTAAGTGTGATAATGAAGGCAACACATGACTTAAATGTCTATTAGCTATAATAGCCCACTATCAAAATGACTTTAAAAGTCTTCTATAAGTGTGATAATGAAGGCAACACATGATGCAAGTGTCTATATTAGCTATAGTAGCCTACTATCAAAATGACTTTAAAAGTGTTTTTTCTGTAAGTGTGATAATGAAGAAAACACGTGACATAAGTGTTTATATCAGCGATACGAGCACTTTAAAAAGTCTTATATAAGTGTTGTAATGAAGGCAACAGGTGACGTAAGTGTCTATATTAGCTATAATAGCCTACTATCAAAATGACTATAAAAGTCGTCTATCAGTGTATTTAATGAAGACAACACATGACGTAAATGTCTATATATTATCCTACTCTCAAAATGACTTTAAAAGCCATATATCTGTGATAATAAAGGCAACACATGACTTATGTTTCTATATTAGCTATAATAGCCTACTATCAAAATGACTTTAAAAGCCTTATATAAGTCTGATAATGAAGGCAACACATGACGTAAGTGTCTATATTAGCCACAATAGCCTACTATCTAAATGACTTTAAAAGTCTTCTATAAGTGTGATAATGAAGGCAACACATGATGCAAGTGTCTATATTAGCTATAGTAGCCTACTATCAAAATGACTTTAAAAGTATTTTTTCTGTAAGTGTGATAATGAAGAAAACACGTGACATAAGTGTTTATATCAGCGATACGAGCACTTTAAAAAGTCTTATATAAGTGTTGTAATGAAGGCAACAGGTGACGTAAGTGTCTATATTAGCTATAATAACCTACTATCAAAATGACTGTAAAAGTCGTCTATCAGTGTATTTAATGAAGACAACACATGACGTAAATGTCTATATATTATCCTACTCTCAAAATGACTTTAAAAGCCATATATCTGTGATAATAAAGGCAACACATGACTTATGTTTCTATATTAGCTATAATAGCCTACTATCAAAATGACTTTAAAAGCCTTATATATGTGTTATAATGAAGACAACACATGATGTGTCTATATTGGCTACAATAGCCTACTATCAAAATGACTTTAAAAGTCTTCTATAAGTGTTATAATGAAGCCAACACATGACTTAAGTGTCTATATTAGCTACAATAGCCTACTATCAAAATTACTTTATATAAGTGTGATAATGAAGACAACACATGACTTAAATGTCTATTAGCTATAATAGCCTACTATCAAAATGACTTTAAAAGTCTTCTATAAGTGTGATAATGAAGGCAACACATGATGCAAGTGTCTATAGTAGCTACAATAGCCTACTATCAAAATTACTTTATATAAGTGTGATAATGAAGACAACACATGACTTAAATGTCTATTAGCTATAATAGCCTACTATCAAAATGACTTTAAAAGTCTTCTATAAGTGTGATAATGAAGGCAACACATGATGCAAGTGTCTATAGTAGCTACAATAGCCTACTATCAAAATGACTTTAAAAGCCTTATATATGTGTTATAATGAAGACAACACATGATGTGTCTCTATTAGCTACAATAGCCTACTATCAAAATGACTTTAAAAGTCTTCTATAAGTGTGATAATGAAGGCAACACATGACGTAAGTGTCTATATTAGCTACAATAGCCTACTATCAAAATTACTTTATATAAGTGTGATAATGAAGACAACACATGACTTAAATGTCTATTAGCTATAATAGCCTACTATCAAAATGACTTTAAAAGTCTTCTATAAGTGTGATAATGAAGGCAACACATGATGCAAGTGTCTATAGTAGCTACAATAGCCTACTATCAAAATGACTTTAAAAGCCTTATATATGTGTTATAATGAAGACAACACATGATGTGTCTCTATTAGCTACAATAGCCTACTATCAAAATGACTTTAAAAGTCTTCTATAAGTGTGATAATGAAGGCAACACATGACGTAAGTGTCTATATTAGCTACAATAGCCTACTATCAAAATGACTTTATATAAGTGTGATAATGAAGGCAATACATGACTTAAATGTCTATTAGCTATAATAGCCTACTATCAAAATGACTTTAAAAGTCTTCTATAAGTGTGATAATGAAGGCAACAAGCGACGTAAGTGTCTATATTAGCTACAATAGCTTACTATCAAAATTACTTTAAGTGTGATAATTAAGGCAACACATGACTTAAGTGTCTATATTAGCTATAATAGCCTACTATCAAAATGACTGTAAAAGTCTTATATAAGTGTTAGAATGAAGACAACACATGATGTGTCAATATTAGCTATATTGGCCTACTATCAAAATGACTTTAAAAGTCTCCTGTAAGTGTGATAATGAAGGAAACACATGACGTAAATGTCTATATTAGCTATAATAGCCTACTATCAAAATGACTGTAAAAGTCGTCTATCAGTATTATAATGAAGGCAACACATGACGCAAATGTCTATATTAGCCTACTATCAAAATGACTTTGAAAGTCTTCTATCAGTGTTATAATGAAGACAACACATGATGTGTCTATATTAGCTATAATAGCCTACTATCAAAATGACTTTAAAAGTCTTATAAGTGTGATAATGAAGGCATCCCATGACCTAAGTGTCTCTATTAGCTATAATAGCTAATGAACGCAACACATGACTTAAATGTTTGTATTAGCTATAATATCTTACCATCAAAACTACTTTAAAAGTCTTACATAAGTGTTACAATGAAGGCAACACACAACGTAAATGTCTGTAATAGCCTACTATCAAAATGACTTCAAAAGTCTTCTATAAGTGTGATAATGAAGGCATCACATGACCTAAGTGTCTCTATTAGCTATACTAGCTAATGAACGCAACACATGACTTAAATGTCTATATTAGCTATAATATCTTACTATCAAAACTACTTTAAAAGTCTTACATAAGTGTTACAATGAAGGCAACACACGACGTAAATGTCTATAATAGCCTACTATCAAAATGACTTCAAAAGTCTTCTATATGTGTTATAATGAAGGCAACAAGTGACTTAAGTGTCTATATTAGCTATAATAGCCTACTATCAAAATGACTTCAAAAGTCTTTTATAAGTCTGATCATGAAAGCAACACTTGACGTAAGTGTCTATTTTTGCTAAAATAGCCTACTATCAAAATGACTGTGTCGCAGGCTGAAACAAATCTTCGTTGACAAAAAATGTTGAAATGTAATATTTATTCTTCACATTTTTACAACATCAGAAACCATTAGTAAATCAGAGGCTACTGAGAAGGTGAGATAACTCCTGGAAATGTATGGCTTTTAATGGCCAAAGGTACAGATGTGCGTGTCCATGTTAAAGGAAACGACAGGCTGTCTTCTTCTAATAGATTTATTACAATCTTTAGCAAGCTACGTAATGTTTGCTGTGGTCTGGAACAAGATGGCACACAAACAACTATCTGAAATGCAGCCAATATTACATACAGATATTGTGTCATGAGACATGCAAAACTGAATTATCTACAAAGAGGATGAAAGTAAAGGATATTAAATGAGATCAACTATACCTACAATGGAGGCATAGTGATGCAATATGTACATACAGCTAGCCTAAATAGCATTTTAGCATTGATTAGCTGACCAAATATGCCTGATTAAAGTTCCAACAAGTCAATAACATCAGAATGCATTCACGCACAGTATAAAACTTTTGGTGGACAAAATGAGACAAAGAAGGAGTGGAAGATTTTACATGTAAACAAACCAATTCAGGTTGCTGACCCCGTATCGGTCTATCCCAGGGGTCACCAACCTTTTTGAAACCAAGAGCTACTTTTGGGGTACTGATTAATGCGAAGGGCTACCAGTTTGATACACACTTAAATAAATTGCCAGAAATAGCAATTTGCTCAGTTTACCTTTAATACAAAAATTATATATATATATATATAAAAAAAAAAGGGTATTTCTGTCTGTCATTCCGTCGTACATTTTTTTTCCTTTTACGGAAGGTTTTTTTTGTAGAGAATAAATGATGAAAAAAACACTTAATTGAACGGTTTAAAAGAGGAGAAAACACGTAAAAATTAATGATAATTAAATTTTCAAACAAAGTTTATCTTCAATTTCGACTCTTTAAAATTCAAAATTCAACCGAAGAAAAGAAGAATAAAAAATAGCTAATTTGAATCTTTTTAGAAAAAAAAAAAAAAAATTTATGGAACAACATTGGTAATTTTTTCCTGATTAAGATTAATTTTAGAATTTTGAATTTTTTAATAGGTTAAAATCCAATCTGCACATTGTTAGAATATATAACAAATTGGACCAAGCTATATTTCTAACAAAGACAAATCATTATTTCTTCTAGACTTTCAAGAACAAAATTTTTTGAAGAAATTCTAAAGACTTTGAAATTAGATTTAAATTTGATTTTACAAATTTTCTAGATTTGCCAGAATAATTATTTAAAATTGTAATCATAATATTTCACAAATATTCTTTGTCGTAAAAACAGAAGCTAAAATGAAGAATTAAATTAAAATGTATTTATTATTCTTTACAATAAAAAAAAAATAATTTACTTGAACATTGAGTTAAATTGTCAGGAAAGAAGAGGAAGGAATTTAAAAGATAAAAAGCTATATGTGTTTAAAAATCCTAAAATCATTTTTAAGGTTGTATTTTTTCTCTAAAATTGTCTTTCTGAAAGTTATAAGACGCAAAGTGAAAAAATAAATGAATTTATTTAAACAAGTGAAGACTAAGTCTTTAAAATATTTTCTTGGATTTTCAAATTCTATTTGAGTTTTGTCTCTCTTAGAATTAAAAATGTCAATCGAAGAGAGACCAGCTTGCTAGTAAATAAATACAATTAAAAAAATAGAGGCAGCTCACTGGTAAGTGCTGCTATTTGAGCTATTTTTAGAACAGGCCAGCGGGCAACTCATCTGGTCCTTGCAGGCGACCTGGTGCCCACGGGCACCGCGTTGGTGACCCCTGGTCTATACTATGCGTGACTGGGCCGCGAGTGTTTTGACTAGCAGGGCCTGAGGCCTGCTTCCTTTTTCAGGATGACTTATGTAAGTCGGTGGTCGCAGGAGAGCGGTAGTGAAACATCCCCCTTTAGAACAATGGTGGGGGCGGGGGGCCCCTACTGTACTGCACTGATACTTTGGGTACTTTCCTGCTTCGAGAGCAGCCCACCTCAAACAGCGCGAGGTGCGAAAAGAAAAAAAACAAAACAAAGCGTTTTAAAACCAGGAAACGGAAAATGTGTCGCTTTCCACCGCGTGGTCGAAACACTTTGTGGTCGTCTGCGTGGGACTAAAATATCACAAAAACCTGAAATTGATCTGGAAGTTTAAGTGTTGAAAGTTTTAAAAAAAAATGACAATTATTCTTTTTTTTTTGTTTTATGTTTTTCTCCAAAAATAATAATAAATTAAAATCAATGTTGTAATTAATTATTATGAATTATATTGTGTTTTTGCCATAATGATATTAGTGGTATTATACATTTATTTGTCGTTGTTTATAATTTCTGAATAAATAATGTGATATAATGTTTGTCAGTCAACTCACTGGTCTTCATTTTTAATCCATCAAGATAAAAACAAATATCAAAATCAAATCACAGGATGTTTTCTCATTTTCCTGAACTAACATCATAATTGCCAACTTTGAGACCTCCGATTTCGGGAGGTCGGGGTGGGGCGGGGGACGTTGTTAAGAGGGGAGGAGTATAATTCACCAACTCGAGTATTTCATATATATTATATATATATATATATATATATATATATATATATATATATATGAAATACTTTCAATGAATTCTAGCTACAGTATATATTTATTTTATCCTATATATAAATAAAATAAATAGTTGAATTCCCGACGGCACCTATCAAATACACAGTAATAAAAACACAGTTGTTCTACTAACTGTACTGTGCTTGCTGGTTACTAAAAAAACAAAACAACAACACTTACCTTTCAATATTTGAGTAACCTTTGTTCTGCCATTTGCGTATTGGCAAGCGATCTCCGTTGTTGTTGTAAACATCAGCAAATGAGAACGGGATGTTGCTTCCAGCTATCAGTATAGCCATCTTTGTCTCAGCATAAGTTACACCATCGGGTCTCCATTTTGTGAGGTGGCCCATAATACTGGGTTGTGAACCATGCTGCGCTGCGGACGCTTTGTGCTTGGCTGACCCTTCATGACTGAGTATATCCGTTCACCGTGTTCAATGGAGAAGTCTGTTCTATAAAATTCACAGGCAACATACCCCTTCCCCTGCGAACTCTCCTGGATAAACTGAAATTATTGTTTCCAATCGTTCTGGTACTTGCAAGCGTATTTCTTCATTTTGCTCGTCGACGGTGTAATATATTGGGTTGGAGTCAATAACCAGGCGACGTGATGAAGTTATGTCTCTTTACTGTGGGCTTCAGAACAAACTCCCTAATGCATGTTCCTTGACTGCACTTAAATGTAGAATATATTTATATTATTCATATATTGTATATATATAACAAATTATATATTTTATATTATTTATTATTATCATTGTTTATTTTGAGCAAACTGTGGTGCTGAATTTCCCCCAGGGATCAATAAAGTACATTCTATTCTATTCTATGTACAATAGATGGCAGTATTGTCCTGTTTAAGAGGGTCACAACATTGCTGAGTCAGGTTCTCATGGAGGTGGAGCGGGCGTCGCCTCCAGCTCCGTCTGAATTTCGGAAGAAAATTTGTACCGGGACGTATGATTAACATGTGGTTTATTTTTTGTACATTTGTAGCTTCATCTACAAAGATACAAATAATTGCTTTGCGACATCTAGTGGACACATTTAGAACAGCAGTTTCTTTCATTCCAAAATTTGGGCAAATTTTTACATTTGACAAACTCATCCCGTGGGCCGGATAAAACCTGTTCGCGGGCCTAAACGTAAGTTTGACACCCCTGCTTTAGTACACTATTTTCCTACATACACACACCCCTCTCTGACGTACTTAAACGGTCACTGATCCTCAATCTCTGAAAAGAAAGACGAGTTTTAGCTTCTCTTTAAAATGTCTGTTTCAAGACACGAGTTGTGGGGGGGGGGAAGCTGAGAGGCGGAGCCTAGGGAGGCAGTAAAGCGGTCCATTGTCCCGAGCTGAGGACTCCAGTCCGACAAAGCCCAGCAGTGAGAGAGGAATTCCCCTAAGTCGGTTCAAACGTTTGCAGATGTGCGCCTGGCCAAGCGCTACTGTGCACATCTGGCCAAAGCATCCCAAGAACCTCCACCCCCCGTTTCCAGCCCCATGGCTCCTCCGGGCCTGGTCGTCTCCACGCAGTAAGGCGGCTGCAGAGTGCGGATTATGGCCAGCCTGGAAGAAACCGTGGTCCTGGCGGCGGGGAGGAGAGGTGTGTGCGGAGGGAAAGTTTGGGGGATTTTTACTCGCCGGGTTCCAAGTATTTGTGCTACTGGAGGTCGGCCGTGGGCCAACACCCGCTGGAAAACCGACAGCGTTATTTGTCTTAGAAATGTCCAGAGAACGCTGAGGTCTTTGACGTATTTCATTCAGATCAAATCCCAGATTTCTTCAAGGAATGCTTTGGTTCAATCTGAGGGAGGGCAGTAATACAGCATCAATCACAAGAGAAAGCCATTTGCAGAGTATTAAGTGTCAACTGAACAATGTGGCTGTGTGAAACAGCACTTGTCAAAATAAACAAGAATTGAATAATTATAGGTGGATGTTACTTGCACATAAACAGGTGTATTAGAAAGTATCCAGTTGCAAACAGAAACTAATTAAATCTGATTAGACAAAAAAAATAGGTTTATTTATTTGACTGCATTAATTTTAATGATGTTAAATTTGGTATTTTGCATATACATTGCAAACGGAATAAATAAAGTACTATCTAATCTAATGTATACATTTGCACATCATATATTGATTCATAAAGATAAAAACGTTGAATTATTATTTTATATAATATTTTTTGTACAAGGAAAATAATATAATACTAAAATTAAAGGTAAATATACAAAGGTTCTGATTGTTTCAAATGTCCTGTTTTATAAATTGCACATCATATATCCATGTATTTAAAAAACATTTCAATAATTGTTATTTTATATAATAGAAATAATTAAATACAAATTCTGCTCAGGGTTTAGGTGCTCCTTGTTTAAAATTACATTTTTTTTGTAAATATTGCACATCCGGGTACTCTGGCCTCCTCTCATCTTCAAAGACATGCACCCAGGTTGATTGGCAACACTAATTTGGCCCTAGTGTGTGAATGTCTGTCTATCTGTGTTGGCCCTGCGATGAAGGAGCGACTTGTCCAGGGTGTACCCCGCCTTCCGCCCGATTGTAGCTGAGATAGGCACCAACGCCCCCCGCATCCCCAAAGGGAATAAGCAATAGAAAAATGGATGGATGGAAAATAGAAAACATTAAATTGATTCTTCTGCATAGAGCCCAGGTGGTTCTTGTTTCAAATGTCCTGTTCTATATAATTGTATATTACATATTTGTAAATGAATTAAATATTTTATACAATAGGCAGCACGGTGGCACAGGGGTTAGTGTATGTGCCTCACAATACGAAGGTGCTGAGTTCAATCCCGGGCTCGGGATCGTTCTGTGTGGAGGTCTTCTTAGGGCAAATGTTATTTTTTTGTCTATAGTTGCACATCATATATTCATAAATAAAAATATATAAATGTAATACTATTTTGTATAATAAATATTTTATATATTTTACATAATACAATTATTAAATAAAAAATATATAAAAATGACACTTGGGGCTTAGGTGCTCTTTGTTTCAAATTTTATTTTATGTTTATACTTGCACATCATACATTGATGAATGCAAATATGTAAATTTAATGTATTTTTTAATAATAAATATTGTGTTATATATTTCACATTGTAAAATAACTACATTTAAAATAAAACAAAGTCTGCTTAGGGCAAATGTTCTTTCTTTTTCTATAGTTGTGCATTATATATTCATATATGAAAAATATATACATTAAATATATTTTAAAATAAGTTATTGTTTTATATGATATTTCACGTATTTTAAAATAATTAAGTTTAAAATACCTAAAAAAAATCTGTTTAAGGCTTCAGTGCTCCTTGTTTCAAATGTTATTTTTTTATATATAGTTAAAACAGGCTGAATATTTTGAATTTGGAACGGTTTGAATCAGATGAAAAACGTGGGAATTGTGGAACTTTGAGGAATGTCGCATTGATTTCAATGGGAATTTCCAAAAAATGTGGGAACTTCGGCAAAAGCGGAATTTTTTTGGAAAATGGTAAAAAACTTGAATAGTCTGGTTGTTGTTGGAATTTTTCAAATCGGTCGAGAAATGTTGAAGTAGTAACATGTTGAGTTGAGAAATGGTATTATGGATTTCCTGGGATTTTGGGAAAACCGGGAATTTTTCTAGTTCAAGAAACAACTTTTTATTTTTGTCCTGATTCAGAGGAACGTTTTGACAGTGGAACGATTGAAACGTGTTGAGAAATGTGGAAGAAGTAGTCAACAGAATAAAGGGTGGAAATATGACTTTGGAAAACCAGGAATTCTGCAAAATCCTGGAATTTTATTAAACTTGGAATAAAGGTAGTTTAAATTTCCTGTATGGTGGAATGTGTTGAAGGTTGAAAAATGTAAAAATGGTGGAAGTTTGAAAAATGGCCAGTTCATTTTTAATGGGATAAATGTGTCGGAAAACCTGGATTCCTGGGAAATCTGAAGAATTTTGAAATGTGTCAAGGGAAAGCCCGCGATTCCCGAATAGGCTGAACAGTTTGAAAGTTGGAACGGTTTGAATCGGGTGAAAAATGTGGAAGTTAGAGTGCGCCGAAATCTGAAGAAAAAGAAAAACAATCAAAAAAATTTAAATTGGATATTTTATATATTGATTATTAGAGGTGTCCGATAATGGCTTTTTTGCCGATATTCTGATATTGTCCAACTCTTAATTACCGATTCCGATATTAACCGATACCGATATATACAGTTGTGGAATTAACACATTATTATGCCTAATTCTGCTGTGATGCCCCGATGGATGCATTAAACAATTTAACAAGGTTTTCCAAAATAAATTAACTCAAGTTATGGAAAAAAGTGCCAACATGGCACTGCCATATTTATTATTAAAGTCACAAAGGTTGTTTTTTTTAACATGCCTCAAAACAACAGTTTGGATTTTGTGACATGGTCTCCTTGAGATAATCCTGATACCCACTAAAACTATGGGAAATACTGTACTTTGACTTTCACAAAGTGCATTATTTTTTTTAAACATGCCTCAAAACTACAGCTACAAAAACAATGAAGGCACACAGCTTCAGTCCAGAGTATACTAGAGTAATAAAGTGAACAAAAACATAGTCCTCCTTTAGTGCAAGACTGTATAGCAGGAAATTATAAACTGGGTTCAATCTGCCCTGCTTTAACGTATTTGTATGAGTAACAAAAATGTGCTGCAAGCAAGTGGTGAGTGCTTGAAGTGGTCTAGCAGTCAGTCAGAGCTTCCGAAATGCTGTGTTGAGACAGGGTACCTCGTGTGCGCCATGCAGGGCAGACTAGCCACACCAAACTCCACCGCAGGTATTGCTAATATTGCGTGGGTTTTTCGCCCTGAGGTGGTTGTTGTTGTATTTTGGGTTTTTTTCTCGGGGGAGTCATTAAGCGACAACTGTGTGGTACTACTTTTTTCGTGTATCTCCTTACGATTCTTGAAGAGGTGGTGGATCAAATTGCTCTTATTAAAGGAAGACTCCTTGCATAACCAACTTTTTGCAGTCATTGCAAGTAGCCGTTTTTTTTTTCATCTGTCAAACACACTTTAAAACGGGCCCGGGAAATTATTTTGACTCGGGGCCACATTTAGAGAAAAAAATGTGTCTGGGGGCCGGTTAATCTATTTTTAGGAACACTAATACAACACCTCACAATAATGTCTGATTGAATGCTAAAAACGTTATGACAGACTGTCTTAAAAAACATAATGGAATTTAAAATTTTTCTATGAACGATAAAACACTGAATATTGACAAAATATGAATGTCACACCCACTTTCGATCGACATATTTTACAATCAAGTGAAACGCAATAGAAATGCAACAAACAGTGAAATATGAACGCGAAGAGTACAAAATAAACCCACCTACGATCTGATATCTCTGATATTTGCTGAATTCCCCCCAGGGATCAATAAAGTACTTTCTATTCTGTTCTATTCTATACATCACTAAGCTTTAAAACTTTGTTGTGAAAATCTCCTTCCGCGTCTGTGGAAACACTTCCCGCCCACACTTTGCTTCAGGTGTGCCCACACTTTTTCTGCAGGCGAGCTACTTTTCAATTGACCAACTCGAGGGGATCTACCTCATTTATATATATAATTTATATTTATTTATTTATGAAAGAGACATTTTTGTAAACAAGTTAAATGTGTTTAATGATAATACAAGCATGTGTAACACATATAGATGTCTTTCTTTCACGAAGACAAGAATATAAGTTGGTGTATTACCTGATTCTGATGACTTGCATTGATTGGAATCCGACAGTAATGATGATAACGCCCACATTTTCAAATGGAGGAGAAAAAAAGCTGTCCTTTCTGTACAATACCACATGAAAGTGGTTGGTTTTTGGCATCTAATTCATCCAGCTTCCATACACTTTACAAGAAAAACATTGGCGGCAAATTCCGTAGCTTGCTTGATTGACATTCACGGCACCCGAGGGTCTTGTGAGATGACGCTGGCTGCTGCCAGTTCATTATTATGAAAAAATGACAGAGAGGAAGGCGAGAAACACTTTTTATTTCAACAGACTTTCGCGCCGTCCCTTCCGTCAAAACTCTATAGGCCGACTGCACATTTCCTATCTTCACAATAAAAGCCCTGCTTCATGCTGCCTGCGCTAACAAAGTAAGAGTCTCGGAAAGCTAGCGTGCACAAGTGATGTGCACGCTAGCTTTCTGAGGGATCGCTTGTGTACGTCAGTTTTCCGAGACTCTGTATTTAGTTAGCGCAGGCAGCATGAAGCAGGGCTTTTATTGTGAAGATGGGAAATGTGCAGTCGGCCTTTAGAGTTTTGACGGAAGGGACGGCGCGAGAGTCTGTTGAAATAAAAAGTGTTTCTCGCCTTCCTCTCGGTCATATTTTCATAATAACGATCTTGCAGCAGCCAGCGTCATCTCACAAGACCCTCCGGTACCGTGAATGTCATTTAAGTGACGTCTTGGTGAAGATTGATGATCACTAATTTTTAGGTATTTTTTTTAAAAGCCTGGCTCGAGATCGACTGACACACCCCCCGCGGTCGACTGGTAGCTCGCGATCGACGTAATGGGCACCCCTGCTTTGCTTGGTGCCTCATCTGAGCTGCTGTGACGTAGATGACCATAGTAACTAATTAGATGACCATAGTACAGTGTTTCGCACAGGTCAGGCATCTATTTGTGGTAGTTTGGTCGGGCGGCGGTGGGTGGTGTAGGGGGGTTGGCAGCGGCGATGACCAAGAATAACGCGGAGTTGCATTATAATTACAACACTTTATGTACATATTTATATAATATTTGCATATTTATATAATATGTAACTACGAGCTCCGTTCACAGACAGAGTCCCATTGCTTTAATGAGCGCTCAAACGAGTCAAAAGCCGGAAAAAATAAAAATACATTTTTATTTTTATTTGTGGCGGCCCGTAATTCTTTCGTGGCAGGCCGCGACAAATAAATGAATGTGTGGGAAACCCTGTAGTAACTAATTAGATGACCATAGTAACTGGTATATCATCCATAAGCGCAGATTCCAACTATTGAAATACTTTGTATTGTTGAAGACTTACGGTCATTAGAAAACATGACTGCACATCATAATGGCAGCTACACTTTCCATTTGAAAGATCTAAAAAAATTATTTGGGAATGTCCGGCGGACCAGATTGAAAAACTCAACGGGCCGCATGTGGCCCCCGGGCCTTAGTTTCCTCAGATCTGCTTTAAAATAATCCGAAACCATAGACATAGTGTCGTTAGTCGGTCACCGAGCGAGCTGGCTTGTTTGCCGCGGCTACAGCACCGGCAACAACACACTTGCTGTTGTTAAGCTGTATCGGCCTGCCGATATTATCGGACATCTCTATTAATTATTGTTGTATATAATATTTTTATTATACAACAATATTAATAAAAAATCTGCTTAATGCTTGGGTATTCTTTCTCAAAAATTTCCTATTTTTTCGACATAGTTGCCCTTCATATATTCTGTTATTGCAGTGTTTTATTGTCCCATTCAAAGCATGTCCCTTACCGCGATAAATCCCATTTTATCGTTTACAATCGCTGAGCCGAAGGCAACGAGGTGCAAACGACGCAATCCGACGGGTGTTGTTGTCGCCTGGAAGAACTGCACGCTCACCTTTCCATAATAAGACA
>NC_084634.1:14192197-14309697 GCF_033978795.1 Nerophis ophidion
AATGTTTGAACCTAACAATAATATTATTATGAAAGAGAACAAAATATAGGCCGATTTATTATTAAGATTAACTTTATTAACATTGTTTGCAGTCTGTAAAAACATTTTTTTAAAAACCCTCATTTAAAATACAAACATTTTATGACTGACTTGACCCATTTGATAATGAAAAAAAAAAAAATAAAGTCAATGAATAATCATAAATTCAAATTGATCAGCAGCATTAACTCAGGAGAACAACATATAAAACATTTTTTAACCTACAATACAAAAATGAATTAAACCTTTTGCACTGATAAAATGGCTATAAAGAGCATCTTTTGTGGTGCACAGCTTTTCGATACTGATAGAGGCCCCCCCCCCCCACGTCAAACTGCAAAAAAGTCAAGTGTTAAGTGACACGTCAAACATATAAAAGACACTGTGGTGGGCGTGGCCTGCGCAACTGCGGCGAAGCGGGGTGTGGCAGGACCGGCTTCGAGATTGGCGACACAGCTGGAAGTGTTTGTCTAATCACCTGTCGCTCTGTTAAAGGCAGCAGTCGGGAAGCAGAAGGGGTGTATGGTGGATGGCAGAGCAGGCCGAGAGAAAGAGAGCGACATTTAACAGACAGAGCCAAAAGACATTTGCTGGAAAGCAGAAGAAAAACCATTCGTGTGCTCAGGTGGTGAAAGAGCGAGCGATGACATGGAGAGTGCTGAGATGGACAAAAAGGACATTATATTGAAAAATAAAAGACTGTTCCAAGCCCTGAACGCAGCTGTGATGTCCGTGGTGGGTGATCCAGAGAACCCGGAAGAAAGAGACCTGTTTAATGAGGTGAACTGCACGAACCACAATGGTCAGTCTTATGACAAGGTCGTGAGGTCGATGCAAGAATGAGAGGAAGCGTAGACCAGCCGGTGATGTCATTCACCACTCGGACATCCTTATGAGCGGTTTTAGTTCGCATACAAGAAGTGTGTCTATTTTTAATCCAGTGTGTTAAGCATCTGTTCATTTAAAAGTAGCAGTAGAGTGGGAAAAACTAGGTGCCTCTCTGTTGATCATTATCATTTATATCTGATATATGACGCCCAAAAGACTTCCAAAGATTGCGAACAAACAGGTGATGAAAATTATCGAAATAGTTTCAATCTCATGGAGATTCTCGAGCCATTTTATGAGATAATCAGAGTCAGAATTAGAATTGGAAGTACTTTATTAATCCTTGATGGGAGGGGGGAGAAAATAAAATCAGTCTGAGCCTGGGCCCCTGGGGAGGGGTTACAGAGGTCACATGATCCGTGACCAGTGTTCTGAAAATTGCTTTTAATAATTAATTAATAGAGATGTCTAATAATATCAAACTGCCGATATTATCGGCTGATAAATGCTTTAAAATGTGATTTCGGAAATTATTGGTATCAGTTTTAAAAAGTAACATGTATGACTTAGAGAGAAGTACAGATGCCAATAAACCTTAAAGCCACCGGGCCCAACCACATAATATCTACGGCTTTTCACACACACAAGTGAATGCAAGGCAGACTTGGTCAACAGCCATACTGGTCACACTGAGGGTGGCCGTATAAACAACTTTAACACTGTTACAAATATGTGCCGCACTGTGAACCCACACCAAACAAGAATAACAAAAACATTTTCAGGAGAACATCCGCACCGTAACACAGCATAAACACAACACAACAGAACGAATACCAAGACCCCCTTGTAGCACTAACTCTTCCAAGTCGCTACAATATACACCCCCGCCCGCTAACCCCTACCAAACCCTGCCCACCTCAACCTCCACATGCTCTCTCAGAGAAAGCATGTCCCAAATTCCAAGCTGCTGTTTTGAGGCATGTTAACAAAAAATAATGCACTTTGTGACTTCAATAATAAATATGGCAGTGCCATGTTGCCATTTTTTTCCCATAACTTGAGTCGATTTATTTTGGAAAACTTTGTTACATTTTTTCGTGCATCCAGCGGGGCATCACAACAAAATTAGGCATAATAATGAGTTAATTCCACGATTGTATATATCGGTATCGGTAATTAAGAATCGGACAATATCGGATATCGACAAAAAAGGCCAGTATCGGACATCACTAGTAATCAATTTTAGTTACTGGCTACTTTACCAAAATGTAAATGAATTACGAACGGAATTACTCTTTAAAGGGGAACATTATCACCAGACCTATGTAAGCGTCAATATACACCTTGATGTTGCAGAAAAAAGACCATATATTATTTTAACCGATTTCCGAACTCTAAATGGGTGAATTTTGGCTAATTAAATGCCTTTCTGTTTATGCCTCTCTGAGCGACGACGTCAGAACGTGACGTCACATCGGTACTCAACGCCATTTTTCTCCACCACATCACATGCATCGAGTCAAATCAGCTCTGTTATTTTCCGTTTTTTCGACTGTTTTCCGATACCTTGGAGACATCATGCCTCGTCGGTGTGTTGTCAAAGGGTGTAATAACACGATCAGGGACGGATTCTAGTTGATTTACGTAGAATGTGCATCGATTAGCACGGCATGCTAACATGCTATTTAGGCTAGCGGTGTGTACATATTGCAGCTTTACGCCTCATTTGTAGCTATGTTTACATCTAGCCTTTCCCTCCATCCACATTTAATGCCAAACAAACACTTAGCAATCGACGGATTTAAGTTGCTCCAGTGTCAAGAGATGCGAAAGTCCCTCGTTTGGTTTTTACCGGCGATGCTACGACAGAGATGGCACAGAGATGACAAGAATGTCTGGATATCCTGCGAAACTCAAAGCAGATGCATTTCCAACGATAAAGTCAACGAAATCACAAAGGTGAGATTTGTTGATGTTATTGAGTTATGTGCTAATCAGACATATTTGGTCGCGGCATGACTGCCAGCTAATCGATGCTAACATGCTATTTAGGCTATCTGTATGTACATTTGAAACTATATTTACATCCAGTGTTTCCTTCCACCCACATTTAATGTCAAACAAACACTTACCAATCGACTGATTTAAGTTGATCCAGTGTCAATGCAAAAGTCCTGATTGGTTGGTCTGCACATTTTACCGGCGATGCTAACGCAGACATGCATGGCCGAATAGCGTCAATAGCTATTTGCTCAATGGCTTCAGTTTCTTCTTCAATTTCGTTTTCGCTATCTGCCTCCACACTCCAACCATCCATTTCAATACATGCGTAATCTGTCGAATCGCTTAAGCCGCTGAAATCCGAGTCTGAATCCGAGCTAATGTCGCTATATCTTGCTGTGTTATTCGCCATTGTTTGTATTGGGATCGCTATGTGACGTCACAGGGGAAATGGACAGTGGCTTAAGCAAATAGCGAAAATCAAACACTTTTTTAGGGATATTACGGGATGGGTAAAATTTTGAAAAAAACTTCGGGAAAAAAAATAAGCCACTGGGAACTGATTTTTATTGGTTTTAACCCTTCTGAAATTGTGATAATGTTCCCCTTTAATAAATGTAATTAGTCACGAGGGAAAGTAGTCAATATGGTACTTAAAAAAAAAAAAACATTCAAATATCTTTCATATGCAGTTGGAGAAGTGTGCGTGTGCTCTTAAAAGGCGGGGTCTGTTGCCTCGTGAAGTGTGACATCGAGGGAGTTTCCAACGGAGCTGTGTTTATTAGCAGTTAGCAGCGGGAGTTTGTCGGCTCTGACGCCAGCTTTTTGCAATCTTTTCTACGCTTAATAAAGAGATTGAATGTGCTTCCATGGCTGTCATCTTGTCAACAAACGGGGTATTGTTTGGATGGCATGTTTGTTGTGCATTAATCCCATGGTGTACGTATATGTTGTTGTCTGCTGTGTCACATTGTGACGTTGCCTCTTCCTGCTTGATATCAAGTTCATTTTAGTGCGGCGCTGCTTATCGCTTTCACCAGGAAAAAAGATATTTCCTGTATATAATTTACTGGATTTATGACGCTGTCTTAGATCAGATTAGATAGTACTTTATTTATTCCGTCTTTAGGAAAATTTAAATTTTCAGCACAATCCCATTCAAGATCAGACAAACATTACAGGGAGACAGAACAGGATCGCCGACGGGTCTGCCGGCTTCCAGCGCCCCTTATAAAAAATATGAGATACAGGTAAACAAGGGGGAGAGGGCGGGAGAAAAAAATAGAAGATTCTATGTGAGCGGGGGATGTGAAAGTCTTGTTGTTGACATAAAACCACATCAAAAGTAGCGTGCCAAGTCATATCAAGTTATCGTTAACGGTGTGGTGTCGGACCTAAAAGTAATTATTAGTTTACTGGTTACTAGTGAAAGAAACAGCGTTACTATTTAACGCCGTTAAGAACAATGCACGTGACTTAGAGGAGGAACAATAGATCCCTTCCCCATCAACAACAATGCTTATGAAGCAGACTTTGTGAGAACTAACAACGATTACTTTGGGAAAATTTATGATCCACAACCTCGTATTTTTGAGCCCGAACACAAAGAGGACGAGCAATAAGTTTTACAAGCTGAGCGCTATATGGATGTAGTTTTATTGCAACAATGTAGCATCAGCAGCATTGCTAGTTGCTAAACAGACAAACTAACCATAATAAACCAAACACTGCTTTTTTCTGCAACATCAAGGTATATATTGACGCTTACATAGGTCTGGTGATAATGTTCCCCTTTAATGGATACAATGAAACAAAATTAGGTCAACTTGTTTTTCTGGTGTCTCTTTTGTAATCCGCTCACGCAGTTGGAGGATATTCTTCTTGACTAAAAAAAAAATCACACCTGAATCATTTTAGACTGTTGGAGCAGAGACAGGTGAGCAGAATAGGTGGTCACGCGGTTGGAAGGCGTGTGGCGGCGGCGTGTGCGAAAGTGCACACTCATCGTGACTGCCACTACTGGTGCATGTTTGCAGCGCATGACTTCAACAACACCCGCTGGCAGACTCAAACTCTTTTCATTTCCTCGAGAAGAAATGTAGGGGTGATGTTACTTTAGAGCAGTTTATCAGTATCATGTGCACTACATAACTACTTGCTGTAGATATTTAGTCCGTGCAAATTGTTCCATTAATTTTTGTTTCGTAAGTTTAAGTGTTGACCTTGTTGTTGTGTTCAACCCCCCTTCCCCCCACCCCACCCCCCGAGTTCCACTTCCTGCCGACTCATGCCCGAAGTCACATGACAGCGCCACAAACACATGTCGTGACCACTGAATACAGTAGAGTGGATTATGACTATGATATATAACTAAATTAAATCGTACCAATGTATTGGTATGACATGTATTAAAGCTACCCTCGTTTTTATGGTCATGTACACACAATTGGGTAAGACGAAGTACAAAAAACCACAAATGTGAATAAAAACATGGCAACAAAACTGTATGAATAAGAGTACGATTTGATATATATATATGCGCAAAAAAGTATTTAGTTAGCCACCAATTGTGCAAGTTTTCCCACTTAAAATGATGACAGAGGTCTGTAATTTTCATCATAGGTACACTTCAACTGTGGGAGACAGAATGTAGTAAATTTAAAGAATTTATTTGTAAATTATGGTGGAAAATAAGTATTTGGTCAACCATTCAAAGCTCTCACTGATGGAAGGAGGTTTTGCCTCAAAATATCACGATACATGGCCCCATTCATTCTTTCCTTAACACGGATCAATCGTGGCTTCACGGTGGCAGAGGGGTTAGTGCGTCTGCCTCACAATACGAAGTTCCTGCAGTCCTGGGTTCAAATCCAGGCTTGGGATCTTTCTGTGTGGAGTTTGCATGTTCTCCCCGTGAATGCGTGGGTTCCCTCCGGGTACTCTGGCTTCCTCCCACCTCCAAAGACATGCACCTGGGGATAGGTTGATTGGCAACACTAAAATTGGCCCTAGTGTGTGAATGTGAGTGTGAATGTTGTCTGTCTATCTGTGTTTGCCCTGTGATGAGGTGGCGACTTGTCCAGGGTGTACCCCGTCTTCCGCCCGATTGTAGCTGGGATAGGCGCCAGCGCCCCCCGCAACCCCTAAAGGGAATAAGCGGTAGAAAATGGATGGATGGATGGATCAATCGTCCTGTCCCCTTAGCAGAAAAACAGCCCCAAAGCAGGATGTTTCCACCTCCATGCTTCACAGTAGGTGTGGTGTTCTTGGAATGCAACTCAGTATTCTTCTTCCTCCAAACACGACGAGTTGAGTTTATACCAAAAAGTTCTATTTTGGTTTCATCTGACCACATGACATTCTCCCAATCCTCTGCTGTATCATCCATGTATCCATTTTGGTATAAACTCAACTCGTCGTGTTTGGAGGAAGAAGAATACTGAGTTGCATCCCAAGAACACCATACCTACTGTGAAACATGGGGGTGGAATCATCATCCTTTGGGGCTGTTTTTCTGCTAAGGGGACAGGACGATTGATCCGTGTTAAGGAAAGAATGAATGGGGCCATGTATCGTGAGATTTTGAGCCAAAACCTCCTTCCATCAGTGAGAGCTTTGAATGGTTGACCAAATACTTATTTTCCACCATAATTTACATATAAATTCTTTAAAATTCCTACAATGTGAATTCCTGGATTTTTTTTTCACATTCTGTCTCTCACAGTTGAAGTGTACCTATGATGAAAATTACAGACCTCTGTCATCATTTTAAGTGGGCGAACTTGCACAATCGGTGGCTGACTAAATACTTTTTTGCCCCACTTTATTTATATATATATATATATATATATATATATATATATATATATATATATATCCATCCATCCATTTTCTACCGCTTATTCCCTATCGGGGTCGCGGGGGGCGCTGGCGCCTATCTCAGCTACAATCGGGCAGAAGGCGGGGTACACCCTGGACAAGTCGCCACCTCATCGCAGGGCCAACACAGATAGACAGACAACATTCACACTCACATTCACACACTAGTGCCAATATATATATATATATATATATATATATGTATATGTTCTACTGCTTATTCCCTTTTGGGGTTTGAGGCGCTGCTGCCTATCTCAGCTGCATTCGGGCGGAAGGCACGCTCACATTCACACACTAGGGCCAGTTTAGCGTCTAACGTTCTATTTTCTTTCCGAGGTTTTGAACGAGGGATTGTTAGTTTTGCGCGGTTTAGGGAAAAAAAAAGGAGAAAAAAGTGGCATGCGGTGAGAGTTGCAGCACGTTGACTTAGCACGCGCCTGGTGTGCCAGCAGCTCGCTTATAAGGAACTTGGTTTCCTCCCCTTATGTGTGTCAAAGTTCAAGGAAGTCGGCGCTTTTTAACTGAGTCGGCTGCAAACTCAGCGGCTTCCTCGTTCCACACAGCTACAGACGCCGCGACAATTAGTCCTTCAAAGCTTTTTTGCCACTGTGCTGAAAATGACATTACTGTACACGGAAAGACTGAGTGGCATCTAAAGGTTCTGGCTCGGAAAACACCTGTGAAAACGCAAATGTGTCCCACACGCGCCGAAGGGGGTTCTTTCTCCCACAGAGTGGAAAAACTTTATGAATGAGACGCTTTCGTAGACTAAGGTCAACAGCAGGGGAAATATTCTGTTCATGAATGAAAGTACACTGCTGGATATGATAGAAGAGTATTTGGAAACTGGCTGAAGTTTTATTAATTGATTTTTCCATTTGCAGCAGCACAAAAGGACACAAAAAATGCTTTAGGTGAAACTGCTGCCCTTTTGGCGCCACTCCAGCCGTGAATGTGTGTGTGTATGTATGTGAATGAAATCTGTAGATTTTACTGTTTGAAAACTGGCAGAATCTTTTTTTTTTTTGCCCAAATTTTTTTATTTTTTATTTTTTGTAACGATTTTTACATTTGCAGCTACGGAGCCTTTAAAGGCCTACTGAAAAGAGATTTTCTTATTGAAACGGGGATAGCAGGTCCATTCTATGTGTCATACTTGATCATTTCGCGATATTGCCATATTTTTACTGAAAGGATTTAGTAGAGAACATCCACGATAAAGTTCGCAACTTTCGGTGCTAAGAGAAAAGCCCTGCCTCTACCGGAAGTCGCAGACGATGACGTCACATGTTGATGGCTTCTCACATATGCACATTGATTTTAATGGGAGCCTCCAACAAAAAGTGCTATTCGGACCGAGAAAACGACAATTTCCCCATTAATTTGAGCGAGGATGAAAGATTTGTGTTTGAGGATATTGATAGCGACAGTTAAATAAAAAGTTAAATAAATAAAAAGTTAAATAAGTTAAATAAATAAAAAACGCATTTGCATTGGGACGGATTCCGATGTTTTAGAGCAATGGTTCCCAAAACTTTTGCAGGCTGGCGCCCCCTTGGCTCCCCAGTGAATTCCTAGCGCCCCCCCCCCCACAGACACATATGGAAACAAACACATCTTTCTTGATATTTGGTATGCTGCAATTTGAAAAGAGAAAGGTTAAACACAAATGTGTATTTCACAAATAAAACCCAATTTAGTAAACCAATTTATTTTTTAGCAGTTTTAACTGTTTCAGCAACATAGAATGGTAAATAAACATTCCACCAGTAACCTTCATTGTCTCACACTTAATATTAATGGGATGGATGTGCTTGGTGCAGGGACAAAGGCTTCTCAATATCAGGCTGGAACTCACTAAGAAGAAGTCGTAGATCCCCGCGGTCAGTAATTTTCAGTCGGTTTCTTTGCTTGGAAAGAAGCAAGGCGACTGCACTGAAGCCCCGTTCTACTAAATATGATGTTGGGAAGGCAATAAAGTACATCTTGACCTTGTTCCACAGCACTTGATAGCAGTCAGAGATTTTTCTTTGTAACCAAAAATCTTGATATGACTTTTTGAAAATTCTGAACATTACAAGCTTGAAATTACAAACCTGAGCTTTTGCTTTTGTAGTCTATGCTGTCGGATCTGACTGGGCCAGAGCGGCGTGTGGTAACCGGACCCTGATGCGTCGTCCACTGACTCGTCCTGCTGCACGTGTTGTGTACAAATCGTCAAACAAACGTTCGAACTTCTGACTTCGACTTCGGACTGCCGCCCCCCTACCGCCCCCTTCTTCCTCACCGCCACCCCGGATCTTTCCAGGTACCGCCCACTTTGGGAACCACTGTTTTAGAGACATTTACTAGTTTGATTCTGGGAAATCCCTTATATTTCTATTGTGTTGCTAGTGTTTTAGTGAGTTAAATAGTACCTGATAGTCGGAAGGGTGTCTCCACGGGTGTCTTGACGCGCAGTGTCTCAGGGGAGTCGAAGGCAGCTATGGACGGCACAAGCTCAGCTTTTCTCCGGTAAGAACTGACTTTTTAACCACAATTTTCTCACCGAAACCTGCTGGTTGACATTCGGTCGGGATCCATGTTCGCTCTGATCCATGGTAAAGTTTCACCTCCAGGAATTTAAAAAAAGGAATCCCCGTGTGTTTGTGTGGCTAAAGGCTAAGCTTCCCAATTCCATCTTTCTGCTGTGACTTCTCCAATATTAATTGAACAAATTGCAAAAGATTCAGCAACACAGATGTCCAAAATACTGTGTAATTATGCCGTTAAAGCAGACGACTTTTAGCTGTGTGTGTGTGCAGCGCTCATATTTCCTAAAAACCAGTGACGTCTTGCGTACACGTCATCATTACACGACGTTTTCTACAGGAAACTCCCGGGAAATTTAAAATTGTAATTTAGTAAACTAAAAAGGCCGTATTGGCATGTGTTGCAATGTTAATATTTCATCATTGATATATAAACTATCAGACTGCGTGGTGGGTAGTAGTGGGTTTCAGTAGGTCTTTAAAGCAGGGGTAGGGAACCTATGGCTCTCGAGCTAGATGTGGCTCTTTTGATAACTGCATCTGGCTCTCAGATAAATTTTATCCGACATTGTTTTATAAACGATAAGTAATGAATTATTACAGTGTTAAAAATAACGTTTAAAATATAAAACATTCTCATGCATTTCAAGAAGTTGCATTAACGGTAAGAAGTATGTCATTTATTATTGGTTAACTTCAGAATAACAATGTTGTTAAAGGAGAACATTATCACCAAACCTATGTAAGCGTCAATATATACCTTGATGTTGCAGAAAAAAGACCATATATTTTTTGAACCGATTTCCGAACTCTATAAATGGGGGAATTTTGGCGAATTAAACGCCTTTCTGTTTATGGCTCTTGTAGCGATGACGTCAGTACGTGACGTTACCTAGGTAAGAAAGCCGCCATTTTAATTTTTTCAAACACATTACAAACACCGGGTCTCAGCTCTGTTATTTTCCGTTTTTTCGACTATTTTTTGGAACCTTGCAGACATCATGCCTCGACGGTGTGTTGTCGGAGGGTGTAACAACACTCACAGGGAGGGATTCAAGTTGCACCACTGGCAAGAAATCTGCCGCCAGACCCCCATCGAATGTGCCGGAGTGTCTCCACATTTTACCAGCGATGACAGACATGGCACAGAGATGTATGGATAACCTGCAGATGCATTTGCAACGATAAAGTCAACGAAATCACAAAGGTGAGTTTTGTTGATGTTGGTGACTTATATGCTAATCAGAAATATTTGGTCACGGCATGACTGCCAGCTAATCGATGCTAACATGCTACGCTAATCGATGCTAACATGCTATTTACCGGCGGTGCTAATGCAGGGGAAAAACTGCTGCCCTTTTGGTGCCACTCCAGCCGTGTGTGTGTGTGTGCATGTGTGTGTGTGTGTGTGTGTGTGTGTGTGTGTGTGTGTGTGTGTGTGTGTGTGTGTGTGTGTGTGTGTGTGTGTGTGTGTGTGTGTGTGTGTGTGTGTGTGTGAATGAAATCCGTAGATTTTACTGTTTAAAAACTGTCAGAAGTTGTTTTTTTTTTTGCCAACATTTTTTGTTTTTACGATTTGCACAGTAGAACAGGGATTAGTGCATGTGCCTCACAATCCGAAGGTCCTTAATTGTCCTGGGTTCAATCCCGGGCTGGGGCTCTTTCTGTGTAGTGCAGTGGTTCTTAACCTGGGTTCGATCGAACCCTAGGGGTTCGGTGAGTCGGCCTCAGGGGTTCAGCGGAGACAGTCAAGACACACCCTACTCATCCATACTTGCCAGCCTTGAGACCTCAGAATTCGGGAGATGGGGGTAGTGGTGGTTGAGGTGGAGGGGGGGCAGGCGTGGTTGAGGTGGGCGGGGTTTAGGGGTAGCAGGGGTATATATTGTAGGTCCTGAAAGAGTTAGTGCTGCAAAGGATTCTGGGTATTTGTTACGTTATTTTACGGTGCAAATGTTCTCCCCAAATGTGTTCGTCATTCTTGTTTGGTATGGGTTCACAGTGTGGTGCGTATTTGTAACAGTGTTAAAGTTGTTTATACGGCCACCCTCAGTGTGACCTGTATGGCTGTTGACTAAGTATGGGTTGCATTCACTTATGTGTGTGTAAAAGCCACATAAATAATGTGAATGCGCCAACATGCCCTTTGTATGGAAGAAAATCGGACGTGACGACACGCTGTAGAGGACGCTAAAGGAGAATGGTTGCCCCGGAGAATTTCGGTAGGGGCACTGGAATTCGGGATTCTCCCGGAAAAATCGGGAGGGTTGGCAACTATGGACTCATCGTGTAAATAAAAACCTCTCCATATCGGCGTATCGTGGATATGGCAATTGCAGAAGTCACACTGATTTGCAGGTGTGTAATTTATTGTGAGTTCATGCTCGGTTCATTTTGTACACCAGGAAAAAAAAAATATACAACTTTGTCTTGAATTTGAAAAAAAATTTAAAAATTAAGAAAAGAAGGGTTCGGTGAATGTGCGTATGAAACTGGTGGGGTTCGGAACCTCCAACCAGGTTAAGAACCACTGGTGTAGTGTTTGCATGTTCTCCTTGTGAATGCGTGGGTTCCCTCCGGGTACTCCGGCTTCCTCCCATGCACCTGGGGATAGGTTGATTGGCAACACTGAATGGTCCCTGGTGTGTGAATGTGAGTGTGAATGTTGTCTGTCTATCTGTGTTGGCCCTGTGATGAGGTGGCAACTTGTCCAGGGTGTACAACACCTTCAATTTTGAGTCTTTAAAATTTAAAGTTAAATTTAAAAAAAATAAAGACAACAACTAGCAAATTTGAATCTTTTTGAAAAAGTTACAAAAAGAATTTATGGAACATCATTAGTAATTTTTCCTGATTAAGATTAATTTTAGAATTTTTAAAACATGTTTTAAATTGGTTAAAATCCAATCTGCACTTCGTTAGAATCCATCCATTTTTCATCCATTTTCTACCGCTTATTCCCTTTTGGGGTCGCAGGGGGCGCTGGCGCCTATCTCAGCTACAATCGGGCGGAAGGCGGGGTACACCCTGGACAAGTCGCCACCTCATCGCAGGGCCAACACAGATAGACAGACAACATTCACACTCACATTCACACACTAGGGCCAATTTAGTGTTGCCAATCAACCTATCCCCAGGTGCATGTCTTTGGAAGTGGGAGGAAGCCGGAGTACCCGGAGGGAACCCACGCATTCACGGGGAGAACATGCAAACTCCACACAGAAAGATCCCGAGCCTGGATTTGAACCCAGGACTGCAGGACCTTCGTATTGTGAGGCAGACGCACTAACCCCTTTGCCACCGTGAAGCCCCACTTTGTTAGAATATATAACAAATTGGACCAAACTATATTTCTAACAAAAACAAATAATAATTTCTTCTAGATTTTCCAGAGCAAAAATTTTAAAAGAAATTCAAAATACTTTGAAATAAGATTTAAATTTGATTCTACAGATTTTCTAGATTTGCCAGAATATATTTTTTTAATTTTAATCATAATAACTTTGAAGAAATATTTCACAAATATTCTTCGTTGAAAAAACAGAAGCTAAAATGAAGAATTAAATTAAAATGTATTTATTATTCTTTACAATAATAAAAATAAAAACTTCAACATTGATTTAAATTGTTAGGAAAGAAGGGGAAGGAATTTAAAAGTTAAAAAGGTATATGTGTTTAAAAATCCTAAAATCATTTTTAAGGTTGTATTTTTTCTCTAAAATTGTTTTTCTCAAAGTTATAAGAAGCTAATTAAAGAAATAAATGTATTTATTTAAACAAGTGAAGACCAAGTTTTTAAAATATTTTCTTGGATTTTCAAATTCTATTTGAGTTTTGTCTCTCTTTGAATTAAAAATGTCGAGCAAAGCGAGACCAGCTTGCTAGTAAATAAATAAAATGTGAAAAATAGAGGCAGCTCACTGGTAAGTGCTGCTATTTTTAGAACAGGCCAGAGCCTGACTCATCCGGTCCTTACGGGCTACCTGGTGCCCGCGGGCACCGCCTTGGTGACCCCTGACCTAGAGCAACAGGCGGCTGGGCTGTCGGCGTCTGAGGTGGCCTCTCTAGGAGAGGTGAGAGCTGTGCTTCCCCTGTCGCACAGCTGACCTTAGCCCCGCCTCAAGGGAAGGATCCCAGACGTCCCCAAAGAGGCCAACAGACGCCAGAGATGGGTAGGAGGGAGCTTGAAAAGAGGAAAATCATTTTTTGTTTTTTTCCCTCAGTGTCAAAATCTTGTCAAGCCTCTCGACCATTGAAATCCCTGCGGGTTCGTATGTGGCTCGATGATTCTGTCAGGTACTGTCCGTCTCGAACCCCAAGATGCAGAGATGGCAGGCGTAGCCCAGGAAAACATGACTGGTAAGTGTACATGCAGGGAAAACGGGAAACAATCATTGAGCCCTGACTGGAGGGCGAGGCAGGCATGAATAGCAGCCGGTTTGGCAATTGCAACCAGGTGTGCCAGGCTGCCAATCAGGAACAGGTGAGGGAAACGCGCACCCAGGGAGACATGCAGGAAGTGGTACTAAATTAAGAGCGCTGACAGGAAATAAACACCAACACAAAGGAAACCCCAAACAAAACAAAACTCTCAGTAACAATTCGGACATATTTGATGCATTGATTTACTTCCTGCCAAAATTGTTTGAAGCAGCAGTAAAGTAGAAAAGCAAGTTGCCTCCACATTGAAGCAATTATCATATACAGTAGATTTGATTCATGACACCAAAAGACTTCCAAAGTTTGCGAGTAAATATATATGATCAAAATAGTTTCAATCTCACAGAGATTCCGAAGCCATTTTGAGTGACGATTAAGAAGCCAGTCACGTGATCCGTTTTTTTTGATTGATTGATTGATACTTTTATTAGTAGATTGCACAGTTCAGTACATATTCTGTACAATTGACCACTAAATGGTAACACCCGAATAAGTTGTTCAACTTGTTTAAGTCGGGGTCCACGTTAATCAATTCATGGTAGAGGTAGACGTAGAGGAGAGACCACAGATCCCTTCCCCATCAACACCAATGCTAATCAAACAGACTTTGAGAGAGCCAACTGTCCGTCAACCGAGAAACAAGCTTTTTAGTCGACTGAATAGTTTACTTGAAGGAGGAAGTGGAATGTTTTGAAACAAGTATAGCAGTTTTGGCATAGTGAAGTGAAGTGAATTGTATTTATATAGCACTTTTCTCTAGTGACTCAAAGCGCTTTTTACATAGTGAAACCCAATATCTAAGTTACGTTTAAACCAGTGTGGGTGGCATTGGGAGCAGGTGGGTAAAGTATCTTGCTCATGGACACAATGGCAGTGACTAGGATGGCGAAAGCGGGGATCGAACCTGCAACCCTAAAGTTGCTGGCACGGCCACTCTACCAACCGAGCTATACCGCCCCATAAAAAAAAAAACTGGCAGGATTTTATAGTAAAATTTAAAGTTCATTATTGTCACAGAAAAACCGTAGAATTGTTATTTTTACAGTAAAATTCTGGCAACTGAGCTGCAAGTTCTTGTTTTTAAACCGTAAACGCTATACTGGTTTTTACAGTGCATTGCTGTAAATGGAAAAATGGAAGCCATTTTGTTTAACTCTAAAATTGGGGCGACTTAGCTAACAGTGTTATCGTTAAAATTATGATTGTTGTTTTTACAGTGCATTACTGTAAAATAATAAAACGGTACCATTTTTATTTTTGTGGTAAAATTCTGGCCACATAGATGCCACTTTTCTTTTTTTTTTTTTCTTTTTTTACCGTAAAACATACTGTTGTTGTTTTTACAGTGCATTACTGTAAAAAATAAAAAGGGGAAAAAACGGTACATTTTTACATTTACGGTATAATTCTGGCCACATTGATGCCACTTTTCTTTTCTTTACTTTTTCTTACCGTAAAACATACTGTTGTTGTTTTTACAGTGCATTACTGTAAAAAAAAAGGGGAAAAAAACGGTACATTTTTACATTTACGGTAAAATTTTGGCCACGTAGATGCCACTTTTCTTTTCTTTTCTTTTCTTTTCTTTTCTTTTTTTTACCATAAAACATACTGTTGTTGTTTTTACAGTGCATTACTGTAAAAAAAAGGGGGAAAAAACGGTACATTTTTACATATACGGTAAAATTCTGGCCACATAGATGCCACTTTTCTTTTCTTTTCTTTTCTTTTTTACCGTAAAACATACTGTTGTTGTTTTTACAGTGCATTACTGTAAAAAAAAAGGGGGAAAAAAAACGTATATTTTTACATTTACGGTAAAATTCTGGCCACATAGATGCCACTTTTCTCTTCTTTTGTTTACCGTAAAACGTACTGTTGTTGTTTTTAAAGTGCATTACTGTAAAAAAAAGGGAAAAAAACGGTACATTTTTACATTTACGGTAAAACTCTGGCCACATAGATGCCACTTTTCTTTTCTTTTCTTTTTTTTACCATAAAACATACTGTTGTTGTTTTTACAGTGCATTACTGTAAAAAAAAGGGGAAAAAAACGGTACTTTTTTACATTTACGGTAAAATTCTGGCCACATAGATGCCACTTTTCTTTTCTTTTCTTTTTTTTCGTAAAACATACTGTTGTTGTTTTTACAGTGCATTACAGTAAAAAGGGAAAAAAGACGTACATTTTTACATTTACGGTAAAACTCTGGTCACATAGATGCCACTTTTCTTTTCTTTTCCTTTTTTTACCATAAAACATACTGTTGTTGTTTTTACAGTGCATTACTGTAAAAAAAGGGAAAAAAACATTACATTTGTACATTTATGGTAAAATTCTGGCCACATAGATGCCACTTTTCTTTTATTTTCCTTTTTTTACCGTAAAACATACTGTTGTTGTTTTTACAGTGCATTACTGTTAAAAAAAAGGAAAAAAACTGTACATTTTTACATTTACGGTAAAATTCTGGCCACATAGATGCCACTTTTCTTTTCTTTTCCTTTTTTTACCGTAAAACATACTGTTGTTGTTTTTACAGTGCATTACTGTTAAAAAAAAGGAAAAATACTGTACATTTTTACATTTACGGTAAAATTGTGGCCACATAGATGCCACTTTTCTTTTCTTTTCCTTTTTTACCGTAAAACATACTGTTGTTGTTTTTACAGTGCATTATTGTTAAAAAAAAGGAAAAAAAACGGTACATTTTTACATTTACGGTAAAATTCTGGCCACATAGATGCCACTTTTCTTTTCTTTTTTTTACCGTAAAACATACTGTTGTTGTTTTTAAAGTACATTACTGTAAAAAAAGGGAAAAAAACTGTAATTTTTACATTTACGGTAAAATTCTGGCCACATTGATGCCACTTTTCTTTTCTTTTCCTTTTTTTACCGTAAAACATACTGTCGTTGTTTTTACAGTGCATTACTGTAAAAAAAAAAGGAAAAAAATGGTACATTTTTACATTTACGGTAAAATTCTGGCCACATAGATGCCGCTTTTATTTTCTTTTCTTTTTTTTACCGTAAAACATACTGTCGTTGTTTTTACAGTGCATTACTGTAAAAAAAAGGGGGAAAAAACGGTACATTTTTACATTTACGGTAAAATTCTGGCCACATAGATGCCACTTTTCTTTTCTTTTTTTTACCGTAAAACATACTGTTGTTGTTTTTACAGTGCATTACTGTTAAAAAAAAAAGGGAAAAAACGGTACATTTTTACATTTACGGTAAAATTCTGGCCACATAGACGCCACTTTTCTTTTCTTTTCTTTTCTTTTTTTTACCGTAAAACATACTGTCGTTGTTTTTACAGTGCATTACTGTAAAAAAAAAGGGGGAAAAAACGGTACATTTTTACATTTACGGTAAAATTCTGGCCACATAGATGCCACTTTTATTTTCTTTTATTTTCTTTTTTTTTACCGTAAAACATACTGTTGTTGTTTTTACAGTGCATTACTGTAAAAAAAGGGAAAAAAAGGTACATTTTTACATTTACGGTAAAATTCTTGCCACATAGCTGCCCCTCATCTTTCTCTTTTTTTTTAACCATAAAACATACTGTAAATTGAAAAAAAATCGCTATCACTTTTATTTTAACAGGAATATTCTGGCAATTGGTGTTGTTGTTTTTTACCATACAACTTTGCAGTTGTTATCTTTACAGTGCAAAACGGTAGCAAAGTTATTTTACTGTAAAATTTGGGCAACTGAGCTGATAGTTTTACTGCAAAATCTATGTTGTTTTTACAGTGCATTACTGTAAATTGAAAAAATGGCACCACTGTTATTTTTACGATATAATTCTGGTGATTAAAATGCCAGTTTGCTTTTGTATCCATACAAATCTACAGTTGTTATCTTTACAGTGCATTACTGTAAATTAAAAAACTGTACCACATTTATTTTTACGTTAAAATTGTGGCGACTAAACTGCCGCTTTTGTTATCGTAACATCTACGGTCGTTGTTTTTGAAGTGCATTACGGTAAATGTAAAATCGGTACCACTCATACCGCTAGGCTACAATTCTTGCGATTACCCTGACATTTTTATTTTTTTATTTTTTTTTTATCACCGTAAAATCTAAGGTTTTTGTTTTTACAGTGCATGATTGTAAATTTAAAAAACAGTACCACTTTTATTTTTACGATAAATATACTCTTTTTGTTTTTACAGTGGCATTACTGTAAATAAAAAAGATGTACCAATTTTAATTTTAGGTTAAAAGTCTAGTGACTACGCTGCCCTTTTTTGAGCGTATATCTGAGGTTGGGGTTTTTACAGTGCATTACTGTAAAACGTTAGCACTGTCTTTAGGACTGTAAAATTCTGGCGATTAAGCTCGCAAGTTTTTTTTACAGTAAATTCTGCTGTTGTTGTTTTTAAAGTGTACTGTTAATGGGAAAGCGCTACCACTGTTATTTTTACGGTAAAATTACTTACTAGATTTTTACTGTACAAACTTACAGTTATTTTTACAGTGCAATACTGTAAACTCCAATAACGGTAACACATTTTTATTTTTGCAGTAAAATTCGGGCAACTGAGGCAAGTTTTTTTTACAGTAAAATATATGAATATTTTTACAGTCAATTATCGTAAATTGAAAAAACAAAAAAATATATATTTTTTTCTTAAACATCTGGTAACTGAGCCGATGTATCTATTTTTATAATCGACGGTTATTGTTTTTAAGGTGATTTACTGTAAATTAAAAATAAATAATAAAGGATAAATGGGTTGTACTTGTATAGCGCTTTCCTACCTTCAAGGTACTCAAAACGCTTTGACTCTACTTCCACATTCACCCATTCACACACACATTCACACAAGGGTGAAGTGTCTTGCTCAAGGACACAACGGATGTGGTGAGGTTGGTACTAGGTGGGGATTGAACCCGGGACCCTCGGGTTGCGCACGGCCACTTTCCCAAATGGTACAACTGTTATTTAGACTGTTATATATATTTTAATTTTCTATTTTGTTATTTGGGAATATTTTTTATTTAAAAATCTTTAACCTTATTGCTTGAAAATAATTTGTCCAAAATGTTTTTGTTTTCATTTTTTAATGTACGAATTAATGTTTGTATGATCAGCCACAATTTTGGATAATTATTATAAAATTATATGTGTCATTTTTACAATGCGGAGTAATTTCGTATTCCGTCCCTTTAGTGGTAAAAGCCGGCGCTGTTACCATGGATACCGCGAAGCCCTCTCACACCGGATGTAGTTTCCGACCAAGCGGCACAACTTCCGGTTTGAACAGTTAGCCTACAAAGCTAATAATAGTCGCTGACAGTTTCATTTCACCGAACATCTCGGACACGTATTCAGTGATAAAATGTCCCGGGGCTCAAGTGCGGGGTTTGACCGGCACATTACCATCTTCTCCCCCGAGGGAAGGCTCTATCAAGTCGGTTAGTATTTGCATTGTTTTTGACAAAAAGCCGGCTCAGAGGCTGTCATGTTTGCTAGCCAGCTAAATGCTATGTCACGCCTGGTGCTTTACTCCACTAACAGCTGCTAAATAACAAATATATTATTGTTAAATGTGCATATAAAGACTGCTTGTGCTATCACGGTTATGTTTGGACAACTTAGCAGCTCCTAATGTAATTAAAAGTCAACCAGTTTCATAAGCTAGTGAGTTTAGTTAGCACTTTAGCATGCCTGCCATCCATCCATTTTCTACCGCCTATCCCCTTTGGGGTCTAATTAATTGCTCTCTCCTGGTGTATATAAACATGCTGCTCTAATATCAGTCAATGAACACACTTTCCATTCAGTTTTGAGTTGCATGATAAATGTTACAGGCGTTTTGGAAGAAAGTGAAAGTGAAAGTGGATGGAGGGTTGTAATGCAGGGGTGCCCAAACTTTTTCCGCTGACAGGCATAGACTGACAAATGCAAGCATGCCAAGGCCATTTGAGATGTTTGTGAAGTGAAGTGAATTATATTTATATAGCGCTTTTTCTCTAGTGACTCAAAGCGCTTTACATAGTGAAACCCAATATCTAAGTTACTTTCAAACCAGTGTGGGTGGCACTGGGAGCAGGTGGGTAAAGAGTCTTGCCCAAGGACACGACGGCAGTGACTAGGATGGCGGAAGCGGGGATCGAACCTGCAACTCTCAAGTTGCTCGTATGGCAGTGTCACGCCAAATTTCTTCCCCCCTACAAAAACCTTCCCCCCCGGAAGACATTTGGCGTGACAGCCCCTCTAATGCCTGAAGGACCCCAATGAGGGTGGAAGGACCTTAAAGCTGCCCACACAGCTACCTTAAAGCTGCCCACACAGCCTCCTGTTTTAAAAGCATTATAATTGGCTGATTGTCATTGGTGAAAAATAACAGTGAGGAAAAAATATTAGCATTCCAGCATGCTAACCTTTCAAGCTATTTTTGCTTCGCTAATTTTGCAACTGCAACCCTTAAGAGTCCTATGAATCGGGGCGGCATGGCGTAGTGGGTAGAGCGGCCTGCCAGAAACCTGAGGGTTGCAGGTTCGCTTCCCACCTATTGACATCCAAAAAAACGCTGCCGTTGTGTCCTTGGGCAAGACAGTTCACCCTTTGCCCCCGGTGCCGCTCACACTGGTGAATGAATGATGAATGAATGACAGGTGGTGGTCGGAGGGGCCGTAGGCGCAAACTGGCAGCCTCGCCTCCGTCAGTCTACCCCCGGGCAGCTGTGGCTACTGATGTAGCTTACCACCACCAGGTGTGAATGAATGTTGAGTCCCACTTCTCTGTGAGCGCTTTGAGTGTTTAGAAAAGCGCGATATAAATCTAAGTTTTTTTTGTTTTGTTTTTATTATCACGCCCTCATTGGGGTCCTTCAGGCAGTGGAGGGGCTGTCACGCCAAATATCTTCCGGGGGGAAGAAATTTGGCGTGACAGCCGCTCTACCAACCGAGCTATACCGCCCACTTCAAAAGTATATGGATTTTTTTTCCTTTTAAATAACTAGTAAATGTTGTGTGACTATTGAAAAGCCAAAGCCGAATTGAAATGCTAACAATTAGCACTCTGGCTTGATAGCATCGATTAACAAAAAATATGGGCAAATAAAGCCGGCATGCTAACAGTACTATGCTAACAATTCGACTTACAGACAGCATTAGTGAAATACCAAAATATATGACACTCAGGTGTATACCTGTTAAGTTAGTTAAACAAGCTATCATGCTACTGTTAGCCCAGGGGTCGGCAGCCCTAAATGTTGAAAGAGCCATGTTGGACCAAAAATACAAAAACAAATCCGTCTGGAGCAGCAAAAAAATAAAAGCCATATTATATACAGATAGTATGTCATGAGATATAAATTGAATTATGAGGACTTAAAGGAAACTAACAGCTTAAATATAGCTACAAATGAGGCATAATGATGCAATATGTACATACAGCTAGCCTAAATAGCATGTTAGCATCGATTAGCTTGCAGTCATGCAGTGACCAAATATGTCTGATTAGCACTCCACATAAGTCAATAACATCAACAAAACTCACCTTTGTGCATTCATGCACAACGTTAAAAGTTTGGTGGACAAAATGAGACAGAAAAAGAAGTGGCATAAAACAAGTCCTATAAAGTCAAAGAAAGTTGTACATGTAAACAAACTAGGGTGAGTTCAAGGACCGGCAAAATTAGTAGGACAAAACGGTGCTCAGCAAATACTTGAATCAATGAAGCATGTTTAATATAAACAAGTTTGCTTTATAACAATTAGGGAGGTTTGTGTCATGTTTGTCCTCCTACATAAACCATATTAAAACAAAAGAAAAATGTTTCCCCCCCTCATCTTTTTCCATTTTACATATATTTTTAAAAACGTTCCAGAGAGCCACTAGGGCGGCGCTAAAGAGCCGCATGCGGCTCCGGAGCCGCGGGTTGCCGACCCCCGTGTTATAATGTTAAAGCGCTAACTGTATAATTTGTCTAAAGTAACAAACGATTTAACTCTGGAGATGTGTAGCTGAAATAAAATAGTTTAAAATGCTGGCATGCTAATTTTAGTATGCACCGAGTACCAAAATATGACCAAGATTTTTACCTACAAAATTAGCTTTAAAAAAGCTATCGTATTTCTGTTAACATGCCAACAGGTAGCTTTCATTAAGTAACAAAATATTATATATATAATATATATAAGCAAAATGAGCTAAAAAAGAAAAAAAGCTAGCATGTTAACAGTACTATGCTAACAATAACATGCTTACAGTTAGCATTAGTAAAATACTAATTAATATGATACTCAGGTGTATGTATACCTGTTAAATCAGCTAAAAACAGCATGCTAAAGTGATAAGTGTAACGTGTTAAAGTAATAAATTGTACACCCTTGAGTTTGAAAAATGTGTTAAAAATGCAAGCACTTTAATGTTAGCATGCACATAGAACCAAAATATGACTGAGGTCTATACATACAAAATTAGCCTGAAAAGTTTCCATATATTACCATAACATGCTAACAGGTAGCATTTGTCAAGTAACACAATATCTGACGCTAGGATATATACCTGCAAAATAAACTGGCATGCTAATTTTAGTCTGTTAAAGTGCTAACTGTAATGTGTTCAAAGTACCAAAATATACTACTCTTGAGATGCGTATCTGGGGAAAAATGAGTTTAAAGTGCTAGCATGCTAATGTGAATATGCACCAAGTAAGAACTATACATACAAAATTACTATAAAAAATAAAGCTAAGAATTCTAACAGTTAGCACGCTGGCCAGATAGCTTTAAGTAAGCAAACTATCAGCAAAATGAGCTGAAAAAGCTTGCATGCTAAGGTTAGCTTGTTAAAGTGCTAACTGTAACATGCGTCCAAACTACCAAACTATATTACTTTTGAGATCCGTATCTAAAAAACTTTGGGGAGAAATGCTGGCATACATCATTTTCCTGAAGGAACTCTCCTGAAGGAATCAATAAAGTACTATCTACTCATGTTAGCTTGTTAAAGTGCTAACTGTAAAATGCGTCCAAACTACCAAACTATATTACTTTTGAGATGCGTATCTAAAAAAATGTTTTGGGTAATGCTGGCATACTCATGTTTGCTTGTTAAAGTGCTAACTGTAACATGCGTCCAAACTACCAAACTATATTACTTTTGAGATGTGTATCTAAAAAAAATGTTTTTGAAATGCTGGTATACTCATGTTAGCATGCACCAAGTACCAAAATATGACTTGGGTTTAAAACTACAACATTATTTTTTTCAAACAAAGCTAACATACTAACATTAACATGCTAAACATTAGCATGCTGGCCAGATAGCATAAAGTAACAAAAAATATAAGCAAAATTAGCACAAAAAAAAATAGCAAGCACGCTAAAGTGCTAACTGTCACATGCGATAAGTACTAAAATATGTTGTGGTTGAAAAAACGTAAAAAATGCTAGCATGCTAATACCCCAAGTACCAAAGTATCACTAAGGTCTATATGTACAAAATTAGCTTTAAAAAAGCTAGCATTATATAACTTAGATTTATATCATGCTTTTCCAAACACTCAAAGAGCTCACAGAGAAGTGGGACTCATCATTCATTCACACCTGGTGGTGGTAAGCTACATCAGTAGCCACAGTTACCCTGGGGTAGACTGACGGATACAATTACAATTACAATGTTAACATGCTAACATGTAACATTAGTTAAATCCCCAAATATATACCTCTCAGCTGTATACCTGTTAAATCAGTTTTAAAAAACAGCCTGTTAATGTTAGCATGCATTAAGTACCAACATATAATACTTTTGAGGTTGAAAAATGTGTTTAAAATGCTGGTATGCTAATGTTAGCATACACCAACAAGTGATTGAGGTGTATACCGACAAAACTTGCTTAAAAAAAGTTAGCATTCAGATAGCATTCGTCAAGAAACAAAATATTTGACGCTGAGTTGTATACCTGCAAAATTAACAAAGAAAAGCCATCTTGCTTAATATTAGAATGCTAACACTTGTGCCGTGGGTTTCAGATGTACATTTTAATGTTGTGACTGGTTTGTTCCGACCGCCAAAGTACAATTAAATACCACCTGCAACACTATTGAAACCATTGTTGATTTGTGTTGTCTGTGATGACTAAATAAACTTGATTTTTGTTATTATCTAAATCAAATCCAACCCCTGGAAAAAATAACTCTGACAAATTTCCCCCCATCTGGCCTCCTTTCAGAGTATGCTTTCAAGGCTATAAATCAAGGCGGACTAACATCAGTCGCCGTACGAGGGAAGGACTGTGCAGTTGTGGTCACACAGAAAAAAGTACCGGTGAGTAGATGAGATTAGTGTGCACTTCCCAGCCTGAAAGTCTGCGCAAATAAAACATGTCAGACTTTTTAGATAAGAGTATGAAATAAGTCTGCACACGGGATGTTGTGGTCAGCATGTCTGCCTCACAGCCTCGTGTTTGTGGACGTCAACATTCTGCTGTACAAAAAGTACAATACATGTAAATAAACCAGTGTTACATTGTAGTAATAAAGCCAGCAACACAATTTGAAATTACAGCATAAAGGTATAAAAAGCAAGGGTGACAAACTCATTTTTATTGGGAGCCACGTCACAATTCTGGCCGCCCTCAGAAGGCCACATGTTACAGTGAATATAAATGTGCAATAGCCTGGTTACATATTTGCAGTGCTTACTGTTTTTGATTGTTAGAATTTTTTTACAGATTGATGGATAACTTGCTTTGAAATCCTAAATCCGGAAGACAAGCAGATGTTTAAACAGGCCACATAGATGTGTGTAAAATTACGTAGGGTGCCACAGTAAAATTATGGGGCCAGGCCTCGTTTAAAATTAAATGGTTGTTCACAATAAAATGATATGGCTGGACACATTGGAATAATGTGACGGGGCGCGCTAAAATATTGTGGCGGGGCACATTAAAATAATGGCCACATTTAAAGAAAGTGGCGTTAAATGCGGTGACAGGGCATGTTAAAATGAAATGGGGGGGGCACGTTAAAATGTGGCGGGCCACAGTAAATGAAGTGACAAGCCATTTTAAATGATGTGGCGGAGTGCATTTAAATGATGGAACGGGCCACGTTTAATGGAACTGACAGTCCACGATAAAATGAGGTGACAGGGCATGTTAAAATGATATGGCGGGCCGCTATAAGGGATGTGGCATGGCACGTTCAAATAAAATTATGTGGCGGGGTGCGTTCAAACAATGGAACGGGCCACATTTAAAGGAAGTGGCAGTCCACAATAAAATGAGGTGACAGGGCATGATAAAATTATATGGCGGGCCGCCTTAAAAGATGTGGCGTGGCACGTTCAAATAAAATGATGTGGCGGGGTGTGTTTTAAATGATGGAATGGGCCACATTTAGAGTAAGTGGCAGTCCTTGATAAAATGAGGTGACGGCATGTTAAAATGATATGGCTGGCCGCATTAAAGATGTGGCATGGCACGTTCGAATACAATTATGTGGAGGGGTGCGTTCAAACAATGGAAAGGGCCACGTTTAAAGGAAGTGGCAGTCCACAATAAAATGAGGTGACAGGGCATGGTAAAATGATGTGGTGGGTCGCCTTAAATGATGTGGTGTGGCACGTTAAAATAATGGAACGGGCCACAATTAAAGAAAGTGTCAGTCCCTGATAAAATGAGGTGACAGGGCATGTTAAAATGATATGGCGGGCTGCATAAATGATGTGGCGTGGCACGTTAAAATAACATGATGTGGCGGGGTGCGTTTCAATGATGGAACAAGCCCCATTTAGAAGAAGTGGCAGTCCATAATAAAATGAGGTGACAGGGCATGTTAAAATGATATGTCATGCGGCCTTAAATGGCGTAGCGTGGCACGTTAAAATATTGCTGCGGGCCAAGTTAAAATAATGTTGCGGGGTGCGTTTAAATTATGTTACAAGCCAGATTAAATGTTGTGACAGGCCACATTGAATGAAGTGGCAGGGTGCGTTAAAACGATATGTCATGCGGCCTTAAATGACGTAGCGTGGCACGTTAAAATATTGCTGCGGGCCAAGTTAAAATAATGTTGCGGGGTGCGTTTAAATTATGTTACAAGCCAGATTAAATGTTGTGACAGGCCACATTGAATGAAGTGGCAGGGTGCGTTAAAATGTTGTGTCTGGGTTGGTTAAAATGATATGGTGGAGCATCTTAAGGTCTTGTGGTGGGCAAACTTATATGTTATTGTGTGTTAAAATGATGTGACGTGCCACATTATGTCCCTTTAAAATAATGTGTTTGGCTACATTAAAAAAGTTGCGGGCTGCGTTTATTGTTGTGGTTTAGCACGTTAAAATGATGTAGCTGGCCATGTTGAATATTGTGGCAGGGGCATGTTAAATTGTTCTGGCTGGCCACATTAAGTGTGACATGTCAAAATGATGTAGTGGGCCAAATTTGTCTCCCCAGGCCTTGAGTTTGACACCACTGGTTTAATGCAGGGCCTCTCTACATTAAGCCGGATAACTCCTTCAACTAATAATTATTTAACCTGAGCCCTGTGTCAGCCACACTAACCCATTGTTTAAGGTCCCCCTCCTCGGATAATTTTTTTAAACGGGTACGTGCGCCGTGTATTTCTTGAATCTCCGGCTCTTACAAACTGAGTTCGGAGAGTAAGTGACGCCAGAAAGACCGCACCGCACACAGGAAGTGACGAAAGAAAGAATGCGCCGCAGCCAGACGCTTGTGGAATACCTTTTTAAAGAAGGAAACTCGCGATTGCAGCTATTTCGGACACAACACATCTCAGACGGCAACATAGCAATGTTGAGTAACGGTTTTGGATAAGACCTGGAAGAACAGAAGCCTGGTGGGATATGTTTGTCAACGAGTGTGTTGTGCCAAGGCAGTTTTCAAATGTCCAGTTCAGCTCTGATTTTATTTAGCGAAAAACTTTGTCCATTTGTCGAAGGGGAGACAACGAGAATGCAGGCTCCCGTGGGCGAAGGAGTACTGTAGAAAACAGCGAATGCATTTGGACTGGCAAAGGAGATTTGCCTGCGTTGTATGTCGAGCAATTACTCAACGTCTAGTTCTGTACTCCATGATTATTTTGAAGCCATGAAGTGGTTGAGGCCGTCAAGTACGACCGCCAATTTCAGCCTACAAGCACAGTGTCCTGACCAGATATCTAGATCCCTAGATTGATTGTTGTAAAAGGTTATTTATCACATTGTTTACTTTCACACGTCTATTAAAGATATGATTCATGTGTGATGGCTCAGGTGTGATACGCTACAATAGTCTAACAGCTGCTGATGGTGAGGCAAGCAAGGTTTACTGTTAAGAGAAATGTGGCAATGGCCTACAGTGAAACAGGGTAAGAATACACTTCCAGGTCAGAGGTAACTCTGATGCGCGCATTTTTTTGTGCCGGAAGACAGCGTGGGGGGGGGTCTTAAATGGAGGCGTGTGTGTGTGTGTGTGTGAGAGAGAGAGAGAGAGAGAGAGAGAGAGATAGCCTGGATAACCTTAGCCGGCTTAGTGTAGAAGGGGCCTAACACAGATGTGTCTTTAAATGTATGTATAACATGTTTTAACCTGGAAAAAAGCCCATGTTTCATAGGCTAATGTTCTTTTGCCAACAGGACAAGCTCCTGGATTCCAACACAGTATCCCACCTTTTCAGAATCACAGACAATATTGGATGTGTCATGTCTGGAATGACAGGTAAACTAGAAGATGCTGACAAACAAATGTCTGTTAGCAAAACATTTTCTACCCTAACACCCATACAGAGCATTTACTGTAGGTCGTCACGCATCTTATTATAAAAGTCTTATACACTTTGATGATGAAGGAAACAAAACGTTTGAAAATTTGCCAAATAAATACTTGTTTATACCTTCTTCTTTCTTTGTATACTTTTCTGCACTCCATATTGGTATTTAATTGTAGCTTCCTCAACCCAGAGGCTGATAAACTCCACCCTGAACTAAGCGTCTCGATATTGTTTCAGTTCATCACAGCGTGTGACGTTATCCAAAGGATTCCAACTAATGCCCATCTTCTTTCCAACACCTTCGGCAGCCGACAGCCGCTCCCAGGTCCAGCGCGCTCGCTACGAGGCGGCGAATTGGCAGTACAAGTACGGTTACGAGATCCCGGTGGACATGCTGTGTAAACGCATCGCAGACATCTCCCAAGTCTACACACAGAACGCCGAGATGCGACCACTGGGCTGCTGTGAGTATTCTGACATATTGTCCTCTGACTCGCAAGGTTTTATTCTATTGACAAAAGTCTGTTAAGGACAACTATTTGAATAAAAACACCAGAATAAAACAGGCCTCAGCATGGTCTGGTACGTCCAAACTTCATTCACTGAGGGCCACACACTGAATAATCAAAGCATGCAAGGGACATTTTGATAGTTTTCATGTTCAAAACCAAAACAATATATTATTGTTAAAAATAAGTCATAGATTATTTTTTTATTTTCAACACTTGTACTTTTTTAGATAAACTTCAGATCTATCTTTCACTGTTGTATTAATTATTTTATGTTTTATGCACTTTTTATTAAAGGAGATTCATTTTTGGGGGGAAAAAAACACAGAATAAATAATTGGAGCCTTAAATAGGTCAATAACATTCGTTTTGATTCAATATATATTCAGCAATAACAGTTAAAGAAGTTCCCACTAAAGTTTTAAAGGCTCAAAGTGTTAAGAATAAACCATACATTATTTTTTATTTTTGTACCTTCAACGCTTAGCTCTCAAGATCAACTTTTTTTTTAGCTTGTTTTATGCTGTTTTTGTCAAATAAAACTTTTTTATGAGAGACTCATAAAATATGCAATATTTAACCCAAATAATATTTCTAAGTGGTAAAAACATGCACCTGGGGATAGGTTGATTAGCAACACTAAATTGGCCCTAGTGTGTGAATGTGAGTGTGAATGTTGTCTGTCTATCTGTGTTGGCCCTGCGATGAGGTGGCGACTTGTCCAGGGTGTACACCGCCTTCCGCCCGATTGTAGCTGAGATAGGCGCCATCGTCACCCGCGACCCCGAAAGAGAATAAGCGGTAGAAAATGGATGGATGGATGGTTATTTGATGTAAAGTAATTGGAGCCTTAGATAGCTCAATAATTCATAACAAAATTCCTTTTGATTCATTATTATGTTTTGAGCAATGACACTTTTACAGAAAACAGCAGAATGCATGGAAGCTTTGTGTCAACATTTAAACTGTTTTTCTTTTTCTTTTTTTTTTCCTTTCTTTTATATGCTCGTGTTTATTGAAAACTATTTATTTATTTTTTTAAATAGTATTTCGAGGATGGGGATAGGTTGATTGGCAACACTAAATTGGCCCCAGTGTGAATGTTGTCCGTCTATCTGTGTTGGCACTGCGATGAGGTGACGACTTGTCCAGGGTGTACGCCGCCTTCCGCCCGATTGTAGCTGAGATAGGCACCAGCGCCCACCGCGACCCCAAAGGGAATAAGCGGTAGAAAATGGATGGATGCAAGGATGGATGTGCTACGGCCCGTCCAAAAATTAGCTACGGGCAACACTTTGGACACCTTTTGAGGTATGATGAAATAATCAAAATCTATATTTTGATCAGCAAAAATCGATTTGAACAACTAAACAAAAACACAAAAAGATAATACAAAAATAAAATAATCAACGGATATATCTGAAGTTTGATCTAGAGCAGGGGTGTCAAACTCAAATACAGAGTGGGCCAATATTTAAAACTGAACAAAGCCGCGGGCCAAGGATGAACAAATGAACCTTTTAATAGGGACCCCAACAAGTTTTGCAATGAATATTGAACAAGCAAGGCTTAAATAGGGCAGCACGGTGGAACAGGGGTTAGTGCATCTGCCTCACAATACGAAGGTCCGGAGTAATCCTGGGTTCAATCCCGGGCTCGGGATCTTTTTGCGTGGAGTTTGCATGTTCTCCCCGTGACTGCGTGGGTTACCCTCCGGGTACTCGGGCTTCCTCCCATGGAACAGGCAGAGCTTATATAACGTAGTAGTGCAAAATCAACTTTCAAAAAACAAACGAAAAAACATCAGTGGTATATTAAATTAAATGTAATTAAAAAAATGAATGCCTCTTTTCTATTTGCAGGCTTCTGAGTTAAATATCAACATTAACTTTTTCCACAGGCTAATACATTTGAAAATAAAGTAAACATTAGGTGGGCGGGGTTTGGTGGTAGCGGGGGGTGTATATTGTAGCATTCCGGAAGAGTTAGTGCTGCAAGGGGTTTTGGGCATTTGTTCTGTTGTGTTTATGTTGTGTTACAGTGCGGGTGTTCTCCCGAAATGTGTTTTTTCATTCTTGTTTGGTGTGGGTTCACAGTGTGGCGCATATTTGTAACAATGTTAAAGTTGTTTATACGGCCACCCTCAGTGTGACCTGTATGGCTGTTGACCAAGTATGTGTGTGTGAAAGCCGCATATATTATGTGACTTGGCCAGCACGCTGTTTATATGGAGGAAAAGAGGACGTGACAGCATGTTATACAGGACAGTGCCTTTAAGGCAGGCTCCCAATATTGTTGTCCGGGTGGAAATCGGGAGAATGGTTGCCCAGGGAGATTTTCGGGAAGGGCACTAAACTTCGGGAGTCTCCCGGGTAAATCGGGAGGGTTGGCAAGTATGAGTATTAGCGGTGAATGTGGTGTTACCAGCGGGCCAGCTCTAATGTTAATTTGATATTAAACGGTGGGCCAATTTTGGCCCGCGGGCCAGAGTTTGACACCCATGATCTAGAGATTTAAGCGATGAAAGTAAAAAAATAATGTATTTCTTTTTTTAACACTTTGATGAGTGCAGTCCTTGTGGATCCCTGAGAATTTTATTTTTAAACTGTCACTGTTTTAAAAAAAAAAAAAAAATGTAAGTTCAAAATCAATGTTATTGATTATTTACTTCTTTTAGGCTTCATTTAATACACATTAAATAATTAACTTTTACTTATTTTTGGTGGAAAATGCCGCTTTTTTGGCCATAAACAGGGTTTGCCTTAACAAAAAAGACATAAAAATATATTTTATTTTTATTTTTATTGACAGATACATTTGAAGTTGATCTAGAGATTGTAGCATTATAAAAACAATATATTATATGACTTATTTTTAACATTTTTGTGACTGAGACTCTTTTGGGTCCTTGCTACCAAACTTGAGGAGAGCCTTAAAACGTTAAAAAAAATCCATATTATCTTGGTTTTGAAAATAGAAATATCAATAAGGCACCTGCATGCTTAGATTTTTCAGTGTGCGGCCCTGACTGGCAAAAGTTTGAACACCCCTCCTCTATTTGCAGTGCATTCTTGATAACAATCAACAATAAAAGATGCACAAATGTGGACAATGACACATTTTATTCCCATTGTAACAGGAAGTAAAAAACAATTATTAACCAATCAACAAAAAGTGTTTCAAGCTCCACGCTAACAAAGTAATTGGACTTTGGACTGTGAGCCAACCTTTGAGAAGCCAGCTAGCCCGACTTTGGACGTGAAGAAAGTCAGAAAAAGAAAAAAAACCCTCAAATTTGTGGTCAAAACCTATAAACCAAAAAAAGCTGAGAAACGGCTGGTATCTACAAATACTTGTAAGTTGACGTACCAATGTAGTACTACTAATAAAATCTTTTATTTATACACACCATTTGAATAAATTTCAAAGTGCTACAATAACAAAATGTTTAAAACAATGAAATCTTAGCCATGAAAATCGACTAAATACTAAGACTGAAGACTAAGGCTAAAACGCATTAAAGGTTTTCCCAAAAAGAAAAATCCTTAGGTGAGCTTAGGAGATGCCAGATCGGCATTTGTAAAGCTGTTGAGTTGTAACACAAGTCAGCAGCTTCAAAAGGCCAAGAAAGAGTTGCAAGTAACTGATCAGGTTTATTGTAGCAGACACTGAAGATCCCGGCTTTAAAAAAAGCCTGCAACGTGTGGAAGCATTCAGTGGTGTGGTTCCCGCAGGTATGATCGTGATAGGCGTAGATGACGAGAGCGGCCCGCAGGTCTACAAATGTGACCCGGCAGGATACTATTGCGGCTTCAAAGCCACCGCCGCAGGAGTCAAGCAGACGGAAGCCACCAGTTTTCTGGAGAAAAAGGTGAAGAAGAAACTGGACTGGACCTTCGAACAAACCATCGAGGTAAACGTCTCAAGACCACCGCTTGCATGCCATGTAATGATTGCAAATTCATTAGTAACTCTTCCTTTTTCCTGTGCCAGACGGGGATCTCCTGTCTGTCGACTGTTCTCTCCATCGACTTCAAGCCCTCTGAGCTGGAGGTGGGCATGGTCACAACACAGGACCCCAAGTTCAGGTAACAATGATGAAAGACAAAAAAAAGACTTGAGTTGCAATTTGAGGTTAATAGTTAAACAACTAGATGTACAATGAGGTGACATAATGATAAATAGATATTGTTGTTTCTTTTATTCCATTTATAGCTGATGTAAGCAGTTTTAGTCCATAAGGTCACAAACTTAATACATTTCCACAATAGAGCTGGCAATCTTTTGGGTACATCACAATTTACATTTGGGCTGACTATTCCACTCAGAATCAATTCTTGATTCAACACGGTTCTCGCAATATATTGGAATATCAATGATAATAACACCTTTTCAAAACATTTACTCCGTTACATTTACTTGAGTAACTTTTGGGATAAATTGTACTTCTACGAGTAGTTTTTATGCGACATACTTTTACTTTTACTTGAGTATACTTATAGAGAAGAAACGCTACTTTTACTCCGTTCCATTTATCTACATTCGGCTCGCTACTCGCTACTTTTGTTTATCGATCTGTTAATGTTTGTTTTGTTTTTTCAAAGTAGGATCTACGCATGCCTGCGTTTCACCAATCAAACAGAGCCAGGCGGTCACATGATATGACAAAATGTTTTACTTTTCAAATCAATTCTTGAAAACCATGGATCTCTTTAGAATCGGAATAAATAAAAATCGCCTTTAGGATGTGACTCGCTTTTTTTTTTGTACAGTAGTAAAAAAAAAACTTTTCAAACAGGATTACAAAAGTTATTCTTGGCTGCTGCCATACAATTTATATTTTATTTTTATACAACCCAATCCCATATTTACAACACTCAGGATAGAAAATTAAAAAGAAATTAACAAGACATACATTGGGGCGGCATAGCTCGGTTGGTAGAGTGGCCGTGCCAGCAACTTGAGGGTTGCAGGTTCGATTCCCGCTTCCGCCATCCTAGTCACTGGCGTTGTGTCCTTGGGCAAGACACTTTACCCACCTGCTCCCAGTGCCACCCACACTGGTTTAAATGTAACTTAGATATTGGGTTTCACTATGTAAAGCGCTTTGAGTCACTAGAGAAAAGCGCTATATAAATATAATTCACAATTCACAAGTACAATAAATACAGTACGAAAAAAGGACAACCAAAAAATATTAAAAACAACAATTTCAAAAATAATATCAATAAAAGTTTGTTTTTCGTCCAAAAATGTATTCTCAAAAAAATATACTTATTTAAATTTGCAGAACAAAAACATTTTATGTTATTTTTTTAAATGGATTCTCGAAAAACTGTGTTTTGGACGTGAATCTATCTTTTTTTAACAACTCTTATATTTATATATATATTATTTTACATTTATAGAAAATAATAAAAGCAACACTATCAATATAATAACATCAATAATATTTTAATGTTTTTATCCCAAAATGTATTCTTAAAATATTATATTTTTAAAATTTGCAGAACAAAATTCTCTTTTTTTCTTAATTAGATTTTCTAAAAAAAAATGCGATTTGGTGAGAACCTTTTTTTTTTTTAATTTTTTTTTTATTTTTATTTTTTTATAGGCACCCCTATTATTAACCTTTCAAAATTACATCGACATGCTCAACCAATCGTTTGCCGGTTAAAAGTAATTTGTGTAAATGAAGAAAATTAAGTACATGTGTACACTGGAGTAGAGAGTTATTCCTGAATACATGTTTGACTGGAAAAGAAAAACAACAAAAACTGCATAATGGCCTTGCAGTCCGTGAGGAGCCTCCTTTTGCATGAAGAAGTGCATGTTAAATATATGAAATGTATTATTAAAATATTATTAAAGCATATTCAGAGTCGTTTCCTGCTCTTTCACCGATAAGAGCATCATGGCAAATTTCCCATAATCTTGCCATTGACCCCCGTGGCGTGAAGCATTAGGGCTGGTGTTGTTACAGCACTAGTACTGCATCAAAGTTTACAAGTTTGTTTCAATTTAAATGTATTTTTAGAACAAAAAATTTATCAAATTCAATTGAAACCGATTTAAGAAAGTCCAAAAAGGTGTGGTGCAGTTGAGAAAATGGCTGTGCCAGCAACCTGAGGGTTCCTGGTTCAATCCCCACCTTCTACCATCCTAGTCACGTCCGTTGTGTCCTTGAGCAAGACTCTTCACCCTTGCTCCTGATGGGTCCTGGTTAGCGCCTTGCATGGCAGCTCCTGCCATTAGTGTGTGAATGTGTGTGTGAATGGGTGAATGTGGAAATAGAGTCAAAGCGCTTTGAGTTCCTTTTAAAATTAGGTAGAAAAGCGCTCTACAAGTATAAGTATAACCCACAAATGGTTTCACAAAAACAAAGTGTGAAAAATCGTACTTTCCGTATTGTGCGGACAATAGAACGCACGGTGTGTAAGCCACTCCCACAAAATTAAAATATATATATATATTAGTGTTTATCACAGGTCAGGCATCTATTTGTGGTGGTGTGGTCGGGCGGCGGGGGGGTAGGGTTCGGGTGGGGGGGGGGCAGCGGCGGTGGCGATGACCAAGAAGAACACGGAGTTGGAATATAATTACAACACTTTATGTACATATTTATATACATATTTATATAATATTTACATATTTATATAATATGTAACTACAAGCTCCATTCACAAACAGAGTCCCATTGCTTTTATAAGCGGTCGAGCGAGTCAAAAGCCCCAAAAAATAAAATAAAAATTTTTTTGGGGGGTTTTATTTGTGGCGGCCGTAATTCTTTCGTGGCGGGCCGCCACAAATAAATGAATGTGTGGGAAACCCTGTAATAATAATTAGCCATATATCAGCAGCACTAGACTGTAAACTGCAAATATATAAGTTATGAAATGAGTTATTTAGACAAATATTTTGTAAATGTTTATTTACATACCATAATTGTTTCCAAACGGTGTCTGTAACACGGCAGTAAAACAGCTGATCAAACAAAACACAAGTCATCATCATGGACCCACTCGCTGCGCAAGCTACCACGCCAATCAGCTAAACAGAAACTAACTCCACGGTGACCTTTTGGTGAATTTAATGAGGAATTGGTGAAAGTGAAACAACAAAAAACGAATGCCATTGTAAGTTAAAAATCCTAACACAGACACTTGTAAACGGGTTAGCATATTAGCTAATACTAACGACGCTAGCTTTTGTCAGAATAATTGTATCTAAGTTATCACAAAACATTGTGTTTCAATGAGTTCCCGGCGAGCAGCCAAAAGCTGTCTTTCATCCTACCAAACAGAAGGCTTGTAAAACTCTACTGACCTTTTCTTTGAAATGTTTTACAACTTTTTCTTTGAACTGTTTTGTAACCAAAGGCGATGGCTGTTTACGACCCCCCTCTCTTAGAAACAGCTGTTGCCTTGTAATCAGGGAAAATCCAAATAAAAGAGGAGGCGTACAATTTTTCGTCAGAACGTAGGACGATGTCTACTTGTTTCTCCTCAATTGAGCCAAATTGAATTTAGTCTCTGTTTGATTCCTTGCTTCTTGTCTTGTTTAATAGATGTCATCAGTGTTTGAACCTGACAGCTTGATTAGATGACAATAGTACGTACAAATCTGGCATGAAAATACTCCTACAGACATCTCACATGGGACGGTTTAATAAGTAAGAATTGTTTTAGTTATATTGGAAAACTTACAAACGTTGCTTGGAGTGATGAATGAAGAATGCAATAGAGGAAAAACGCTATGAACGACTAGAACATGGGTGTCAAACTCTGGCCCGCGGGCCAAATCGGGCCCGCCATGTAATTTAATATGGCCCTTGAGACAATATCAATTTAGCATTAGAGCTGGCCCGCCGGTGTTATACAGCGTCGATGCCGCTGTAACACCGAATTCACCACTAATACTCATACTTGCCAACCCTCCTAATTTTCCCGGTAGACTCCCGAAGTTCAGTGCCCCTCCCGAAAATCTCCCGGGGCAAACATTCTCCCGAATTTCTACCGATTTCCACCTGGACAACTATATTGGGGGCGTGCATTTAAGGCACTGCCTTTAGCGTTCTCTACAACCTGTCGTCACGTCCGCTTTTCCTCCATACTAACAGGATGTCACATAATATTTGTGGCTTTTACACACACACGCACAAGTGAATGCAAGGCATACTTGGTCAACAGCCATACAGGTCACACTGAGGGTGGTCGTATAAACAACTTTAGCACTGTTACAAATATGCACCACACTGTGAACCCACACCAAACAAGAATGACAAACACATTTCGGGTGAACATCCGCACCGTAACACAACAGAACAAATACCCAGAATCCCTTGCAGCACTAACTCTTCCGGGAAACTTCCAGCAAACTGAGCAATAATTAACGTTTTATTCATGCATTTTCTCTTGCTACTTCAAGGCTTGAATGTTTGGTTCATTCATTATTGTTATTTTATTTTCAAATGTATTATTAGCCTGTGGAAATAAATTGATATTTACCTTAGAAGATTGCAAATAGAAAAAAAGGCATAACATTTTTGTTTAAATTGTATTTGATGTACCATTGATATTTTTTTAATTATTATTATTATTATTTGAAACTGGATTTTGCATGTCACTATAAAGTTATATAAGCCTTGCTTGTTCAATATTTAATGCAAAACTTGTTTGGGTCCCTATTAAAAGGTTAATTTATTCAACCTTGGCCCGCGGCTTTGTTCCGTTTAAAATTTTGGCCCACTCTGTATTTGAGTTTGACACCCCTGGACTAGAAGACTGAACAACACCTCTTCTTCCGGTTTAAACGGGAGAAATTCACATTTGCTCAGCAGCACCTGGAGTGAGCAAACCCATCCGAAAGCCGGCGCTACAGTGCAAAAAAACAATTATTTTCAGTGTGTTTGCATGTTTTTTAGGGGAAATTATTTGGAAGAAGAAAAATCCACAAATTAGCATATTAGCCGCGGGGTTCAATGCGTGAGAAAAAAGTACCAACTTGTATTCTGTAATTTAGGGTATGCGTGATCCATCTTGCCTATACCCTGTAAAGTCCCAAGTGAGCTGGAGCCTGTCCTGCAACACCATGGCCGGCCTGGTCCTCGGCCAATCACAGGGCATTGACAGTCAGCTGACTGAACCACTCCACTATCAGTGCTCATTAAAAAGAGCAGCGTTGGGGTAGACCTGTCCTCCATCGTCGCACTCACTCACCTGTGTCCTCTCTCCAGGATTCTGACGGAGACAGAAGTGGACACTCACCTGATGTCCCTGGCAGAGCGGGACTGAGCCAGCAGGGAGAGAGGTCACATGTTGGTTTGCTGTACATTACACACACTGTTTAATTCAATAATAACAATTAAAAACACACATTTTGAAGTAAAATATCTTTCACGGTGTTTTATCGGCACGCTTGCAAGGGTTTTTTACAGCACTCGACGGGTTTTATGTCGAAAGAAGTGGCCGTGTCGCGCACATCCGGTTTCATCACAGCTGCTTTCATGTGTCAAATTGGGAGCGTGAACTTCCTGTTGTAGCACACGGTCTGATCACATGACACATCTGACTTCAGAACAATGTTTTATCACTGTGGTTCAGCGCACTGATGGGTTTTTATATTGTTTATTGTTTATTAAATGGATCCCCATTAGCTGACGCCAAAGCGACTGCTACTCTTCCTGGGGTCCATATAGGTGCATACAAAATTAAAATAAAACGAATACATGCATTACAAAACATTCATATTATATGCTACATTATATTCCTTTATTTTGATACAAAAACCTAGTATGCTGCTGTTAGCATGATAGTTTTATTCAACTCATTTTGAAGGTATATACATACATTTATACATATACACATAAATCCCCATTATTAATTATTTACTTGTTAAATTATATCTCAGTTCTGTACACTGCTACTGGAATTAAAATTGTCCTGAGGGAACTCTCCTGAAGTAATCAATAAGGTACTATCTATATAAGATTCATATTTTGGTACTTGACACGTTAAATGTTAGCATGCTAAATTTAATGTTTTAGCATACAAACACTAGCATCCCAGCTTTATTTTTTTTTAGCTAATTTAGTAGCTATGCATCTCAGTCAGATGGTACTTGACGCATGATATCTGTTAGCATACCAGCGCTAGAGTATTTTAACATGTAAACATTAGCATCCTAGCATTTTTCTGACCAAATTTAGTAGCTGTACATCTCATAGTCATATATTTTGGTACTTCACTAATACTACTGTTAGCATGCAATTACTACCATGCTGCTGTTAGCATGCTAGTTTTATTTAACTCATTTTACAGGTACATGTGAGTCATATGTTGATACTTGGCACATGTTAACTATTAGCATGCTAAATTAAACATTTTACCATACTAAAAGTAGCATGCCAGCTTTTTATTTTTAGCTAATTTAGCAGCCATGCACTTAAGTAATACATTTTGGTACTTGATGCATGGTAACTGTTAGCATACCAGCATTGATTGATTGATTGATTGAAACTTTTATTAGTAGATTGCACAGTACAGTACATATTCTGTACAATTGACCACTAAATGGTAACACCCGAATAAGTTTTTCAACTTGTTTAAGTCGGGGTCCACATAAATCAATTCATGGCACTAGTATTTTAACATGTTGACATTAGCATGCGAGCTTGTTTTAAGCTAATTTGGCAGCTATGCACCTCAGTCATACATTTTGTGACTTGATGCATGGTAACTGTTTGCATTTTTACATGATAACATTAGCATGATTGCATTTTTTTATCCAAAATTTAGTAGCTATACACCTCAGAGTCATATGTTTTGGTATTTCACTTTTGCTACTGTTAGCATGCCAGTTTTATTCACTTTATTTTACTGGCATGTACATATATACGAGTCATATATTTTGGTACTTGACACATGTTAACTTTAGCGTTCTAGCATACAAACATTACCATGTAGCTAATTTAGCAGCTATACACTTTAGTCATACATTTTGCGACTTGACGCATGGTAACTGTTTGCATTTTAACATGCTAACATTAGCATATTGCATTTTTTTATCCAAAATGTAGTAGCTATACACCTCAGAGTCATATGTTTTGGTATTTCACTATTGCTACTGTTAGCATGCTAGTTTTATTCACTTTGTTTTACAGGCATGTACGTATATACGAGTCATATATTTTGGTACTTGACACATGTCAACTTTAGCATTCTAGCATAAAAACATTAGCATGTAGCTAATTTAGCAACTATACACCTCAGTCATACATTTTTGTGACTTGACGCATGGTAACTGTTTGCATTTTAACATGTTTACATTAGCATGATTGCATTTTTTTTATCCAAAATTTAGTAGCTATACACCTCAGAGTCATATGTTTTGGTATTTCACTTTTGCTACTGTTAGCATGCTAGTTTTATTCACTTTATTTTACAGGCATGTACATACATACAAGTCATATATTTTGGTACTTGACACATGTTAACTTTAGCATTCTAGCATACAAACATTAGCATGTAGCTAATTTAGCAGCTATACACCTCAGTCATACATTTTGTGACTTGACTTATGGTAACTGTTTGCATTTTGACATGTTTACATTAGCATGGTTGCATTTTTCTTATCCAAAATGTAGTAGCTATACACCTCAGAGTCATATGTTTTGGTATTTCACTTTTGCTACTGTTAGCATGCTAGTTTTATTCACTTTATTTTACAGGCACGTACATACATACGAGTCATATATTTTGGTACTTGACACATGTTAACTTTAGCATTCTAGCATAAAAACATTAGCATGTAGCTAATTTAGCAGCTATACACCTCAGTCATACATTTTGTGACTTGACTTATGGTAACTGTTTGCATTTTAACATGTTTACATTAGCATGATTGCATTTTTTTTATCCAAAATTTAGTAGCTATACACCTCAGAGTCATATGTTTTGGTATTTCACTATTGCAACTGTTAGCATGCTATTTTTATTCACTTTATTTTACAGGCATGTACATATATATGAGTCATATATTTTGGTACTTGACACATGTTAACTTTAGCATTCTAGCATACAAACATTAGCATGTAGCTAATTTAGCAGCTATACACCTCAGTCATACATTTTGTGACTTGACGCATGGTAACTGTTTGCATTTTAACATGCTAACATTAGCATATTGCATTTTTTTTTTATCCAAAATTTAGTAGCTATACACCTCAGAGTCATATGTTTTGGTATTTCACTATTGCTACTGTTACCATGCTAGTTTTATTCATTTTGTTTTACAGGCACGTACATACATACGAGTCATATATTTTGGTACTTGACACATGTTAACTTTAGCATTCTAGCATACAAACATTAGCATGTAGCTAATTTAGCAGCTATACACCTCAGTCATACATTTTGTGACTTGACGCATGGTAACTGTTTGCATTTTAACATGCTAACATTAGCATATTGCATTTTTTTTATCCAAAATTTAGTAGCTATACACCTCAGAGTCATATGTTTTGGTATTTCACTATTGCTACTGTTAGCATGCTAGTTTTATTCACTTTGTTTTACAGGCATGTACATATATACGAGTCATATATTTTGGTACTTGACACATGTTAACTTAAGCATTCTAGCATACAAACATTAGCATGTAGCTAATTTAGCAGCTATACACCACAGTCATACATTTTGGTACTTTTATACTGTTAGCATACCAGCGCTAGTAATTCAACATGTTAACATCAGCATGCTTGCATTTTTCTTAAGAAATCTAGTAGCTATACATCTCAGTTTTTGTACTTCACTAATGCTACCTAAAGGCATGAGCATGCTAGTTTTATTTCACTCATTTTACAGGTATACATATGAGTCATATATATTGATACTTGACATGTTAACTGTTAGCATGCTAAATTTAACGTTTTAGCATACTAACATTAACATGCCAGTTTTTTAAAAGCTAATTCATTGGCTCTGCACCTCAAAATCTAGCTTTTAGTACTTCACTAATACCAATTTGCTAGCATGCTGGTGTTGACGTGATAGTTTTAGTATTTTTTAAATAATTTTAAGTCATATTTTTTGTAACTCGGGCTATCAGCATGCTAACTGATAGCATTTCAGTTAGGCTTTTAAACATTTTCCAGTATTTGTATATACTTTGCATATAAGCTTCCTGCTTACTGTGACAAAGCAAAAAGTTCCTTGCCAGACCGGAGGTATGACTTGAATGTTTGGTGTAGTTCGGGACTTTTTACGCCCGTGACTCACCTCTCGGCGACCTCGCCCAACACCAGGAAATCCCGGGAGGTCTCAAAGGAACCGTTTTGGGCCCGCGTGTATTTCAAGTGCGGCTCGTAACTCTGACATGCTGTCAGTCGACGTGTCGTGACTAATTGTGGTTGTGTTCCAGTCGAGGGAGAAAAAAGCCTCACACAGACCAGTGATTCATTCTTATAGGCTTCTTTTTAATCATGAAGCAAGTTGGTAGTGTTTGATTGAACATATGTACACGTACAAAAATAATATCTCTGTATTTACACTTTTATACACGCCATTCACGTCCTTATACGGCTTCCGAGACAACTGGGGGTCTTCTGGACCGGACCGGACACCGTCTTCCCTCTTGGGACTGCCAGGGCCAGCACTGCTTGGACCTTCCAGGCGGGTCTTTGATATCTCTCTATCTCTCTCTCTCTCTCGACAGCAAAAGCGGTAGATTTTACTGCCCGAACTTTATGTCGTCGTACGTCTGCGGGGAAGAAAGGGGGTTAAAAACCACGGTCATGATGCCAACACTAGTGTAAATGCTAATGGTGCACAAAAACTTGATTCACATCCGAATCATCATTTTATTCACCTCTATTCTAAATTGAATTATACTTTTTAAGAATTTTTTTTTTTTAATTCTAAAAATATTCAAAAAATTCTATAAAAATACATTTTTCAATGTTTTTATTTAAAAAACTAAAACATTCAAATCGCAATTTGTATTCATCTGGATTCTAAAATGATTTTCCAAAAATGTTTTCAACTAAAAACATTTGTTTAAACATGTTTCTACAAGAATCAGTTTTTAAAGACATATTTTAAAAAATAAAAAAAATATTCCACATCTTGATTGTAAATCTATTCATGATTTATTTTTTTTTAAATCGATTCTAATATTTTTCAATTTTTTTTTTTACAAAAATCTATTTTTAAAAGTATATTTTTTTATTAAATCATGTGTTTATATCTAAATTGCGATTCTTATTCAACTTGGTTATAAATCGATTCATAATTTTCAACAATCCATTAAAAAATTAGCTTTAACATGATTTTTTAAGAACCAATTTTTTAAAGATGTTTTAAAAACAATAATAAAAAAAAAGTTTAACAGTTTAAAGACATTTTAAAACAATTCTGTTGACATCCACCTCTTAATTCTAATTGATCCCGATTCTAAATCTATTCATAATTTTCAGAAATCGATTATTTTTTTCTTCTTTTTTTTAGTTCTGTGGTCATCTAAATCTGTATTCTAATTGATTATGATTCTAAATTGATGCATAAACTAATTAAAAACTTTTATTTCAAAGACATTTTTGTATGTTTTATTTAACGATAATTGATTTTTTTAAAAAGGCGTTTAAAAAAATCTATTCACATCTGAATTGGCATTTTTATTCATTTTGATTTTAAACAAATTCATAATTTTCAAAAAATGTTGTTGAAAAAATGTTTAACCTTTTTTTTTAAGAATCAATTTAAAAAAATACTTGTTGTAAACCATCTTCAATAAACCAGAAAGAGCTATTTTAAACTGTAACCTGTTTTGAAAAAGTTATATTATAATATAATTAATTATACGAAATTGTGAGAATCGGTTTCAATCAAGAATCTATTCTGAATCGAATCGGATGGAATGCTTAGGTGCCCAAAGATTCACACCCTCAGTAAACGCACCTCCATGTCGCTGTCGTCCGATTCGCTGTTCTCCGATTCGTAGTCGGGCAAAGCCCTCATCTCCAGCGCCGTCTTCTCGTGCAGCTGGCAGCGTATGTCCTCATCCTGGCGCCCGTACGTGAGGTGGTAGGGCGTGAAGCCGCCGTAATTTAAGCAGTTGACGTCGGCGCCGAGGTCCAGGAGACGACGGACCAGCGCAGGGTTCTGGAAGTCCACCGCCAAATGTAACGCCGTCCTGCCGCTGCATTGTTCCTACAAACACATAACCCGTTACTTCACGTCAAATATTCCACTTTCAATTATTTGGGCGGGGGGAATGTGTTGCAAATTTGTGAGTTTACTATTAAAAAAAAAGGTTTTCTGTGACAAAAAAAGACATAAAATAAACACAATTAAATAATACAATCTTATAACTGACGAATAGATCAAAAGTTTGTCGAGAGATATACATTTAGAAAGTAATAAAATAAAAATATTTCATGGCTTATTTTTAGGTAACATTTTCTCTACCAAAATGGGCATAAATTTAACATACACAGTTTTCATATATATGTATGTGTGTATATATATATATATATATATATATATATATATATATATATGTATGTATGTACGTACGTACAGTGGGGCAAAAAAGTATGTAGTCAGCCACCGATTGTGCAAGTTCTCCCACTTAAAATTATGACAGGGGTCTGTAATTTTCATCATAGGTACACTTAAAACTGTGAGACAGAATGTAAAAGCATGATTTTTCCACCCCCATGCTTCACAGTAGGTGTGGTGTTCTTGGGATGCAACTCAGTATTCTTCTTCCTCCAAACACGACGAGTTGAGTTTATACCAAAAAGTTCTATTTTGGTTTCATCTGACCACATGACATTCTCCCAATCCTCTGCTGTATCCTCCATGTATCCATTTTGGTATAAACTCAACTTGTCGTGTTTGGAGGAAGAAGAATACTGAGCTGCATCCCAAGAACACCATACCTACTGTGAAGCATGGGGGTGGAAACATCATGCTTTGGGGCTGTTTTTCTGCTAAGGGGACAGGACGGTTTATCCGTGTTAAGGAAAGAATGAATGGGGCCATGTATCGTGAGATTTTGAGCCAAAACCTCCTTCCATCAGTGAGAGCTTTGACTGGTTGACCAAATACTTATTTTCCACCATAATTTACAAATAAATTCTTTAAAATTCCTACAATGTGAATTCTTGAATTTTTTTTCACATTCTGTCTCTCACAGTTGAAGTGTACCTATGATGAAAATTACAGACCTCTGTCATCATTTTAAGTGGGAGAACTTGCACAATCGGTGACTGACTAAATACTTTTTGGCCCCACTGTATGTGTGTATATATGCATGTATGTATATGTGTATATATACAGTATGTGTGTTTGTATATACACATACACATGTATGACTATACACAATACACACGTATGATGTGTGTGTATATATATACACATTTCTATATATATATATATATATATACATATATAATGTGTGTGTATATATATATAATGTGTGTATAAATACACATACACGCGTATGACTACACAAAAACACGTGTTTGTGTGTGTGTATATATATATATGTATATGTATATGTAGGTGTCGGAAAAATTACAAGACTACTTCATCTCTACAGAACTGTTTCATGAGGGGTTCCCTCAATCATCAGGAGATCTCCTGATGATTGAGGGAACCCCTCATGAAACAGTTCTGTAGAGATGAAGTAGTCTTGTGATTTTTCCCACACCTACATATTGCGCTCTACCACGGTATCGAGCACTATTCTCTGGATAATCCAATCAAGACATATGTATATATATATATAAATTCTAAATTTATAATTGACTTATAGATCTGAAGTTGATATAGAGATTTAAGCGTTGCTAATAGTAATAATATATCACTTGTTTTTTTAACATTTTTATAAGTGGGACCCTTTTAGGTCCCTGAGATCTTTAGTGTGATATTGTTTTTAAAGGTGCCATTGTTCAAAGGTTATTATTGACCCATCAAATATTCTGGTTTGAAATATTTTTGGGGGGAAAATGTTCCATATTTTGTGTTTGATGTAAAAAAAAAAAAAAAAAAGTTCTAATTGATAAAAAGGGCAAAACAATTAAATTTTATACGGACAGATATATCTGAATTTGATCTGCAAATGTAAGCATTATGTTTATGACCGGGTTCCTAACTTGAGGGAAGCCCTAATGGTAAAAAAATAAATAAATTGATAAATAATGAAAAATATCAAAATAGACCCTGCATGCTTTGTGGCCCCTCTGTGAAAAACATTTTAACCCCCCTGCATTCTTGACAAACATCAACAATAAAACCATGCATAAATGGGGACATATTTGACTGTAACACTGCCCCTACCTGTGCGTTGATGTCCGCTCCCAGCCTAACGAGACTCTCCACCAATGAGATGTAGCCGTAAATGGACGCCAGGTGTAGACAGTAATGTCCTGAAAAGAGAAGAAATATCGATTCAATGCGCTGCTGTGCGTGTTTTGGGCTGGGGGGCGGGGGTCGGACTTTCCCCTGATTTTACCTGCGTAGTTTGGGAAGGACAGCAAGTAGCCCAGGTGACGTTGGCAGTGTTGCGTGATGACGCCGAAGCAGGCCAGGGAGCCTTGCTTGCAGGCGATGTGCAGCGCCGTGTTGCCGCCATCGTCGGCCAGTCGCGGGTCACATCCCGCCTTCAGGAGCCTTTCCACCAGCTGGGGCTGCTCCGTGATCACGGCCAAATGCAGCGCCGTCTGCGGGGGAGATTGTTTGTTTAAATACGCCATCAAGCCGCCATTGTTAGTAAGATTAAAAAAAGGGGGCGTTTTTTTGTCGTGCCTGTCTTTGGTGGTTCTGGACGTTGAGGAAGGGGTGATCGTGGGACAGTTTGATCATCTGCTGGGCCTGTTCACTGGCCTCATGGATGGCAGCCAAGTGCAGAAGCCTGTCGAGAACCGGAGAGAAGTTAGCAAACGCCTGGCTCGCAGTGTTGCGCAAGAGTGGAGTTTTTTTTTTTGTATTGTTTTTTTTTTTTTTTTTGCACCAGTTGACACATCGGATGCTTTATCAGTTCCTGGCACAGCGCCAGGGACTTTCCTACGCTCCGCCCCCGACAGGCCAACTTTATACAAACATATTTCATGCCTCATATGCAGCTTTATGTGGAAAAAGCACATGCAACATGTCAATTATGAATACCAGGTTACAAACATTTGATTAATTAATTTAATATTTTTGATTTGATAAATGAATTAATTTTTTTTTTTTTTTTTGTAAAAAAAAAATGCTTAAAACAGATATTACAAATGATTAAAGTTTTAAAAAAATAAAATGCTAAACAGACACGTTTCTGCTTTATGTCATAGGTTATTGAATTAATTAAAACAATACATTTTAATAAAAAAAAAATTTAAAACAGATGTTGCAAATGTCAGCTTGGTTTTAAAATTGAATTAAATAAAACAATACATTTCAATTTAAAAAATTTTAAAAAAAATGCTAAAACAGACGTTACAAATGTCAGCTTTGTGTTATAATGGAATTAATAAAATAATAAATGTTACAATTTTATTTAAAAATATATATATTTTGTAAAAAAAAATGCTGAAAACAGACAATACAAATGTCAGCTGTGTGTTACAGGTTATAATTGAATTAAAGTTTTAAAAAAAAATACAAAAAAAATGCTAAACAGACAAATGTCAGCTTTATGTTATAGGTTATTATTGAATTAATTAATCAAAACAATACATTTTAATAAAAAAAATAATAAAAAAATGCTAAAATATATGTTACAAATGTCAGCTTGGTGTTAAAATTGAATTAATAAAACAATACATTTTAATTTGAAAAAATGCTAAAACAGACGTTACAAATGTCAGCTTTGTGTTATAATTGAATTAATAAAATAATAAATGTTACAATTGTACTTAAAGATATATATGTTTTGTAAAAAAAAAATGCTGAAAACAGACAATACTGTGTGTTACAGGTTATAATTGAATTAAAGTTTTAAAAAAAAAGAAATACAAAAAAAATGCTAAACAGACAAATGTCAGCTTTATGTTATAGGTTATTATTGAATTAATTGATTAAAACAATACATTTTAATAAAAAACAGATGTTACAAATGTCAGCTTGGTGTTAAAATTGAATTAATTAAAAATAATCAATGTTAAATTTGCATTTAAAAAAATATTTTGTAAAAAGAAAGGCTGAAAACAGACAAATGTCAAATTTATGTTCTAGGTTATAATTTATTTAATTCATATATTTGTACATTTTAATTTATTTGTTAAAAAAATGCTAAGAACAGACGTTACAAATGTTAAAAGACAAAATTTGGTGTCACAAAATGTACCGTTATTAGTTATTTCAGGGGTGTCCAAAGTATATTGTCGGGGAAAATACAAGAAAAAAGATGTAATGTAATGAGAAACAGCTGACATTTTGATACTACTCACCAAGTCACTTTTAAAAAATGGCTATCAATAAGTTTTGATATATTGGTCACATTTTTAAAACGTGAAAATATCTCCTGCTTAATGAGTCTTTTAAAAATGTATTATATTTTTAGCATTTTTACTGGGGTTTTTTTTGTGTCCTACCCCTTCCTGCTCAGTCACGGATACAAATAGCAGGGCAAAAGTCCCAAGTTATTCTTATTGTGGTAAGGCGGCAGTTGGCTTGCAGACCCCCAGGGATCGAACCCTGCCAAGCTTTAGGCGTGCAAATGCGTTTTAAAAAATGATTGCACACATTATTTCCCCATTTTTGCACAAAAATACATCACATTACATTCAAGTCGGATTCAAAAGTATCCCAAAATAAAAGCTTGTGCATATTTAAATGTTTTTTTTGCATGCGTTTTTTCCACGTGCAACACTTTGGAAAAATAAAACACTTACGTGTCACCTTCCTCGGTCACGACGCTCCTCCACGGCTCGTAGTCGAGAACGCGCGCCTCGCCGTCGTGCACGGCCAGCAGCTCCAGGTCCTGGACAAGCTCGTCTTCCTTCAGCGACCCCAAGCCGCTGTCGAAGCGCTCGTCCGGGCACGCCGACGGCGCCTTGCCCGGCTCGGGCTCCGCGTCGCCACCGTCGAGGCGGTCGCTGTAATCCTCCAAGTGGTGTCGGAACACTCCGCGAAAGTCCATGTCGGCCAGTGTTACGCGTGCACACATACACACACGCGGGGGTTCGAGGGGTCGATAGCACACGGGAGGGAGCGCGCCTGGGTTTTGTGCGCCCGGCTGGGAGGAGCCTGACTGGGGATTTCCACTTGACTTATCTGTGGACGGGAGGAGCAGGGAAACCACACGCACTGCAGAGAGAGAGAGAGAGAGAAAAAAAACTCCCTTTTGCTTTAAGGACAAGTCAACGTGAAAACTTGTAGTTTCCTGCGTGACGCCCTCAGGGAATGTTTGAGCATGGCAGCCATGACTGGAGGGGACATCCTGAAACAATGACCACTTTTCCGTGCACTTACTTCTGTCTCGGGAGGGGGATGTTTGACAATTAATGTGACATTTACACTGAAAAATAACTATTTTAGGAACATTTCCACTGAGGGCCAAGCACGTGGGGGGGCTTTTAAAACCAACATTTTTAGGATTCTTTGGGGCTCCCCTTAAAGGCCTACTGAAACCCACTACTACCCACCATGCAGTCTGATAGTTTGTATATCAATGATGAAATATTAACATTGCAACACATGCCAATATGGCCTTTTTAGTTTACTAAATCACAATTTAAAATTTCCCGCGGAGTTTACTGTTGAAAACGTCGCGGAATGGTGACGCGTGTTTGTGACTTTATATGTTGGAGGGGACATATGTCGTCTCTTTTCATCGCGCAATTACACAATATTCTGGACATCTGTGTTGCTGAATCTTTTGCAATTTGTTCAATTAAAAACGGAGAAGTCAAAGTAGAAAGATGGAGGTGGGAAGCTTTAGCCTTTAGCCACACAAACACACGGTGATTCCTTGTTTAAAATTCCCGCAGTTGAAGCTTTACTATGGTTTAGAGTGGTCAAGCGAACATTTTTCCCGATTACTTGTCAACCGGCAGGTTTCGGTGAGAGAATTGTGGTAAAAAGTCGCCTCTTACCGGGGATCAGCGGAGCTTCTGTCCTGCTAGTGCGTAGGGATTTCTCTCAGAGAAACCATGAATTGATTAACGTGGACACCGACTTAAACAAGTTGAAAACGAGTTGAAACAAGTTGAAAAACTTATTTGGGTGTTACCATTTAGTGGTCAATTGTACGGAATATGTACTGAACTGTGCAATCTACTAATAAAAGTTTCAATCAATCAATCAATCCATCAAAGAGACTGGTGTCAACACACCCGTGGCCCCACCCCTCTGACTATCAGGTACTATTTAACTCACTAAAACACTAGCAACACAATAGAAAGATAAGGGATTTCCCAGAATTATCCTAGTAAATGTGTCTAAAAACATCTGAATCGCTCCCAATGCAATCGCCTTTTTTGTTTCGTAACTTAATTTTTTATTTTTTTTCCTAGTCCTTCACTCTAAATTTCCTCATCCACGAATCTTTCATCCTCACTCAAATTAATGGGGAAATTTGTCGCTTTCTCGGTCCGAATAGCTCTTGTTGCTGGAGACTCACATTACAAACAATGTGAGGACGTGAGGAGCCCTCACACGGGTGACGTCATTGTCTGCGACTTACGGTAAAGGCAGGGCTTTTTTATTAGCGACCAAAAGTTGCGAACTTTATCGTGGATGTTCTTTACTAAATCCTTTAGCCACACAAACGCACGGTGTTTCCTTGTTTTAAATTCCCGGAGGTGAAGCTTTACTATGGTTTAGAGTGGTCAAGCGAACATTTTTCCCGATTACTTGTCAACCGGCAGGTTTCGGTGAGGGAATTGTGGTAAAAAGTCGCCTCTTACCGGGGATCAGCGGAGCTTCTTTCCTGCTGCTGCGTAGTGATTTCTCTCAGAGAAACCATGAATTGATTAACGTGGACACCGACTTAAACAAGTTGAAAACAAGTTGAAACAAGTTGAAAAACTTATTCGGGTGTTACCATTTAGTGGTCAATTGTACGGAATATGTACTGAACTGTGCAATCTACTAATAAAAGTTTCAATCAATCAATCAATCCATCAAAGAGACTGGTGTCAACACACCCGTGGCCCCACCCCTCTGACTATCAGGTACTATTTAACTCACTAAAACACTAGCAACACAATAGAAAGATAAGGGATTTCCCAGAATTATCCTAGTAAATGTGTCTAAAAACATCTGAATCGCTCCCAATGCAATCGCCTTTTTTTGTTTCGTAACTTAATTTTTTATTTTTTTTCCTAGTCCTTCACTCTAAATTTCCTCATCCACGAATCTTTCATCCTCACTCAAATTAATGGGGAAATTTGTCGCTTTCTCGGTCCGAATAGCTCTTGTTGCTGGAGACTCACATTACAAACAATGTGAGGACGTGAGGAGCCCTCACACGGGTGACGTCGTTGTCTGCGACTTACGGTAAAGGCAGGGCTTTTTTATTAGCGACCAAAAGTTGCGAACTTTATCGTGGATGTTCTTTACTAAATCCTTTAGCCACACAAACGCACGGTGTTTCCTTGTTTTAAATTCCCGGAGGTGAAGCTTTACTATGGTTTAGAGTGGTCAAACGTACATTTTTCCCGATTACTTGTCAACCGGCAGGTTTCGGTGAGGGAATTGTGGTAAAAAGTCGCCTCTTACCGGGGATCAGCGGAGCTTCTGTCCTGCTGCTGCGTAGTGATTTCTCTCAGAGAAACCATGAATTGATTAACGTGGACACCGACTTAAACAAGTTGAAAACAAGTTGAAACAAGTTGAAAAACCTATTCGGGTGTTACCATTTAGTGGTCAATTGTACGGAATATGTACTGAACTGTGCAATCTACTAATAAAAGTATAAATCAATCAATCAATCCATCAGAGAGACTGGTGTCAACACACCCGTGGCCCCACCCCTCTGACTATCAGGTACTATTTAACTCACTAAAACACTAGCAACTCAATAGAAAGATAAGGGATTTCCCAGAATTATCCTAGTAAATGTGTCTAAAAACATCTGAATCGCTCCCAATGGAATCGCCTTTTTTGTTTTGTAACTTTATTTATTTTTATTTTTTTTTCTAGTCCTTCACTCTAAATTTCCTCATCCACAAATTTTTCATCCTCACTCAAATTAATGGGGAAATTTGTCGCTTTCTCGGTCCGAATAGCTCTTGTTGCTGGAGACTCACATTACAAACAATGTGAGGACGTGAGGAGCCCTCACACGGGTGACGTCATTGTCTGCGACTTACGGTAAAGGCAGGGCTTTTTTATTAGCGACCAAAAGTTGCAAACTTTATCGTGGATGTTCTTTACTAAATCCTTTCAGCAAAAATATGGCAATATCGCGAAATGATCAAGTATGACACATAGAATGGACCTGCTATCCCTGTTTAAATAAGAAAATCTCAGTTCAGTAGGCCTTTAAGTTTGATGTCATAAAAATGTTTAAATGTGACATTTTATTCTCTAATTCAACGCTTACTGTAAATATTTAGATCAACTGAAGGTCTATTTGTCGAGGTAAAGTTAAAAAATAACCTTTAAAAAAATGCTGCGATGAGGTGGCAAATTGTCCAGGGTGTATCCCGCCTTCCGCCCGATCATAGCTGAGATAGGCACCAGCGACCCCAAAGGGAATAAGCGGTAGAAAATGGATGGATTAAAAAAATGTTTTTAGCCCTTATTGTGAAAGACAAGCACGTTTTTTTTTTGGGCAAAAACACAAAATATGCAAACTATTTCAAAGTGGAATATTTGATGTGAGGTAATAGGAGGCGAGAATTGGTCAATAATTTACAACAATTATTTTCAATGAATTTTTGAACAATGACTTAAAAAAAGAAAAACACTAAAATTCATCATAATTATGTGGTATATATGCGGTAAATATATGCATCCATCCAATTTCTACTGCTTGTCCCTTTTCGGGTTGCAGGGGGTGCTGCATACGGGCGGAAGGCGCGGTACACTCTGGACAAGTCGCCACCTCATTGCAGGGCCAACACAGATAGACAGACAACATTCACACTCACATTCACACACTAGGGCCAATTTAGTGTTGCCAATCAACCTATCCCCAGGTGCATGTCTTTGGAAGTGGGAGGAAGCCGGAGTACCCGGAGGGAACTCACGCAGTCACGGGGAGAACATGCAAACTCCACACAGAAAAATTACGACCCCGCGGTCGAACCCAGAACCTTCGTATTGTGAGGCACACGCACATAACCCCTGTTCCGCCCTGCTGCCTTTAATCATATATTATTATTTTTTATTCAACGCTTACTGTAAATATTTAGATCAACTTAAGGTCTATTTGTCGATGTAAAGTAAAAAAAAACATTTAAAAAAATGTTTTAAGCCCTTATTGTGAAAGACAACCATGTTTTTATTGGCAAAAAGACAAAATATGCAAAATATTTTAAAGTGGAATATTTGATGTGAGGCAATAGGAGGCGTGAATTGGTCAATAATTTATAACAATTATTTTTAATTACTTTTTGAGCAATGACTTTTGAAACCCCGCCCACTAAAATTGATTATATCTATGTGGTAAAAATAAGTCAAACATTCTTTTTTTTATTTTTTGGCGACTTGTCCCCCCCCCCCCCCCCCGCGACCCCAGAAGGGACAAGCGGTAAAAAATGGATGGATGGATGGAACTTACGATCAAATTCAGATGTATCCATCTATACATTTGTATTATTTTTTTATGCTTTTTTGTCATAATAAAACTTTTTATGGCAAACACAAACTTGGCAATATTTTCCCCTAAAATAATTTCTAAGTATAATGTTTGTAATTTGAGGCTTGAATAGTTCAATAACAAATTTTTAATACATTTTTGAGAAATTACTTTTTAAAAAAAAACACTAAACTTCATCATATTTAGGTGTTAAAAATAAGTCATACATTCTTTTAATTTTTTTTACTTTCTCGAAATCAACTACAAATGTATCCATCCATTCATTTGTGTTATTTTTTTAATGTTTTTGTATGCCTTTTTGTCATAAAAATCTTTTTTATGGCAAACACACAAATCAGGCAATATTTTCCTCTAAAATCATTTCAAAGTGGAATATTTATTGTGAAATAATTGGAGGCCTCAATAGATCAATAATTTATAACAATTATTTATAATTATATTTTGTGCAATGCCTTTTAAACACCTCCACTGAAATTCATCATATTCATGTTTTAAAATAAGTCATACATCCTTTTTTTTTTTCACTTTCTTGAGATCAGATTCACAATAAAGGAGGCACTTGAAGAAAAATAGGCTGCATGGTCGAGTGGCCAAAGAGTTTAATCTGTGTCTCATCACTCCAAATTACTTTGTTCCAGAAGTTTCGAGGCTTGTTTCCGTGCTGTTTGGCGCAATGTAGGCGGGATACTTTGTGACATTTGCGCAGAAATGGCTTTCTTCTGGCGACTCGACCATGCAGCCCATTTTTCTTCAAGCGCCTCCTTATTGTGCATCTGTATTTACACCCCCCGTTACCCCACCTCAACACCCCATTTCCCGAATTCGGAGGTCTCCAAGTTGGCAAGTATGCCGATGTACAGTTTTCACCTTAGACCAGGGGTAGGGAACCTATGGCTCGGGAGCCAGATGTGGCTCTTTTGATGACTGCATCTGGCTCTCGGATAAATCTGAGCTGACATTGCTTGACACAATAAGTAATGAATAATTCCACTTGTAATCACAGTGTTAAAAATAACGTTCAAAATATAAAACATTTTCACGCATTTTTAATCCATCCGTCCGTTTTTCTACTGCACCTGTTCAAGAAGTCGCGTTAATGGTAAGAAGTTATTTATTTATTTTTGGTTAGTGTGGGGCTTGCCCTCCTGGGGGTTCTTCAGACCACCAAGCACCGACATGAGAGCCTGTTTCAAGGTTAGAATATTGTTTTATTTTTCAATAAGTCCTTCAGTTGCTTTCCAGCGATTGTCTTTTTCTCTTTCGTTCTCGCTGCCGCTCTGGCTCCAGCCCCAACGCCGTCTCTCCTCCTGGCTGCTGCTTATAACAAAGCGACAGGTGATTAGATAACAAGGCCCAGGTGGGCCATCTACGCACCTGTCGCTGATTTCGAGGCAGATCCTGGCAACACCCTACTTCGCTGCAGGTCCGCAGGCCACGCCCCCTCCACAGTTCGCTTCAGAATAACAGTGTTATTACAAAGAGTAAGATACTCTAAAAATGTTGGTCCTACTTAAAAATGCACGTGTTTAGTTGTTTTCAGTGTATATGGTATGGCTCTTACGTAAATACATTTTAAAATATTGGGCTTCTTGGCTCTCTCAGCCAAAAAGGTTCCCGACCCCTGCCTTAGACAGTGGAGTTCTAGGCAGCTTCCCTGTATTGTCATGGATAAATGTCCCTAACGTGTGGATATTACTTTAACATTCTTGGCTGGTGTAACTGCGTCATTAAATAAGTTTGTTTAGGATGATTTCTTTCCTTAATTCCTTGAATATCATCCACTTCTCAACATTAATTTTTTTCGCAGGCATGCTCGTGGGAAAAATAAGCAAACATATGTCTGTCTTGAGCTACAAGAGTGGATATTTTGAAGGCCACTTATGAAAATCACGTGTTTCACAACAACGCGCTAAAGAGGATGTTGTGTACTTGCCGCTCTTGCAAAAAAAAAAAAAAAGAGTCACCACAACTCAAGAAGTGGTTTTCGACACCTTTGCGTGCTGGAATGTTTTCATTTCCACGTTTCCCCGGGGACACAAATATGAAGTTGCGCAACACGGACGGCGGGCCTGCTGCTCGGGCACTCCCATGCGAGCCCGTCTGTCAGAGCGCCTAGCAACAGCACACAACACAAACGGCGCCAAAACCCGCCACCCGGATGTCTTTTGAGTGGCGCCGCGTTCATTTCAACAAAGTGCAGCGATTTAAAGAACGAGGGCGCGGTGTCCTTCCCTTTGTTCTCAAGGTCGTGTGCGAAATAAAGACTGTCTACCGTCTTTATTTGCCGCAGAGCAGCGACTTGTGGTTTGTGTTTGTATCTGGTTGCTATGGAGACCGGCGCCGGGCTGTTGAATATCAGGTGCAACACTTGGTGTCTGCACGTCAGACGGGTATTGATGAGCGTTCCGTTCACCTTCTGTTGACGTCATGGAAGAGTTTAGTTCAGGGTTTTGTGTGAAGAAAAAAAAAACAATAATGTGAGTGCGAATGTTGTCTGTCTATTTGTGTTGACCCTCCGAGGAAGTGGCGACTTGTCCAGGGTGTACGCCGCCTTCCGCCCGTGTGCAACTGAGATAGGCTCCAGCAACCCCCGCTACCCTGAAAAGGACAAGCGGTAGAAAATGGATGGATGCAACAGTTGCTTAGAAATTTCACCGGCTTTTAAGTGAAATTAACTTTAACGTAGGCTGTTTTTTTTCCTTTTAAAACTGTCATTGCTCAAAAAATAATAACGAAACAACATTATTCTTATGAATTATTGACATATTTAAGGCTCCAGTTACTTAAATATTCCTCTTGTTTTTTTGGGGGTGAGGGGAAATGTTGCCTATTTTTGTTTGTTTGCCATTTAAAAAACAGTTTTCCATGACAAATAAGGCATTAAACAAACAAACAAAAAACTTAACCATACAAATTGCATCATTATGCCTCCTTTGTAGGTATATTTCATCTCATTTTAATATCCTAATAATATTTATTCAGTTTTGCATGTCTCATGACACATTATCTGTATGTAATATTGGCTGCTTTTCAGATGTTTGTTTGTGTGCCATTTTGTTCCAGACCACAGTAAACATTACCTAGCTTAGAGTTGAGTTCAGGGCTTTGTAGAAAAAAAAAAATGCAACATTTTCTTAAAATTCTTGCAAAAAATTTCACCGGCTTTTACGTCAAATATACTTTTTTTTCCTCTAAAACTGTCATTGCTCAAAATATAATAATAAATCAATATCAATGTTGTTATGAATAATTGACATATTTAAGGCTCCAGTTACTTAAATATTCCACTTGGGTTTTTTGGGGTGAGGGGAAATGTTGCATATTTTTGTGTTTGCCATTTAAAAAACAGTTTTCCATGACAAATAAGGCATTAAACATACAAAAAACTTGACCATACAAATTGCATCTTTATGCCTCCTTTGTAGGTATATTTCATCTCAGTTTAATATCCTAATAATATTAATTCAGTTTTGCATGTCTCATGACACATTATCTGTATGTAATATTGGCTGCTTTTCAGATGTTTGTTTGTGTGCCATCTTGATCCGGACCACAGCAAACATTACCTAGCTTGGAGTTGAGTTCAGGGTTTTGTAGGGGAAAAAAATGCAACATTTTCTTAAAATTCTTGCAAGAAATTTCACCAGCTTTTAAGTCAAATCAACTTTTTTTTCCATTTAAAACTGTCATTGCTCAAAAAATAATAACGAATCAACATTATTCTTATGAATTATTGACATATTTAAGGCTCCAGTTACTTAAATATTCCTCCTAGTTTTTTTGGTTGGGGGGAAATGTTGCATATTTTTGTGTATTTGCCATTTAAAAAACAGTTTTCCATGACAAGTAAGGCATTAAACAAACAAACAAAAAACTTGACCGTACAAATTGCATCATTATGCCTCCTTTGTAGGTATATTTCATCTCATTTTAATATCCTAATAATATTAATTCAGTTTTGCATGTCTCATAACACATTATCTGTATGTAATATTGGCTGCATTTCAGATAGTTGTTTGTGTGCCATCTTGTTCCGGACCACAGCAAACATTACCTAGCTTAGAGTTGAGTTCAGGGTTTTGTAGAAGAAAAAAAAATGCAACATTTTCTTAAAATTCATGCAAGAAATTTCACCAGCTTTTAAGTCAAATCAACTTTTTTTTTGTCCTTTAAAACTGTCATTGCTCAAAAAATAATAACGAATCAACATTATTCTTATGAATTATTGACATATTTAAGGCTCCAGTTACTTAAATATTCCTCCTAGTTTTTTTGGTTGGGGGGAAATGTTGCATATTTTTGTGTATTTGCCATTTAAAAAACAGTTTTCCATGACAAGTAAGGCATTAAACAAACAAACAAAAAACTTGACCGTACAAATTGCATCATTATGCCTCCTTTGTAGGTATATTTCATCTCATTTTAATATCCTAATAATATTAATTCAGTTTTGCATGTCTCATAACACATTATCTGTATGTAATATTGGCTGCATTTCAGATAGTTGTTTGTGTGCCATCTTGTTCCGGACCACAGCAAACATTACCTAGCTTAGAGTTGAGTTCAGGGTTTTGTAGAAAAAAAAAAATGCAACATTTTCTTAAAATTCTTGCAAGAAATTTCACCAGCTTTTAAGTCAAATCAACTTTTTTTTTGTCCTTTAAAACTGTCATTGCTCAAAATATAATAATGAATGGACATCAATGTTGTTATGAATTATTGACATATTTAAGGCTCCAGTTACTTAAATATTCCACTTGGGTTTTTTTGGTTGGGGGAAAATGTTGCATATTTTTGTGTGTTTGCCATTTAAAAAACAGTTTTCCATGACAAGTAAGGCATTAAACAAACAAACAAAAAACTTGACCGTACAAATTGCATCATTATGCCTCCTTTGTAGGTATATTTGATCTCATTTTAATATCCTAATAATATTAATTCAGTTTTGCATGTCTCATAACACATTATCTGTATGTAATATTGGCTGCATTTCAGATAGTTGTTTGTGTGCCATCTTGTTCCAGACCACAGCAAACATTACCTAGCTTAGAGTTGAGTTCAGGGTTTTGTAGAAGAAAAAAAAATGCAACATTTTCTTAAAATTCATGCAAGAAATTTCACCAGCTTTTAAGTCAAATCAACTTTTTTTTTCCTTTAAAACTGTCATTGCTCAAAATATAATAATGAATCAACATCAATTTTGTTATGAATTATTGACATATTTAAGGCTCCAGTTACTTAAATATTCCTCTTGGTTTTTTGGGGGGTGAGGGGAAATGTTGCATATTTTTGTGTGTTTGCCATTTAAAAAACAATTTTCAATGACAAGTAAGGCATTAGACAAACAAAAAAAATGTGACCATACATATAAAAATAAAAACTTAGATTTTTATCGCGCTTTTCTAAACACTTAAAGCGCTCACAGAGAAGTGGGAGTCAACATTCATTCACACCTGGTGGTGGTAAGCTACCTCCTTTGTAGGTATATTTGATCTCATTTTAATATCCTTTACTTTTATCCTTTGTATATAATTCAGTTTTTCATGTCTCATGACACATTATGTGTTGGATCCACTATGGACTGGACTTTCACTGGACATCCATTGCTTTCAGTCCCGTAGGGCAGTGGTTCTCAAATGGGGGTACGCGTACCCCTGGGGGTACTCGAAGGTATGCCAAGGGGCACGTGAGATTTTTCAAAAATATTCTAAAAATAGCAAAAATTCAAAAATCCTTTATAAATATATTTATTGAATAATACTTCAACAAAATATGAATGTAAGTTCATAAACTGTGAAAAAGAAATGCAACAATGCAATAGTCAGTGTTGACAGCTAGATTTTTTGTGGACATGTTCCATAAATATTGATGTTAAAGATTTCTTTCTTTGTGAAGAAATTTTATAGAATTAAGTTGATGAATCCAGATGGATCTCTAGTACAATCCCCAAAGAGGGCACTTTAAGTTGATGATTACTTCTATGTGTAGAAAACTTTATGTATAACTGAATCTCTTGTTTATTTTTCGACAAGTTTTTAGTTATTTTTATATCTTTTTTTCCAAATAGTTCAAGAAAGACCACTACAAATGAGCAATATTTTGCACTGTTATACAATTTAATAAATCAGAAACTGATGACATAGTGCTGTATTTTACTTCTTTATCTCTTTTTTTTCAACCAAAAATGCTTTGCTCTGATTAGGGGGTACCTTCCGCCCGATTGTAGCTGAGAGAGGCGCCAGCGCCCCCCGCGACCCCGAAAGGGAATAAGCGTTAGAAAATGGATGGATGGATGGATGAATTTAAAAAATGTTCACAGGGGGTACATCACTGAGAAAAGGTTGAGAACCACTGCCGTAGGTGGGGGTCGCCCACATATGCAGTCCTCTCCAAGGTTTCTCATACTCATCATTGTCCTGCTGCTGCTTACTGATTTCTCTCAGAGACTGGCGTCAACACACCCTTGGCCCCACCCCTCTGACTATCAGGTACTATTTAACTCACTGAAACACTAGCAACACAATAGAAAGATAAGTGATTTCCCAGAATTATCCTAGTAAATGTGTCTAAAAACAGCTGAATCGCTCCCAATACAATCGCCTTTTTTGTTTCGTAACTTTTTTTTTTTTTTTTCCCTAGTCCTTCACTCTAAATTTCCTCATCCACGAATCTTTCATCCTCACTCAAATTAATGGGGAAATTTGTCGCTTTCTCGGTCCGAATAGCTCTTGTTGCTGGAGGCTCACATTACAAACAATGTGAGGACGTGAGGAGCCCTCACACGGGTGACGTCATTGTCTGCGACTTACGGTAAAGGCAGGGCTTTTTTATCAGCGACCAAAAGTTGCGAACTTTATCGTGGATGTTCTTTACTAAATCCTTTCAGCAAAAAAATGGCAACATCGCGAAATGATCAAGTATGACACATAGAATGGACCTGCTATACCCGTTTAAATAAGAAAATCTCAGTTCAGTAGGCCTTTAAGTTTGATGTCATAAAAATGTTTAAATGAGACATTTTATTCTCTAATTCAACGCTTACTGTAAATATTTAGATCAACTGAAGGTCTATTTGTCGAGGTAAAGTTAAAAATAACCTTTAAAAAATGCTGCGATGAGGTGGCGAATTGTCCAGGGTGTATCCTGCCTTCCGCCCGATTGTAGCTGAGATAGGCACCAGCGACCCCAAAGGGAATAAGCGGTAGAAAATGAATGGATGGTCCATCACTGAAAAAAGGTTGAGAACCACTGCCGTAGGTGTGGGTTGCCCACATATGCAGTCCTCTCCAAGGTTTCTCATACTCATCATTGTCACTGTCACCGACGTCTCACTGGGTGTGAGTTTTTCCTTGCCCTTACGTGGGCTCTTTACCAAGGATGTGGTTGTGGTTTGTGCAGCCCTTTGAGACACTTGTGATTTAGAGCTATATAGATAAACATTAATTGATTGATTGATTGATTGATAATCTGTGTGTAATATTGGCTGCATTTCAGATAGTTGTTTGTGTGCCATCTTGTTCCGGACCACAGCAAACATTACCTAGCTTGCTGTTGACGTCATGGAAGAGTTGAGTTCAACATTCGCTTAAATATACTCGCAAGAAATTTCACCAGCTATTAAGTCAAATGAACTTTAATGTAGGCAAGGTTTTTTCCTTTAAAACTTTCATTGCCCAAAAAATAATAATGAATCAGCATCAATGTTGTTATGGATTATTGACAGTTTTATTGCAGTTACTTAAAGGGAATAAGTTGTAGAAAATGGATGGATAGCTGGATTGCAGTTACTTAAATATTCCACTTGGGGTTTTGTTGCATATTTTGTGTGTTTGCCATTTTAAAAAAAAGGTTTTCCATGTCAAGTAAGGCATTAAACAAACAAAAAAAATGTTAAAAAAATTCACAATCAACAGTTCGGAAGTTGATCTAGAGCAGGGGTGTCAAATGTACGGCCCTCGGGCCGGATCAAGCCCGCGAGCAAGTTTTATCCGGCCCGCTGGATGAGTTTGCTAAGTATAAAAATTAACCTAAAATTTTTGAATGACGGAAACTGATGTTCTAAAAGGAATCCACTAAATGTCACAATAACAATTATTTGTATCTTTGTAGATTATGCAACATATGTAGAAAATAAACCGCATGATGTTCATACCAAGGAAAATGAACAAACTACATTAAAAAGTTAAAGTACCAATGATTGTCACACACACACTAAGTGTGGCAAAATTATTCTCTGCATTTCAGCCATCCCCGTTGATCACACCCCGAGAGGTGAGGGGAGCAGTGAGCAGCAGCGGTGGCTGCGCCCGGGAATAATTTTTGGTGATTTTAACCCAATTCAAATAACATACTGTAATTTGATTTTGATATATTTTTATATTGATGAACATTATCACATCATCTATTCAGAAAATATAAATAACGAAAACTGGAGTGTATGTACTATTAATTGCAACAGTTATTTGTACAAAAAAAACAATGATTTGTACAATTTCAGAAATGTGCTTGTTCTATTTTTAAACAAAGAAAACAATCTGATTTTTTTTTATTTTTAAGTTATCATGCCGTGATTTCACCAGTCCAGCCCACTTAGGGGTAGATTTTTCTCCATGTGGCCCCCCATCTAAAATGAGTTTTACACCCCTGATCTAGAGATTTAAGCGTTGAAAGTTAAAATAAAAAAATAATAATGCATGACTTACTTTTAACACTTCTATGAGTGGGGCCCTTTTCGATCTCTGATAAAAAAAAATGTTTATAATACTATATCAAAATTAATGTTGCTATTAACCTATTTTTTGGCTCATGAAATATTCCACTTTCAAATTTTTGCTGGGAAAAATAATGCATAGTATGTGTGTTTGCCGTTAACAAAATCTGTTTTTACGACAAAAAGTGCATACAATATTTTTTTAAATAAAAAAAACTTATAATTGATAGACAGATCTGAAGTTGATCTAGAGATTTAAGAGTTGAAAGTGGGAAAAAAATGTAAAACATATGTTTTACACTTTTATGAGTGGGACCCATTTGCATCCCTAAGCATTTAAAAAAAAATAAAAAATTCTAAACACCATTACTCAAAAATCATTCATACATCAAAATGAATGTTGCTTTGAATAATTAACCTATTTTTGGCACAGATTATTTCACATTAAATATTACATCTATAATTTTTTTTTAGAGGAAAATATTGCATAATTTGTGTTTTTGTCATATACAAACACAGTTTTCTTTGACAAGAAAGGATGGGGTGAGGTACACCCCTTTGTCCACAACTGTATGAGCAAATAGTCAAACAGTTTAAGAACAACGTTTCTCAAAGTGCAATTGGAAGAAATTTAGGGATTTCAACATCTACGGTCCATAATATCATCAAAAGGTTCGGAGAATCTGGAGAAACCACTCCACGTAAGCGGCATGGCCAGAAACCAACATTGAATGACCGTGACCTTCGATCCCGGTATCAAAAACCGACATCAATCTCTAAAGGATTTCACCACATGGGCTCAGGAACATTTCAGAAAACCACTGTCACTAAATACAGTTTGTCGCTACATCTGTATGTGCAAGTTAAAGCTCTATTTTGCAAAGCGAAAGCCATTTATCAACAACATCCAGAAACGCCGCCCAAGATCATCTAAGATGGACTGATGCAAAGTGGAAAAGTGTTCTGTGGTCGGACGAGTCCACATTTCAAATTGTTTTGGAAATATTTGACATTGTGTCATCCGGACCAAAGGGGAAGCGAAACATCTAGACTGTTATCGACGCAAAGTTCAAAAACCAGCATCTGTGATGGTATGTGGGTGAATTAGTGCCCAAAGCATGGGTAACTTACACATCTGTGAAGGCACCATTAATGCTGAAAGGTACATACAAGTTTTGGAACAACATATGCAGCCATCAAAGCGCCGTCTTTTTCATGGACGCCCTTGCTTATTTCAGCAAGACAATGCCAAGCCACATTCAGCACGTGTTACAACAGCGTGGCTTTGTAAAAAAAATAGTGCGGGTACGTTCCTGGCCCGCCTGGAGTCCAGACCTGTCTCCCATCGAAAATGAGGCGTAAAATATGACAGCGGAGACCCCGGACTGTTGAGTGACTGAAACTCTACATAAAAAAAGAATGGGAAGGAATTCCACTTTCAAAGCTTCAACAATTAGTTTCCTCAGTTCCCAAACGTTTATTGAGTGTTGTTAAAAGAAAAGGTGACGTAACACAGTGGTGAACATGCCCTTTCCCAACTACTTTAGCACGTGTTGCAGCCATTAAATTCTAAGTTAATTATTATTTGCAAAAGAATTTTTTAAAAATGTACGAGTTTGAACATCAAATGTCTTGTCTTTGTAGTGCATTCAATTGAATATGGGTTGAAAAGGATTGGCAAATCATCTTATTCCGTTTATATATATATCCTAACTCATATGGAAACAGGGTTTGTACATATATATATGTATGTATGTATGTATATGTATATATATATATATAATATGTATATATATATACATATATATGTATGTATATATATATATACATATATGTATGTATATATATATATATACATATATATGTATGTATATATATACATATATATGTATGTATGTATATATATATACACATATATATGTATGTATACATGTATATATATGTATGTATACATGTATATGTATGTATGTATGCATGTATATGTATGTATGTATACATATATATGTATGTATGTATACATATGTATGTATGTATACATATATATGTATGTATATATATATATATGTATGTATATACATAATGTGTATATATGTATGTATATATGTATTTACATATATATGTATGTGTATATATATATATATATATCTGTGTGTGTGTGTGTGTGTGTGTGTGTGTGTGTATATATAATGTATTCATTTAATTTAAAAGCACCAGTGGACTGATAGCTCCCATTTTGTCGCCATCTGATGGCCAACGATAGTACCTCAACCATTAACTGTACATGCAGGGAAACACTGCATATATTTCTGATTGATTACTAAAAACTTTAAGGAGGTTGTCACGGAAGTCAAAAGGGTAGGAGGCAAACCTTCAAAACACTTAATATCTAATTATATTAATTATATGTATATTATGTAATCTTATTTTTATATATATATATATATATATATATATATACAGTGGGGCAAAAAAGTATTTAGTCAGCCACCGATTGTGCAAGTTCTCCCACTTAAAATGATGACAGAGGTCTGTAATTTTCATCACAGGTACACTTCAACTGTGAGAGACAGAATGTGAAAAAAAATCTAGGAATTCACATTTTAGGGATTTTAAAAAATGTATTTTTAAATTATGGTGGAAAATAAGTGTTTGGTAAATAACAAAAATTCAACTCAATACTTTGTAATATAACCTTTGTTGGCAATAACAGAGGTCAAACAATTACTATAGGTCTTTACCAGGTTTGCACACACAGTAGCTGGTATTTTGGCCCATTCCTCTATGCAGATCTACTCGAGAGCAGTGATGTTTTTTGGGGCTGTCGCCGAGCGACACGACTTTCAACTCCTTCCACAGATTTTCTATGGGGTTGAGGTCTGGAGACTGGTTCGGCCACTCCAGGACTTTCAAATGCTTCTTACGGAGCCACTCCTTTGTCGCCCGGGTGGTGTGTTAGGGATCATTGTCATGCTGGAAGACCCAGCCAGGTTTCATCTTCAAAGCTCTCACTGATGGAAGGAGGTTATGGCTCAAAATCTCACGATACATGGCCCCATTCATTCTTTCCTTAACATTGATCAATCGTCCTGTCCCCTTAACAGAAAAACAGCCCCAAAGCATGATGTTTCCACCCCCATGCTTCACAGTAGGTGTGGTGTTCTTGGGATGCAACTCAGTATTCTTCTTCCTCCAAACACGACGAGTTGAGTTTATACCAAAAAGTTCTATTTTGGTTTCATCTGACCACATGACATTCTCCCAATCCTCTGCTGTATCATCCATGTGCTCTCTGACAAACTTCAGACGGGCCTGGACATGCACTGGCTTAAGCAGGGGGACACGTCTGCCACTGCAGGATTTCATTCCCTGTCGGCGTAGTGTGTTACTGATGGTAACCTTTGTTACTTTGGTCCCAGCTCTCTGCAGGTCATTCACCAGGTCCCCCCGTGTGGTTCTGAGATTTTTGCTCACCGTTCTCATGATCATTTTGACCCCACGGGATGAGATCTTGCGTGGAGCCCCAGATAGAGGGAGATTATCAGTGGTCTTGTATGTCTTCCATTTTCTGATAATTGCTCCCACAGCTGATTATTTCACACCAGTCTGGTGCAGGTCTACAATTATTTTCCTGGTGTCCTTCGACAGCTCTTTGGTCTTGGCCATAGTGGAGTTTGGAGTCTGACTGTTTGAGGCTGTGGACAGGTGTCTTTTATACAGATAACGAGTACAAGCAGTTGCCATTGATACAGGTAATGAGTGGAGGACAGAAGAGCTTCTTAAAGAAGACGTTACAGGTCTGTGAGAGCCAGATATCTTCGTTGTTTGAAGTGACCAAATACTTATTTTCCACCATAATCTACAAATAAATTCTTTAAAATTCCTACAATGTGAATTCCTGGATTTTTTTTTTCACATTCTGTCTCTCACAGTTGAAGTGTACCTATGATGAAAATTACAGACCTCTGTCATCATTTTAGGTTGGAGAAATTGCACAATTGATGGCTGACAATACTATAAATGTATATATATATATATATATATATATACACACACACACAGACACACAGTGGGACAAAAAAGTATTCAGTCATATATATATATATATATATATATATATATATATATATGTGTGTGTGTATATGTATGTATGTGCATATGTATGTATGTATATATATATTATGTATATGTATATATATGTATATCCATATGTATATACATACATACATTATATATGTGTATTTATGTATATGTATATATGTGTGTGTGTGTATATATATATATATATATATATGTGTGTGTATATATATATATATATATATATATATATATATATATATATATACATATACATATATGTGTGTGTATCATCTGGATCAATCTGAGTAATCGTTATCACTTTTATTACATTATTCTTTTTCAAGATTTGATGTCATTGAGTTCAGCATGAGTATGCTTTCTAATTATAATTATTGATGACATCATAGTTGTCCAATATCCATTCAGTTTTTTCGGTGACTCATGAACTCAAGTTTTTTTTTTACTCATTTTGGTTGACCTACAATTCTGCTTTAAATTAAAACAAACATAGTAAATAATAATGGATATTATATTCATCTGTTCCAACTTATTTTGTATTACTTTTTTCTTCAAGATGGCGCCGCTGTCCTACTTTGTATTCTTGATTTTTGCTTTGGTGTGTTTTTTGCCTTTTTGTTCGGGCCCCTTCAAGACTATTCAACAAGGGGTGGCACTTCCCTGACTTCTAAACTGCTTTTTGGTGCGTTTTGCTTAAACGTTTGATCTGCCTGGGGAAGTTTTTTGGCCATGACTATTTGGACTGCGTGGAGAGACCGGAGCTAACATTGAGCGACAGGATGGTCTCCCTTCGGTCTCCCTGGACGTATTATTGCTCATGCCCGTGGGTTTAACATTGGCCGAGAGCTAGTGGGCAGCCTAGGACGGAGTCAGCTCTCTTGGTTGCTTTGTTGGGTCTGTTCCTGTCATTTATTTAATGTTTTTAATCGGCATACCACAATTCATACTTACTGATAATCGTCCGTTTGTGGTATTTATTTTGTGTTTATGTCTAAGCAAACATTACCCTTTTTTGTTACCTTTGATGTCAAATTCCAAAGTCATGCTAATTAATGATTTACCTTCAACTAAGCAAATGTGTGTATGAAAGCCTGTAAAGTTACTTATTTGATAAAAGATTAGAAAGTCAGAATTTTTTTTAAATACTTTGATTTATCCATCCATCCATCCATCCATCCATCCATTTTCTACCGATTGTCCCTTTTGATGTCGCGGGGGAGCTATCTCAGCTGCATGCGGGCTTGGAACAAAATTTAATTATGAGGTAAAAGTCACATTTATTAGATTTTAAAAAATTGTTTTAAAAATCGTAAAGTCAATTTTTTAAGATAAAAAGTCAAAATGATGAGATAAAAGATGAAAATTATGAGATAAAAAAATCTTAATTTTGAGAGTCGAAATTATGAGGTAACAAAGTCAAAATGATAAGATTAAATTATGACATAAAAATGTTGAAATGATGAGGTCAAAAATAGAAATGATGAGATTAAATGCCATAGCTGTGAAAAAAAACTCAAATAGATTTTGTTTGAAAATAAAGTCAGATGTATGACATGAAAACATTCACAATTTGATTATTAATGAGATAAAAAGACACAATTCTGTCAAAACAATGTGATGAAGAAATTGTTATAAAAAACTTATTGTGGGGAGGAGTAATAACTTTGAGATAAAAGATTAGAAAGTGTAAATGATTTGATAAAAAGTCAATTATATAAAAAGGCCGAAATTAAGAGGGTGGGATAATGAAATAAAAAAAATCGGAATCGAAATATGAGATAAAAAGAAAAATGTAGATAAACAATATGAGATGAAAAGCACTAACTATGAGATAAAAAGTCGAAATTATTAGATAACAAGTGAATTACGAGGTCCAAAATCAAACTGAGATAAAACAAGTTGAAATTATTAGATGCGATTCTACAGTCAACATTATGAAATAAAAATGCTTATGTATTTTTTTTTAAATTCTAAATTGTGAGATTTAAAAAATCTAAATTATATAATTGAGAATCGAAATTATGAAAATAAGAAAATGGCAAATCAGAGTTAAATAATCCAAATTATGAGATTATATATATATATTTTATATATAATATACAACAATCACATTAGTCGACACAGTATGTGTGGTGATGCTGTAATTTTGGAAAAGTACTGACAGAAATAAGACAAAAGAAAGAAAAAGTTGCATTCCTGATCCCAAATATTTGCCATATTTTATGTTTATTATTGATTATTTTGGAATGTAATACTGAATATCGATTACACAAAGTAAATCATTTCAGAAAACAACACGAACTTCCTTGAATGAATATAACTACAAATCCCACAATCCCGCACGTCAGCGCCACTTCTACACACTCTTATTTGATTGGGCCGCCTGAGTAAAACCTTTCCTGATTGGTCCAGCGGGGCCATGTTTTGCGTCCCCAGCTGTCTTGACGCGGTGTCGCTAACCGGTTATCCGCCTCAGCGACAACGTCGTTTACACTCACGGTACACATCGACGGCGGCATTAACGGTGCGTGGCTCGCCAGTCGTGATGCCGGTCCATTCCCGGGAGAAGAAGGAAAACAACCACGAAGAAATGGAGGTGGATTTCCCGGAGCAAGACGCTAGCAGCACGGACGAGGAGGACACGGTTAGCACGTCCGTGTCTGAAGATGGAGACAGCTCAGGTGGGACAAATCTTACTTTTATGCCACTTATTTACTCATTAGGACGTGCAAAATTATATGTTATTCGAAATATATTCAAAAACTGCGGGGACTTTTATTTGTACCAGTGTGAGGTTACACCCCCCCACCTTGTCAGAATCTCCCCAAACTTGTCCCCATTTGTGCTACATTTGTGCCCTTACATTAAGGTTTTCTTAAAATATATTTTTGGACTAATGACGTCATTTGTTGTCCAGCTTTTATAGTTTTTGATGTTTATCACGTTTGTTTGGGGCTGCTTATGAAACACTAAACGTTTGTTACGTTTTTACTGGACAATTTATTGTCTATTGCGTCACTTCCGGAGCTTTCCTGTCAAACAGGAAATGACGCATAGAACAACAAAAAAGGCTTTTTAATTTTTTAAATTTTTTTTTATTTTTGTGATAATTTAGAATTTTTTTTGACCACTGGTTCGGGATCACAGCTCCGGTAAAGACTGTTGCCGTCTTCAAACCGAGGCGCAGATTCGCCAAAGAAAAAGAGAATTGGAGGACCCGTTAGTTAGCCTCAAGCCCCACTATGATTCAAAGCGGTTGCCAAGCGACCAGAAGCGACACTGAGATTGCACCGCGAGAGTTCAGTGGTTTTTCTGATCACACCGAGGGATCTCAACTGAATCCCTCCGGTTGAACCCTGCATGGCGCAAGGTACGAACTTGTTCAAACGTAAAGCTCGATAAACACACGTGTTTACGCTTTGCATTGTGGGTTTTGGGTGGGGCGTTATGAACAAAAAGTATATTCCGATATATCCTTACTTAAACTCAATATTTGATATGTATCTCGATATATCCATCCATCCATCTTCTTCTTATCTGAGATTGGGTCGTGGGGGCAGCAGCCTAAGCAGGGAAGCCCAGACTTCTCTCTCCCCAGCCACTTCGTCCAGCTCTTCCCGGGGAATCCCAAGGCGTTTCCAGGCCAGCCGGAAGACATAGTCTACCCAACTTGTCCTGGGTCTTCCCCGTGGCCTCTTACCGGTCGGACGTGCCCTAAACACCTCCCTAGGGAGGCGTTCGGGTGGCATCCTGACCAGATGCCCCAACCACCTCATCTGGCTCCTGTTGATGTGGAGGATCAGCGGCTTTACTTTGAGCTCCTCCCGGATGGCAGAGCTTCTCACCTTATCTCTAAGGGAGAGCCCTGCCACCCGGCGGAGGAAACTCATTTCCGCAGCTTGTATCCGTGATCTTGTCCTTTCGGTCATGACCCAAAGCTCATGACCCTAGGTGAGGATGGGAACGTAGATTGACCGGTAAATTGAGAGCTTTGCCTTCCGGCTCAGCTCCTTCTTCACCACAACAGATCGATAACAGCGTCCGCATTACTGAAGACTCCGCACCGACCCCCCTGTCGATCTCACGATCCACTCCTCCCTCCCTCGTGAACAAGACTCCTAGGTACTTGAACTCCTCCACTTGGGGAAGGGTCTCCTCCCCAACCCGGAGATGGCACTCCACCCTTTTCCGGGTGAAAACCATGCACTCGGACTTGGAGGTGCTGATTCTCATCCCAGTCGCTTCACACTCTACTGCGAACCGATCCAGTGAGAGCTGAAGACCCTGGCCACATGAAGCCATCAGGACCACATCATCTGCAAAAAGCAGAGACCTAATTCTGCAGCCACCAAACCAGATCCCTTCAACGCCTTGACTGCGTCTGGAAATGTTGACCATAAAAGTTATGAGCAGAATCGGTGACAAAGGGGAGCCTTGGCGGAGTTCAACCCTCACTGGAAACGCGTCTGACTTACTGGTGGAAATGTGGACCAAGCTCTGATGCTGATCGTACAGGGAGCGGACCGCCACAATCAGACAGTCCGATACCGCCTACTCTCTGAGCACTCCCCACAGGACTTCCCGAGGGACATGGTTGAATGCCTTCTCCAAGTCCACAAAGCACATGTAGACTGGTTGGGCAAACTCCCATGCACCCTGAAGGACCCTGCCGAGAGTATAGAGCTGGTCCACAGTTCCACGACCAGGACGAAAACCACACTGTTCCTCCTGAATCCGAGGTTCAACTATCCGTCGTAGCCTCCTCTCCAGTACACCTGAATAGACCTTACCGGGAAGGCTGAGGAGTGTGATCCCACGATAGTTGGAACACATACTCCGGTTCCCCTTCTTAAAGAGAGGAACCACCACCCCGGTCTGCCAATCCAGAGGTACAGTCCACGATGTAATTTGTAATATCTAATAAAAAGGCTAAAAATAAACGTTATCCATATATATGGACAAATATTATTTTTTTTAAATTCTTTAATAATATAAAATTGTCAGCTTTTTGTCATTACATGATGCCTCTATTTCCATTTTTACATTCTGATAGAAGAGGGTTTTTTTAATTATTATTAATTTTTTTCAAAGTTATGTACATTTGTATGTACATGTAGATGCTGTATCGGGACGGATCCATTTAGAGTTTAAACAAAAATATGTCATAGAATATAACTACACACAATAAGACATTAACAAAATGATGTGTCACACGAATGGTTTTTGAAGCATTACCTTTGTGACATGAAAAAACAGTGTTTACTTTTTGATAGTAAAATAAGACACAAAGCAGTTTGGCTAATGAAGATGAAGTCTAATAAACAAGCTTTGTTCTTCTCCAACGCCTCATTGTGGTTCAGTACAACAGTTTGACCAACAAAAATAAAGAGCAGTGATACCTCTCACATCGAATACACAATCTTCTTCTTTCAGGTCTATGAGATAACAAAACATTTGAGCTACTATTGATGTTTTTGGAACACTGATACAGTTTGCAGTTAAATAAAGAACAAGTGATCATCCTAGTAAAAAAACTAAATACTTTATAAACAAGTTGTGAAAACCTGCTGCATGTTTCCTCGGCGGCCGAAATGAGTTTCCTCCGCCGTGTGGCGGGGCTCTCCCTTAGAGATAGGGTGAGAAGCTCTGTCATCCGGGAGAAACTCAAAGTAAAGCCGCTGCTCCTCCACATCGAGAGGAGCCAGATGAGGTGGTTCGAGCGTCTGGTCAGGATGCTACCCGAACGCCTCCCTAGGGAGGTGTTTAGGGCACGTCCAACCGGTAGGAGGACACGGGGAAGACCCAGGACACGTTGGAAAGACTATGTCTCCCAGCTGGCCTGGGAACGCCTCGGGATCCCCCGGAAAGAGCTCGATGAAGTGGCTGGGGAGAGGGAAGTCTGGGCTTCCCTGCTTAGGCTGCTGCCCCCGCGACCCGGCCTCGGATAAGCGGAAGAAGATGGATGGATGGATGGATGGATGTTTCCTCACCTCATTAACTCTCACTCACAGCAGCTGATGAACGCTGTATTGAGACAATAAAAGCAACATAAAATAGTTTTTTCTCCTTTGCTGTATACTTTTAAGTGTGGGGACAAGTGCGTCCGTCTCCAATATTGTCCACACCTGTCTCCCTCCCGCAGTGCGCTCTTAAGCGCCCACCGGGAAGCGAGGGAAATGACGTTAAACCAAGCGCTTGGCTCCTTTTACTCCAAGGGGAAATCTCCGGAGCAAAGTCCGTGTAGTTAGTCCGCCATGATTATCAGGCCCAACGACGCTAGTGCTCATGCACCTGACTTCGTGTTTCCTAACATGCCGGTTTTTTGGTAGTTGAAATATTAGTCGGTATTACAGTGTTTCCCACAGGTCAGGCATTTATTTGTGGTGGTGTGGTCGGGGGGGGGGGGGGTGTTTGGTGGGTTGGGCGGCGGCGATGACCAGGAAGAACGCGGAGTTGGAATATAATTACAACACTTTATGTACATATTTATATACATATTTATATAATATTTACATATTTATATAATATGTAACTACAAGCTCCATTCACAGACAGAGTCATATTGCTTTTATGAGCGATCGAGCGAGTCAAAAGCCTTGGAAAAAAAAAAAAAAAAAAAATTTTTTTAAACAAATTTTTATTTTATTTTTTTTTATTTGTTGCGGCCGTAATTCTTTCGTGGCGGGCCGCCACAAATAAATGAATGTGTGGGAAACCCTGAGTATTACCAACCATCTGGAATTTTATCGCAAATTATCATGATACCGTTTACCGTTGCACTCCTAGTCCATTAACAAGTAAAAAGTCAAAGGCGGTCATGGCTTGTTCTTGTCGCCAATTCTGGTCAATTCATTACAGCGAATGACGAGGGCGGTCGCAGCATTTTTCCGCGGTTGCCGTGGTTAAATTCGAGCCCTGAAAATAGCCCTGCTGAAACAGGAAAATAAGCTGAAGGGTACAAAGGTGTACATGAATGATCACCTTTACCAAACGTAATGCAGGAATCGCCAAGAAAGCACACGACTTGAAAAAGCAGGGAAAAATACAGGGAACTCTGTGCGCCAACTGTAAAATCTATATCATGCTGAATGGAGGTCCAGAAGCAGGAGTACTTGTTGTCAAAAGACATCCAGAACCTGGACAAATAGTAACGTTGACATTGTTCGACAATGACAATGGCGTCTTGACAGAAAACAAACATCTTCATTCAACACCAAAACGACTATGTCCTAAGGCAGTGGTTCCCAACCTTTTTTGCACCACGGACCGTTTTAGTAAAGGCATTTGTTTCATGGACCGACTTTCCACTTGTGCCAGATGAATACAGTAAAGATAAGTGTGTGAAAAATACAACTCACCAACTTACTATAACGCTGAATTAGTGAGAGCTCTGTGGACTCTCGCGGCTGTGTTGGAGCCACTATGGATTGAACTTTCACAGTATCATGTTAGACCCGCTCGACATCCATTGCTTTCGGTCCCCTAGAGGGGGGGAGGGGTTGCCCACATCTGAGGTCCTCTCCAAGGTTTCTCATAGTCAGCATTGTCACTGGCGTCCCACTGGATGGGAATTCTCCCTGCCCACTGGGTGTGAGTTTTCCTTGCCCTTTTGTCGGTTCTTCCGAGGATGTCGTAGTCGTAATGATTTGTGCAGTCCTTTGAGACATTTGTGATTTGGGGCTATATAAATAAACATTGATTGATTGATTGATTGATTGGACTTGTTTCTTTGCAATGAGATGCAGATGGAAATCAGTCTTTGGCTACAATCTGTGACATTTATATTTTCTGTGTTCGTTAATGTGCACAAAGTTATAACAAATAGCAACTTCCAAAGAGGAGTTTTATTGTACATTTATAAACAAGATTATTGCTGTGTCTAGTGGGACGGGCCAAAGTTAAGTCGAAGACAATGCATTCGTTTATAAATTATTGATAACACTTTAGTATGGGGGACATATTCACCATTAATTTGTTGCTTATTAACATGTAAATTAGTAACATATTGGCCCCTTGATTAGTAATTATTAAGTACTTATTAATGCCATATTCTGCATGGCCTTATTGTACAACCAGTAACCCCCTATCCCTAACCTCTACCCCTACCCCTAAACAAATAACTAAGTTAAGTCTTTGTTACTTAAAATATGTTCCCGCAGTGTCCAAATAACTCTTAATTAAGTCTTTCTTACAAAGAATATATTCCCCATACTAAAGTGTTACCAAATTATTTCATGTTTTCATGCGGCCGGGTAGCAAATCCATCACGGACCGGTACTGGTGCCCGGACCGGTGGTTGGGGACCATTGTTCTAAGGCAGTGGTCCCCAACCTTTTTGTATCCGCGGACCAGTCAACGCTTAATAATTTGTCCCGTGGCCCAGGGTGGGGGGTTGGGATCCTTTTTTTTTTTTTTTTTTTTTTCTTCGTCATGAAAAAGGGACGTTTTTGTAATGAAAAAGGGAGGTTTTTGTGGTCGGTGCACTAATTGTAAGTGTATATTGTTTTTTATGTTGATTTAATAAAAATAAAAAAATAAAAAGATTTTCCAAAAGATTTTTTTTTTTTTTTTTTTCCTTATGAAAAAGGGACGTTTCTGTAATGAAAAAGGGAGGTTTTTGTGGTCGGTGCACTAATTGTAATTGTATATTGTTTTTTATGTTGATTTTAAAAAAATATATTATTTTTTTAAATTTATTTATTTATTTTTTCAAATAAAAATGAATAAAAAATGATTCTGCGGCCCGGGACCAATCGGGCCCGGTGGTTGGGGACCATTGTTCTAAGGGACAACTGACCAAGAAGAGCTGGATTCAAGAGCACATCATCCAACTCAGAGATATTACTGAAACAACAAATAAGATTGTTGAACAATCCATCCATTTTCTACCACTCGTCCCTTTTGGGGTTGCGGGAGGTGCTGGAGCCTATCTCAGCTACATTCGGGCGGAAGGCGGGGTACAAGAAAATATGAAACTAAAAAAACTTGTGCAACAAAGACCACAAAAGCCAGCATTTGGAGAATGACATAGATTCAGAAATCCCCCCACTCCTATATCAGTAATAATAATTTTTATTATACAGACAAATATTATAATTGTCAATCATTCATTTAAACAGCAAAAAGCTTGTATACAAAATACACTGTCCCAGAAACACGGATTGATGATAAAAAAGGAATAGATTAGGATCTGGAAGAATAGGAACTCAATTGCATTGACAGAACCAAGAAGAACGGAGGAGGAGTAGTGGTGCACGTAATGAAGAACCTGAACTACAAAGTGGTAAAAACATGTCACCTGGTCAGTGTTTACCCCAGAATATTTGTTAGTTAAAGTGGTGTCTCTCCAGGGGGGAGGGGTGTCATCGCCCGGGACAGGCGGACGGACGGGGATGAGGCTGGGTGGGTGTAAGGAACAGTGTTATTTGGCCTGTCGCCACCATCACGTCTCCATCTCATCACTGACCGGCGGAGCAATAGACTATACACTGTGGTGAAGTAGGCCGGCTTCGTCGCGTGAAGAAGCCTACAATTTTTGGTGTTTTGTGTTTTCCGCTCCGGATGCTGAATGGCGATATACGATATATATATATCGATATATTTTCCATAAGGTAAAAACAAAACAAAAAACAGTCCTATTTACCTGAGATACTATGTATGTCATTATTTTGTCTTACTAAGTCAGTATTTACTAAGTCCAAATAATGACATACATACTATCTCAGGTAAATAGGACTGTTTTGTGTTTTGTTTTTACCTTACGGAAAAATATTCATTAATTTGACATAGTCATTATTTTGTCTTAGTAAGTCAATATTTACTAAGTCAAAATGATGACTGGCAAATTAATGAATTACTGTAAATAAGCGTTTGAAAAAAAGAGTTAAAAGTGGGGCCACATGCTGACATATTTTCAACTCATCATGCCTAATTTATTACAGCATTTGGGAAGCCTTTAGTTGATTTTTATTATGTAAATGTTATATTTTCTTCCATTCAAAACTAGGCTGCTACATGATGTCATTAAAACCAATGTGTATTGATAGCTGTGTATACATAGGTGACTTTAACATGCACATATTGATCCCTAATCAGCAAAAGTCCATTGATGACTCCATAAACACAATGTATAGCATGAGTTTATATCCTAAAATCACAAAGCCCTGCAGAATCACATGACACTCTGCCACGCTTACTGATAATGCCTTTTGACCATTGATTTTGACAAAAATGCTACAAGTAAGTGGGTGTGCTAATAACCGACATGCGTTTTCTATGATGGAAACTACAGGACGAGGAACATGGACGACTAAAAGACAATACGTGGACCAAAACCAACCCAGACCTGTTTGTGCTTCAAATGTTTGTCTATTATAGTTTTTATGTTATCCACATTTTATTATTAATAACTAATCCCCCACATTGTCAAAACTTCACCAAACTTTTTTGTTTGTGCTGTAATTTTTTTTTTTGTCTAACTATTTTAGTTTGTATGTTATTTTTCATTTAATGAGGCTGGTTATGAATCATAAAATGTTTGCAATGTTTTGTGATTCATAACCAGTTGCCTTACCTTGCCAAAACCTCCCCAATATTGTCCCAAATGTTTTTGCTGTTTTTATGTGAAAAAATATTTTTTTTGTTCTTTATGATATTTGTGTTAATATTTATAACCAGCTCCCCATTTCCACCTTGTCAAAAAAAGTGTTATGTTTTGTGATGAAATGTTTTTGTTTATTATAAATTGTATGTTATTATTGTGTTATTATTCATAACAAGCCAACCCACCTTGTTAAAAAACAGTGCTATGTTTGTATTGCATTTTTTTTTTGGTTTTTATGTTATTCAAATTTTATTATACATAACCTGCCTGTCCGTCCTTGTCAAAACCCCAGATAACTTGTAACAATTGTGCAAATTTTTTTTGGGGTGTAATAGATTCTATGTCATTAATTACTATAGTTTTTATGTTAACTAGATGAAATTGTTTTGTTTATCATAGTTTTAAAGTGATTTTGTGTTATTATTCATAACCAGACCCATGGCCGGCTCTACGCAGGGGCAAGAGGGGGCAGAGCCCCCTTAAATAAATGTCTTGCCCCCTCAAATCAAAATTTGAGAAAGCAAATTTTAATAAACTCACAAAATTACTACATTACAAGTTGACAAAATTATCTGCAATAGCGGAAAAATCCGCAGAAAAAGGGACACACACGATATAGTAGTGTCGGCTTCCCTCTCCTCCCCCCCTCTGCTGTGCGTGTATTCATCATTCCACAGGCTGCGCAGCAGACACACACCCGCACACACCCCTCAACATACAATCACTGTTGCAGTATGAAAGTAAAAGAAAAGGAAAAGTTGTCTACATTTATCATATACTTGTTAGGATGGGTGTATTTGTGTAGTCTTATCTATCATAAACACGTTTATCGTCGCGGACTTTCGGTGCTACGGAGTTCCTTTTTTTTTTTTTTTTTTTTTTTACAACTTGATGAGAGCAGTGACAGCGGAGGCTCTGAGCAGCAGTGGTTTGGAAGGCAGAGAGCCTCCACTGTCCCTGTAAAAAGCTACAAGTCATTTATGATGCTGTTAATGAGGGTAAAAATGAAACATAAGGTATATATCCTGCTTAGCAGTCCTCCTCTGCTGTCCTCTGTTCAGAGCGGAGTCCCTAGCAACGGCCCGTTTTGCTTTGCAACGGTCTGGCAATCGACTGCTGGAATTCTTTTTCTGTTGTTTTTCTTGTAATTCTACATAGTCAACATTTAATGTTTCGATCTACATTTTGTAATAAACAAATTATAAGTTTCATTTGATATGACCAAGACACATAAAAACAAAAACACTGCCATTTTAATCAATTTACAAGCAAGTGGGCAACACACATACATTGGAGTGAATTAATTTTGTGCCCACGTCCACTGCATGTGACAAACTGAAGACACGTGACCTGTGTCTGCCAGACCCCTACATAAAGCCCCGCCCCAGGCTGTAGTCCTGTACTGTTGTTTTTTTTCATGTAATCACAGCAGGTTTTTTCTGTTGTTGTTCAAGCCTACTTATTTTCTGCTCCAGCTTCCAGCAGCTCACAAAGAGAAAGTTAATGCTCTGTAATGCATCCATTTTTCAGAGCATTTAAAAAGTCTAGTCCTGCTCCTGCATGTAGTAGTAGCAATGATGCTACTGCTAGTACATCAGGGACAGCAGCTTGCAATACTGCACCTTTAGCACCAGCAAGCACTGTTTCTCCTGCACCAGCTCCCTCCGTCCCCCCAACAAGCGCTCCCCCAAAGCAGCCTGCCCAGCTACCCAGTGACTTAAATGGCAACGCACCATCTCAGCCAATACTGGGTGGCTACCCAAAGCGTGCATTTGGTACAACATTAAGATTATTCAATCCTGCCTGGTACTGCACACGACCATGTCTAGAGTATTCTGTGGTGCGAGACGCCTGCTTCTGTTTCCCCTGTCGGAAATATGGCAGCGCTGTTAATGTTTCCCCCCCTGAGGGATTGCCACCTTATTGTGGTCAGGGGGTTTGCGTGCCTCAGTGACCGTAAGAGCTATACCAGCAGGAGCTTAGTCTTCAGGTGGGACACCCAAGTTGGACAGGTCTGAAGGTAGAGGCCTGACAAAGTGCAATCCACTACTCCAGGTTGGGGTTGGACACATAGCTAAAGACCCATTTCAATGAAGAAAGCATCGTTACTATAAGCACAGAAAAAAAAGTGCTGGAGCATGATGTGTACACATGATGCCCCCTTCTTATTTCTGACTGCCCCCTCATAAAAGCATGCCTAGAACCACCCCTGACCAGACCCCACATTGTCAAAAAAAAAAGTTTGTGCTGCATTTTTTTTTCTCAATCAATTAAAGTTCATTAATTACAAGTGTCTAAAAGGGCTGCACAGGCCACAACGACATCCCTCAGATTCCACATCAGGGCAAGAAAAAACTCGACCCATAGGAATACAATGAGAAACCTTGATTTTAGTTTTTATGAAAGGGACAAGCGGTATAAAATGGATGGATGGATGTTATTAAAATTGTCATAATCTGCCCGCTCCTCCTTGTCAAATCCTCCCCAAACTTGTACAAATTGTGCATTGTTTTTGTATATTATAGTTTGATTTTTCATAAGCAGCCCCCACCTTTTTATGTAAAAAATGTGCTACGTTTGTGATTAAATTGTTTTGTTTATCATAGTTTTAAAGTTATTACTTTGTTTTATTAATCATAACAAACCAACCCACCTTGTTCAAAAAAATAGTGCTATGTTTGTGTTGCAATTTTTTTTAGTTTTAATGTTATTAAAATGTTATTATACATATCCCACCCCGCCCCTCCTTATCAAAACCTCCCCAAATGTGTTCCAATTATGCAATTTGTCTATTATAGTTTTTACGTAATTAATTACAGTTTTTATGTAATGAATGTTTTTTTTTTTTAATTTATAACCATTTGTCAAAATCTCCCCAAACTTGTCCCAAACATTTGTGCTGCGTATGTGCTGGTTTGTGTTGCAAACATTTTTTGTCTAACTTTTATAGTTAACGTTTTGTAGTTTTTATGTTATTATTCATAACCATTCATAACCACCTTGTCAAAAAAAAAAACAATAAAAAAAACAGTTTGTGCTGATTATGGGGCTATTTATGAATCATACGTTTGCTACATTTGTTCTGTTGTAGTTTTTATGTTTTTACCGTTTTACAGGGCTGGTAATAAATCACAAAACGTTAATAGCATCACAACTATTACAGTTCGACAACATTTTTTTGCAGCGTTTGGTACAAGTTGGGGAGATTTTGACAAGGTGTGGGAGGATGGTTATGAATAATAAAACGTTTACAACATGAAAACTGTAATAGTCAAAACAAAAAAATGAAGCAAAAAATGTTTTGGTACTAGTTTTGGGATATTTTGACAAGGTACATACAGGTATATTTTGACCGTGTAAGTTCGTACGACAATAACAAAGCTATTATAACTTGTGAACAGATATGGATGACGAAGACTGCGAGAGGAGGAGGATGGAGTGTTTGGACGAGATGACCACGCTGGAGAAACAATTCACAGACCTGAAGGAGCAGTAAGTCCCCCGTTTACATGACAGAAATGACAACATCCCCTATTTTTGGACCATAGGGCACACCGGATTGTAAGGTGCATTAAAGGGGTCATATTATGATTAGTTTCTAAATTTAAAACACTTCCTTTTGGTCTACATAACATGTAACGGTGGTTCTTTGGTCAAAATGTTGCATAAATTATGTTTTACAGACCATTTTCAAGTCGCTTTCTGACCATCACTTCAGGATGCGCCGTTTTGTAGGCGGTCAAATTTACATAACTCCACTTCAACAGCGCCTTCTCCCCGCCATCTTTGTTGTACCGGTGTAGCGTGCAATTACGGGAGTTGAAGAACTGCCAAAAGATGGAGCGAACTGTTTTAATGACATTCAGACTAGTGCAACTGCAACGCCGGAAATGTGTCCCATGAAAAGCGTCCGACCGAAACGCTCTGATAACTAATTTTCTGTGGTGAATATTGTAAACCCACTACACCGGTAGTTTGTAGCGCTTCCATAGCGAGTCTACTGGCAGTAGTGGGGCAAAAAAGTATTTAGTCAGCCACCGATTGTGCAAGTTCTCCCACTTAAAATGATGACAGAGGTCTGTAATTTTCATCATAGGTACACTTCAACTGTGAGAGACAGAATGTGAAAAACAAATCCAGGAATTCACATTGTACAAATTTTTAAGAATTTAGTTGTAAATTATGGTGGAAAATAAGTATTTGGTCAACCATTCAACGCTCTCACTGATGGAAGGAGGTTTTGGCTCATAATCTCACGATACATGGCCCCATTCATTCTTTCCTTAACACGAATCAATCGTCCTATCCCCTTAGCAGAAAAACAGCCCCAAAGCATGATGTTTCCACTCCCATGCTTCACAGTAGGTATGGTGTTCTTGGGAGGCAACTCAGTATTCTTCTTCCTCCAAACACGACGAGTTGAGTTTATACCAAAAAGTTCTATTTTGGTTTCATCTGACCACATGATATTCTCCCATGTGCTCTTTGGCAAACTTCAGACGGGCCTGGACATGCACTGGCTTAAGCAGGGGGACACGTCTGGCACTCCAGGATTTTATTCCCTGTCAGCGTAATGTGTTACTGATGGTAACCTTTGTTATTTTGGTCCCAGCTCTCTGCAGGTCATTCACCAGGTACCCCCGTGTGGTTCTGGAATTTTTACTCACCGTTCTCATGATCATTTTGACCCCACGGGATGAGATCTTGCGTGGAGCCCCAGATCGAGAGAGAATATCAGTGGTCTTGTATGTCTTCCATTTTCCGATAATTGCTCCCACAGTTGATTTTTTTTCACACCAAGCTGCTTGCCTTTTGTAGATTCACTCTTCCCAGTCTGGTGCAGGTCTACAATTTTTTTCCTGGTGTCCTTCGACAGCTCTTTGGTCTTGGCCATAGTGGAGTTTGGAGTCTGACTGTTTGAGGCTGTGGACAGGTGTCTTTTATACAGATAACGAGTTCAAACAGGTTCCATTAATACAGGTAACGAGTGGAGGACGGAAGAGCTTCTTAAAGAAGTTACAGGTCTGCGACGAGTTGAGTTTATACCAAAAAGTTCTATTTTGGTTTCATCTGACCACATGACATTCTCCCAATCTTTTGCTGTATCATCCATGTATCCGTTTTGTTATAAACTCAACTCGTCGTGTTTGGAGGAAGAAGAATACTGAGTTGCATCCCAAGAACACTATACCTGTGAAGCATGGGGGTGGAAACATCATGCTTTGGGGCTGTTTTTCTGCTAAGAGGACAGGACGATTGATCCGTGTTAAGTAAAGAATGAATGGGGCCATGTTTTGTGAGATTTTGAGCCAAAACCACCTTCCATCAGTGAGAGCTTTGAATGGTTGACCAAATACTTATTTTCCACCATAATTTACAAATAAATTCTTTAAAATTCCTACAATGTGAATTCCTGGATTTTTCTTTTCACATTCTGTCTCTCACAGTTGAAGTGTACCTATGATGAAAATTACAGACCTCTGTCATCATTTTAAGAGGGAGAACTTGCACAATCGGTGGCTGACTAAATACTTTTTTGCCCCACTGTATGTGTATGAAGTTTACACTCCTCTATATTAGAAATGGTTACAGCGGAGGATGAATACCCCACAACAAGAAGATAGAGAAAAGAAGGAGCTTATTGGCTACAATGGCGGATGCGCACATATTTTCGGGACTTATGCGGATCCTAAATATACATCAGCAGGTACCAGAAGGTAAGAAAAATTGTTTTTTGCATAATACTGCGAAACAAAATGCCAGATAATATGACTGCTAATAGGTACCATTTTGGGATCCTTCTACACACACAAAAATAATACTCACAATACAAAGGTCCTGAGTGGTCCTGTGTTTAATTCCAGGCTCGGGCTCTTTCTGTGTGGAGTTTGCATGTTCTCCCCGTGAATGCGTGGGTTCCCTCCGGGTACTCCGGCTTCCTCCCACCTCCAAAGACATGCACCTGGGGATAGGTTGATTGGCAACACTAAATGGTCCCTGGTGTGTGAATGTGAGTGTGAATGTTGTCCGTCTATCTGTGTTGGCCCTGTGATGAGGTGGCGACTTGTCCAGGGTGTACAACACCTTCTGCCCGAATGCAGCTGAGATAGGCTCCAGCAACCCCAAAAAGGGACAAGCGGTAGAAGATGGATGTATGAATGTTGAAGCACAGTACGTCTGACTACGTTAGCTGTAATGCTCCAAGAATCCAACAAGCGGTGCGTCTTTATAGCTAACCAAAGTTGTACTAAAATATTTTGACAGATTTTTGAGTGCCGTGTGTAATATTCTATATTCTCAAGGGAACATTTTAAGTTGAGGTGTTGCTTCTTGGCGTCATCTTGCAGTCTTCACGTATCTCTTATGTGTGACTGCCATCTACTGGTCACACTTATCATTACACATGTACAAAATAAAATAGCTTCAAGGTCGGTAAGCCCTCCAGAATTATTCAGTACTTTAGGCGCACCGGGTTATAAAGTGCACTGTTGCTTTTTGAGAAAATGAAAGGATTTTAAGTGCGCCTTATGTTTAGAAAAATATGTTACTCTCATGCACGGAACTAATCTGAAAGTACTGACTCATGTTCACGTCGTCATCTTTTTTACTCTATTTACCACTGCACTATTATTTATCAGCCTTCCACATATTAGTTATTTAAGTACTTGTTTATATTTACAAGTAATCGTTAATATCTATTGTTTGTATAAATATTCATTTATTATATAGACAAGAAAACATAGTCTACCAATTCAAATTCCTTGTGTGTTAGACACACCTGGCCAAGAAAGCTCATTCTGATGACATATTTTACCACGTGTGTGCTGACACTGCTTTTCAACTGCTTGGTTGAAACTGTCACTTTCTCCATCTTGTCGTCTAGAATTATCATATATTTTGTTTCTTCCACAGATTGTATAAAGAACGTCTGAGCCAGGTAGACGTCAAGCTACAGGAGGTGATGGCCGGATGTGCCCAGGAGTACCTGGAACCTTTAGCCAACCTGCAGGAGAACATGCAAATCAGAACCAAAGTGGCAGGTATCACCTCGGATCTCTCTGTATTCTAAGAGCATATAAAAGTCTAAAAACATGCCGTGTTTTTCGGACCATAGGGCGCATTGGATTATAAGGCGCATGAAAGGGGTCATATTTTTTTTGTTCTACATTTAAAAGACTTGTGGTCTACATCAGTGTTCCCCAACCTTTTTGTAGCTGCGGACCATTCAACGCTTGATAATTTGTCCCTGGGGTGGGGATTTTTATTTTTTGTTATGAAAAAGGGATTTTTTTGGGTTTGTTCACTAATTGTAAGTGTATCTTGTGTTTTTTATGTTGATTTAATAAAAAAAATTCAAAAAAAAAAAAAAAAAAAAAAACAGTTATAAAATATTCTGCGGCCAAGTACCAATCCAGTGGTTGGAGACCACTGGTCTACATAACATGTCATGGTGGTTCTTTGGTCAAAATGTTGAATATATTAAGTTTTACCGTTTTCAAGACGCTTTCTGACCGTGTTTTCGGGATGCGCCATTTTGTGGGCAGTCTTGTTTACGTGCCTCCACTTTGACAGCCGCTTCTCCCCGCCATCTTTGCTGTACCGGTATTTTATAGCGCTTCCATAGCGTACTTTATATTTGAAATGGCAACAGCGGAGGTTGAATGCCCCACAACAAGAACATAGAGAAAAATAAGGAGCTTATTGGCTACAATGACGGATAAGGCCAAATTTTTAGGACTAATGCAAATCCCAAATGCACATCAGCAGGTACCAGAAGGCAAGAAAAGTTGGTTTTGCATAATACTGCGAAACAAAACGCCAGACAATGTCTCCTAGTTGGTGCCATTGTGCGGTCCTTATACACACACTATAATAATACCTGCATGTTGAAGCTCAGTACGTCTGACTACGTTAGCCGTAATGCTCCGTGTTCTATCAAGCGGTGCGGCTTCGTGGTACCAAAGTCGTACTAAAACATTTTGACAGATTTTTGACCGCCGTGTGTAATGTTTTATATTCTCAATGAAACACCAAAGTTTTGGTGTTGCTTGCTTACAGGTACTTGCTAGTGTCATTTATCAAACATGGCGCATCAACCTGCAGTCCACACGTATCCTTATGTGTGACTGCTATCTACTGGTCACACTTATTACACAATGTAGCAAATAAAATTGCTTCGAAGCCGGTAAGCACAACCTCAATAAATCTACATTAGACTTCAGGCTTCCTGCTACTTGTCATGGATGTGAAAAATTACGTTTTCTTTGATGTGTTGCAGGCATCTACAAGGAGTTGTGCTTGGAGTCGGTGAAGAACAAGTACGACTGCGAGATCCAGGCGGCCTGCCAGCACTGGGAGGTGATCGCTTAAAAAAGAAAATGGAGACCTAGCAGTGTTTCTGTCACTTCACAATTCCGGATTGAGTGTCTGATGACGCGATAGAGGATATGCTCCCCCACACGTGTTTGACCCACGCATGTTTTCTCAGAGTGAGAAGCTGCTGCTTTTTGACACTGTGCAAAGTGAGCTGGAGGAGAAGATAAGACGGCTGGAGGAAGATAGACACAGCATCGACATCACCTCAGGTACCAAGAAGATATGCCCCTGTTTGTATCTTGTCCTAGTCTATAGTTGTGGGCAGTGGTCATTATTTTTCACTTATATCCACTTTATTGTCAAAATAATATCAGTGCTCTATAGTCAGTATGAAAATTGAGAGATCAATTAAGTATGGTCTTGAATGAATTAATGTAATTCATCTTATTTTTAAATCTGACCTAAAAACATGATCAAGAATCTGAGGTATTTTTGTTTGAATTTATGACATTGTTTTGGCAGATAAAAAGTGGCTTTATAAAGTCATTTATTGTCTCTCCAGCAGCACTAAGAGCGGACTCCGCCAAACTACCTCTAGGTAATGTTGCAATTTTCAATGCCAATAAAGCAATAGACTCAAAAATGTTTCCAACAATGCGCTATGCTTGATGCTAATATACTTTGGCTTTGCTATTGACATGCTACTGATTAGCATTAACGATTTTACATGGCAATTTCAACGCCTCAAAATGTGTTAATGAAAACTACGACTGCGATGCACGTTGCAATCAAACAGCTGGTTTGTAATAAGTACAATACTTACAGTATTAACACTTTCTAGGGCACAACAACAGACTAGACAGAACTATACATATAACATATGTGTATATATCGTATGTGTATATATATATATATATATATATAGATACGTATGTGTGTGTACTTATTTGTGTAATTGTATATGTATACATATGTATATAAGTATATACATATGTATGTATATACATGTGTGTATATACTTATGTATTATATGTATGCATATACATATACACATATGTATACATATATAGTGTGTGTATACATATGTATATACATGTTTATGTATATATGTATATACATGTTTATGTATATATGTATATACATGTTTATGTACATATGTATATACATGTTTATGTATATATGTATATACATGTTTATGTATATATGTATATACATGTGTATGTGTATATGTATATACATGTGTATGTGTATACATGTGTATGTGTATATGTGTATACATATGTGTATATACATATATGTATATACTTATGTGTATATACATATATGTATATACTTATGTTTTATTATATGTATGCATATACATATACACATATGTATACATATATAGTATGTGTTTACATATGTATATACAGTACATGTGCATGTATATACTGTACATGTTTATGTATATATGTATATACATGTGTATGTATACACATGTCTGTATATACATGTGTATGTATCTATGTACATGTGTATGTATATACGTGTGTGTATATATGTACATACATATGTATGTACATAGGTATATATTAGAATTTAATATTAAGACCATGTGAAAGTTTAACTCTTACCTTAGTGAGGGCTTCCTTAAAGTTTTGTAATGAATCAAAAAATACCAAGCAACTAAAATGTGCCAAACATGGAATAATGTGGAGTTTTTTGTTTTTTTTTAGCATTTTTACCATGTTTTCAAATGGATAGGTGTAATTTAAAAATGTTTATGGTGGTTGGCTGTTTTTTATAAGTTCAGTGAGCATGTTTATTAAGTGTGGCATGTGTGTTGACTTTTTGGGCTGGTTGAATTGAGTTTTTCCTGCGCCATGACTAGGGAAGGTTGTTTGGATTGCATGTAAAAAGTAAATGCTGTGCATGTTATATCTCGAAGGTACACTCCATGGTCACTGACTCGTGTTACTCATGTCGTCCACAAGATGGTGACAAATAAGCACCTATTAATCCGCCAGCTATCTAAATTTAATATGTAAACACTGTGCCTGGCCAGATTGCCTGGGGGCCCAATTGAAGACAGTCAGCGGGCGGGCGGTACTTTGGACACCCCTGGTGTAACGTCTTGGACTTCCACTTGTAATTAAGGCTCAAAAATGTAATAATAAACAATATATAACAACTGGACAGCAGTTTTAATATAATAATTGGTACATTTTTAGATATTGCAATAAATAATGACATTTTAGTATCAAAACAAAGGGACAAGTGGTAAAAAAAAGGATGACGTACCAATGTCGATTCCCAGATATCAGGAGTTGTTAACATATCGGTTCAAATGTGAACTGTACCCATCCTTAATTACGATCTTTAATGGGAATAAGCGGTAGAAAATGGATGGATGAATTAATCTTACTAATTTTTTCTTCAATTTGACCAAAAATATGCTGTAAAAGTAAAGTGTATTTTCATTGAAATTCATGACATTATTGCGGCAGATCAAAAGTGGCTTAATGAGGTCATGTGTTGTTTTCAAAAAGTTGGAAGCAAACACATTTCTTGGGAAGATGAATGATTGAAATCCAAAGGCACGTAACGATACTAAAATTTCATGATACCATATTGTGGTCTTGACAAAATAAATATAAAGTCTTGGCAAAAAGGCCGTAGTGTAAAAAATGAAGTGGTATGAGTGTTGAGGATTATTTCCAGTTATGTCCATAGTTTTGTATCTCGGAAAGAATGTAGTCCATAATGACTGCATCAACATTACGTTGTTTTTTTTGATAGTCTCTCATGGATTTTCCTTTCTAATCCGTCCTTTCTGACTTCCCAGAGCTGTGGAATGATGGAATGCATGCCAGGAAAAATAAGAAGAAGGATCCATTCTGTCCAATTAAGAAGAAGAAGCCAGTCGTGGTTTCTGATATCCTTCTCTATCCAAGCACCGCCGCCTAGTTTCCTACAACCATGTCCGACTGTCTTCTTTGACCGCTCTCGCACGGCCTTATATTGTTTACATGCTGCAAGATCTGGATATTCTTGAAGACTGGACCGCGATACGCAAGGTAACATTTTAGGGAAGCGAGTAATGATAGGGCGTGATTGTTTACCTGTGTCGTCTTCTCAGGCCATGGCATCTCTAGGACCGGCCAGGGCGAAAGTTGATGGTAAGAATCTCACTTCTTCTCGGCTGCTATCAATATTAGCCCGGAATACAAAGATGGATGGCCTTAGAGGAGGTGCAGTTTTTAAGTGCTCCGTTCTTTCCATGTCTTTCCCCTCTTAGTTGTATCAGCCAAAACGGAGCGACAGCACCACGTGGCCCGCTCTGAAGACGGAAGACTGTTCTATGACAACCAGTGGTACTGCAGGGGCCAGGCCATCTGTATCAACAGGAAGGACGAGTGCCCCGCAAGGTTTGTGTGCGGGAAATTAGGGTTCTTCCATGATTTCCCCTTATTTTTGCATTTATAGTACGCACTAGTGCAGGCGTGTCCAAACCTTTTGACTTGGGGGTCACTTTGAGATATAAAAAATGTGTCTGACTGCATGTAAAGTAACTCTATATATAAATATGTATATATTTTCTAAAATATATAGATTTTTATGCTCTAGCGCAGGGGTAGGGAACCTATGGCTCTAGAGCCAGATGTGGCTCTTTTGATGACTGCATCTGGCTCTCAGATAAATCTTAGCTGATATTGCTTAACACGATAAGTAATGAATAATTCCGCCGGTAATCACAGTGTCAAAAATAACGTTCAAAATATAAACATTCTCATGCATTTTCATCCATCCATCCGGTTTGTACCGCACCTGTTCAAGAAGTCGCATTAATGGTAAGAAGTGTTTTATTTATTGTTGGCTAGCCTCAGAATAACAATGTTATCAAAAATAATAAGAGACTTATTGTACTCTAAAAATGTTGGTCTTTCTTAAAAATGCACGCATATAGTTGAATTCAGTGTAAAAAAAAAAAATTATATGGCTCTCACGGAAATACTTTTTAAAATATTTGGCTTGTATGGCTGTCTCAGCCAAAAAGGTTCCCGACCCCTGCTCTAGCGCAGTGATTCTCAAAACTGTTGTACACGGGATTCATCTAGTGGTACGCCAAAGAATCACTTGATTAAAGTACAGTGTTTTATTTTCCTATATTCCATCACTGTGTTAGTTTTTCAAACTGTGTACTGTTACAGTGGCCAAAAATATTAGATATACTTGTTAAACAAAACCTAGCTATTAATGAATACTTAGCCCAACTACGTTACTGTATTCTAATGTTAGTCATTATGGTGGTACTTAGAGAGCCAAGTGTTTTCCGAGGTGGTACTTGGTGAAAAAAAGAACCGGTGCTCTTGCTATGAAAATATTCAATATATAATTCATAATTCCTTCTTGGCGGACATTTAACTACCACGGCCAAGCTCTCTTGGTGACCAGAGGTAGATTCAGCTACAAGAGTGTGTCCATAAAAGACACAACCATCACATTGTTCTTCGGGTAATTTGTATTTGCTTTTTCAATGTGTATTTTACTTTTGTTTAAACATTTATTTTTTAGTCTGTCCTTTGCCTCTATTTCTTTGTGGTGTACAGCCCTTTGTTTTTCAACTGGAGTTGTTTTTAAAGGGCTTTATAAATAAAGTTGGTATGGTATTGTACATAAAATAACGTGGCAGACCGAACTACATGTGGCCACATAAAAATGATGTAGAGGGTCAGAGTCAAACGAGGCTTAAAACTAGAGGGGACTGGGCCTTTTCTGTTGTTGGCCCTAAACTTTGAAATGTTCTGCCCTATCATGTCAGAATGGCCCCCACTTTTGAATGTTTTAAGTCTCGTCTTAAAGGCCTATTGAAATGAGATTTTCTTATTTAAACTGGGATAGCATGTCCATTGTATGTGTCATCCTTGATCATTTTGCGATATTGCCATATTTTTGCTGGAAGGATTTTGTAGAGATCATCGACGATAAAGTTTACAACTTTTGGTGCTGATAAAAAAGCATCGCCTTTACCGGAAGTCGCAGACGATGACGTCACAAGGGTGAGGGCTCCTCACGTCCTCGCATTGTTTTTAATGGGAGCCTCCAGCAGCAAGAGCTATTCGGACCGAGAAAACGACAATTTCCCAATTAATTTGAGCGAGGATGAAAGATTCGTGGATGATGACATTGATAGCGAAGGACTAGAAAAAAATAAAAATAACAAAATTAAATAAAAAGCGACGACTCCGGGCGGCGGCAGTGTGAGCATTTCAGAGTTAGACACATTTTAAAATTGCAATTTAGTCAACTAAACCGGCCGTATTGGCATGTGTTGCAATGGTTAATATTTCATCATTGATATATAAACTATCAGACTGCGTGGTCGGTAGTAGTGGGTTTCAGTAGGCCTTTAAAACCCACTTTTATTCTCTGGCTTTTAAATCGTGAGTCTTTTAGTCCTCTGTCTTTTATTGTTTTATTCAATTTTATTGATGTCTAATTATTTTATATTCTTGTAATTTGATTACTTTTATTGTTTTTTATGTGCAGCACTCTGGAGACGGTTTGTTGTCAAATGTGCTATATAAATAAAGGGGATTGGATTGGACACTCAATAATGTGGCGTGGCACTTAAAATGTAGCTGACCACTTAAAATGATGTGGCGTGCCACTTAAAATGTGGCAGACCATGTAAAATGATGTCACGGACCACCTATAATAATGTGGCAGGATGGGCCACATAAAATGACGTGGCGTAGTGGGCCACGCAAATTATTGTGGCGGGGCGTTCGAAATGACGTGCAAGACCGCACACAATAATGGCCACTTAGAATAATATGGCGGTTTACATTAAATGATGTCTGGACACATGACATGAGGTGGCGGGCAACATGAAATGAAGTGGCGGGTGAAGCGGGCCACATAAGATAATGTGACGGTCCGTTCCAAATGACTTGCCAGACCACACAAAATAATGTGACATGCTGCATAAAATAATGTAGTGGACCACATAAATTGATGTGGCAGATCACATTAAATGCTGTCTGGATACATGAAATGATAAGGTGGGCCACATGAAATGACATGCCAGCCCATACAAAATGATGTGGCATGCCACTTAAAATGATGTAGTGAAGCACAGTTTGATGTGGCAATTCACAATAAATGGCTTCCAGACACATGAAATGATGTGGCAGACTGCAGAACACATAGAATAATGCGGCCGAGGGGGACACATATATTGGTCCATTCTAAATAATGTGATGCACCGCAATAAATGGCGTCTGGACACATAATGTGGCAGGGCGGGCCATTTCAAATTATGTGGCTTGATGGGTAACATAAAAAGATGTAGCAGGGCACTTACAATAATGTGGCGGACTTCATTAAATGACGCGGCGGTCCTTCCTAAATGACATACCAGATCACAAAACAATATGTGGTGTGCCACATAAATTGATGTGGCGGCTCACATTAATTGGCGTCTGGACACATAAAGTGGCAGGACCCTTTAAATTATGTGGCGGGATTGGTAACATAAAAAGATGTAGTGGGGCACTTAAAATAATGTGGCGGGCCACGTAAAATAATGTGGAGGGTGGAGCAGGCCACATGAAAATACACAAAATGACGTGGTAGGCCATATAAAAATACACAAAATGAAGTGACAGGCCACATAAAATGATGTGGTGGGCCACATTTAATGAAGTAGCAGATCCGACTAATGAGGTATGGCCACATTAAACTACGTGACGGGCCATTCTCAATGGCATAGTTAGCCACATTAAACGGAGTCTGGACACATAACGTGGCGGGCTACATTTAATTACGTGGTGTGATGGGTGACATAAAAAGATGTAGCGAGGCACTCAAAATAATTGGCGGGCCACATAAAATAATGTGGAGGGTGGAGCAGGCCACGAAAAAATACACAAAATTATGTGGCAGGTCACATAAAATGATGTGGTGGGCCACATTTAATGATGTAGCAGATCTTACTAATGATATATGGCTACATTAAACTACGTGACGGGCAATTCTCAATGGCATAGTTAGCCACATTAAACGGAGTCTGGACACATAACGTGGCGGGCTACATTTAATTACGTGGTGTGATGGGTGACATAAAAAGATGTAGCGAGGCACTCAAAATAATTGGCGGGCCACATAAAATAATGTGGAGGGTGGAGCAGGCCACGTAAAAATACACATAATTAAGTTTCAGGCCACGTAAAATGATGTGGTGGGCCACATTTAATGATGTAGCAGATCTGACTAATGATGTATGGCCACATTAAACTACGTGACGGGCCAGTCTCAATGGCATAGTGGGCCACATTAAACGGAGTCTGGACACATAACGTGGCGGGATGGGTGACATAAAAAGATGTAGCGAGGCACTCAAAATAAGTGGCGGGCCACATAAAATAATGTGGAGGGTGGAGCAGGCCACGAAAAAATACACAAAATTATGTGGCAGGTCACATAAAATGACGTGGTGGGCCACATTTAATGATGTAGCAGATCTTACTAATGATGTATGGCCACATTAAACTACGTGACGGGCAATTCTCAATGGCATAGTTGGCCACCATTAAACGGAGTCTGGACACATAACTTGGCGTGATGGGTGACATAAAAATATGTAGCGAGGCACTCAAAATATTTGGCAGGCCACATAAAGTAATGTGGAGGGTGAAGCAGGCCACGTAAAAAAACACAAAATGAAGTGGCAGGTCACATAAAATGACGTGGTGGGCCACATTAATGATGTAGCAGAGCCGATTAATGATGCATGGCCACATTTAATTTACGTGACGGGCAATTCTCAATGGCATAGTGGGCCACATTAAATGGCGTCTGGACACACAATGTGGCGGGCCACATCAAATTGTGTGGTGTGATGGGTAACATAAAAAGATGTAGCGTGGCACTTAAAATAAAGTTGCAGGCCACATAAAACAATGTGGATGGTGGAGCAGGCCATATAAAAATGCACAAAATGAAGTGGCAGGCCACATTGAAATGCACAAAATGATGTGGCGGTCACTTAAATGATGTAGCAGATCCGACTAATGATTTATGGCCACTTAAAGTATGTGACGGGCCATTCTAAATGGCATAGTGGGCCATTATCAATTGCGTCTGGACACATAACGTAGCGAGCCACGTTAAATTAAGTGGCGTGATGGGTAACATGAAAAGATGTATCGGGGCACTTAAAATAAAGTGGTGGGCCAAATAAAATAATGTGGAGGGTAAAATACATAAAAATACACAAAATGAAGTGGCAGGCCACTTTAAAAAACATATCCGACTAATGATGTATTACGTGACGGGCAATTCTAAATGGCATAGTGGGCCACATTAAATATAACTCTTCTCTTCTTGTCTGTATACCTAAATGTGTATTTGAATAACATGATCTTCTTCACGTGCATGGCCTACTGTTTCACCCACATTGGATAACTGGACACATATCATTGGAGCAATAGGTGAGGACTTCAAAGCACAGTGAAGTCTTTAATCTGCACCAGGGATCACTGGATCGAACCGTGGTCAACTTGAGGCCAACGACAGGTTTACAAAATAAAGAGACTGCTTCATGCTGGCCTCTGGTTATTTACAGTGTGTGTCACATGAGAATGTGTTAACATCGGTCACAGCCTGTCCTTGTTACCACCAAGTGTCAGAACATGACAGGATCACAGCTCCAGCAACTATATCATGGCAGTAACCTGCCAAAACTGCACTTGCGTCACATCAACTGGGCTCAACAATCATACGGTTTTCAATGCAAGTCCTTGAATCTATACTTGCCTTAGCACAGTGCTTCTTACACTTTTGTCACCAAGTACCACCTCAGAAAACACCACCGCCATTAAAATACAGTAGCGTACTAGGCCCAAGTATTCATTAAAAAAATATATTTAACATTTTTGGCCATTGTAATATTACACACAGTTGGAACAATAACAATGTGTTTGAATATAGGAACATAAAACACTGTACTGTAACCAAGGGATTTTGTAGCCCACGTACCAATACGGTTTAAAGGCCTACTGAAATTAGATTTTCTTATTCAAACGGGGATAGCAGGTCCATTCTATGTGTCATACTTGATCATTTTGCGATATTGCCATATTTTTGCTGAAAGGATTTAGTAGAGAACATCCACGATAAAGTTTGCAACTTTTGCTTGCTAACAGAAAAGCCCTGCCTCTATAGGAAGTCGCAGATGATGACATCACACGTTGATGGCTCCTCACATCTTCACATTGTTTTTAATGGGAGCCTCCAACAAAAACTGCTATTCGGACCGAGAAAACGACAATTTCCCCATTAATTTGAGCGAGGATGAAAGATTCGTGTTTGAGTATATTGATAGCGACAGACTAGGAAAAAAAAAAAAAAAAACGCGATTGCATTGGGACGGATTCAGATGTTTTTAGACACATTTGCTAGGATAATTCTGGGAAATCCCTTATCTTTCTATTGTGTTGCTAGTGTTTTAGTGTGTTTAACAGTACCTGATAGTCGGAGGGGTGTGTCCACGGGTGTGTTGACGCGCAGTGTCTCAGGGAAGTCGACGGCAGCTGTATAGGCGGCACAAGCTCAGCTGATCTCCGGTAAGAAGAGACTTTTTACCACAATTTTCTCACCGAAACCTGCTGGTTGACATTCGGTCGGGATCCATGTTCGCTGTGATCCATAGTAAAGTTTCACCCCCGTGAATTTTAAACAAGGAATCACCGTGTGTTTGTGTGGCTAAAGGCTAAAGCTTCCCAACTCCATCTTTTTACTTTGACTTCTCCAATATTAATTGAACAAATTGCAAAAGATTCAGCAACACAGATCTCCAAAATACTGTGTAATTCTGCGGTTAAAGAAGCCGATTTTTAGCTGTGTGTGTGGGCAGCAGCGCTCATATTTCCTAAAAACCTGTGACGTCTTGCGTACACGTCATCATTACGCGACGTTTTCAAGAAGAAACTCCCGGGAAATTTAAAATTGCAATTTAGTAAACTAAAAAGGCCATATTGGCACGTGTTGCAATGTTAATATTTCATCATTGATATATAAACTATCAGACTGTGTGGAGGGTAGTAGTGGGTTTCAGTAGGCCTTTAAGAATCACGGCTCTCGTGGCTATGGACCTCACCTTTTTAACCTAGCTAGGCTTCTTGTGGCCCCAAACAAGATCTTGTTTGTGGCCCCATTTGGATCTTGATTATACCCGTTTAACGCGCTCCGGGCTATATAGGGCAGATAATGTCCAAAGTTCTCATGAAAAGGCCAAACAAAATGTTGATTGGTCCAAAAGGAAAGGAAAAGTGTTGGAAATCTTAGCACACCTGACAATTCAATACGATTCCTGGGGTGACGATTCGATTCAGAATCGATTCTCCACTCAAACAGATTCTCACAAAAATAATGTGGCAAACCACATACTGTAAAATCATGCAGCATCAAGTGGCAGTCACATTAAATAATGTGGCGGGCCATATAAAATCACACGGTCCACATAAATTATGTGTCAAACCACATGCTGTGAAATGATGTGGCCTTCCACATAAAATGATGTGGCGTGTCACATTAAATAATGTGGCGGCCACATAAAATCACAAGGGCTGCATAAAATAATGTATCGAGCCACATACTGTAAAATTATGTGGTCTTCCACATAAAATGAAGTGTCGAATTAAATGTGTCGGGCCACGAAAAAATTAATGTGGCGGGTAACATTAGATAATGTGGCGGCCCATATCAAATAATGTAGCAAACCACCTACTGTAAAAAGACGTGGCCTTACGCATAAGATAAAGTAGCGGGTCACATTAAATAATGTAGCGGGCCACATACAATGATGTGAGCGGGGCCACATAAAATCAGATGGCGGGCGGCATACAATAATGTAGCAAACCGTATACTGTAAAATGATTTGGTCTTTCGCATAAAATTAAGTTTTGGGCCACATAAAATAATATGGCGAACCGTTCCATCCATCCATGTTCTACCGCTTGTCCCTTTTTTCGGTTTGCGGGGGGTGCTGGAGCCTATCTCAGCTGCATTCGGGCGGAAAACAGGGTACACCCTGGACAAGTTGCCACCACATCACAGGGCCATGTGGTGAACCACATACTGTAAAATGATGTGGCCTTCCACATAAAATGAAGTGGCGGGTCACGTTAAATAATGTCGGGGGCCACGTAAAATCACATGGCAGGCCGCGTAAAAAAATGTAGCAAACCATATACTGTAAAATGAGGTGGCCTTTCGCATAAAGTTATAAGTTCCGGGACACATTAGATAATGTGGCGGGCCACATAAAATAATGTAGCAAATCACATACTGTAAAATGAAGTGGCCTTCCGCATAAAATTAAGTTCTGGGCCACGAAAAATAAATGTGGTTGGCCATATTAGATAATGTGGCAAGCCACCTAAAATAATGTAGCGAACCACATCCTGCAAAATGATGTGGTCTTCACATAAAATGAAGTGATGGGTCACATGAAATAATGTAGCAAACCATATACTGTAAAATGAAGTGGCCTTTCGCATAAAATTAAGTTCCGAGCCACAAAAATAAATGTTGTGGGTAACATTAGATAATGTGGAGGGCCACATAAAATAATGTAGCGAACCACATATCGTAAAATGATGTGGTCTTTCACATAAAATGAAGTGGCGGGGTCACATTAATTAACGTGGCGGGCCGCAAAAAATAATGTAACAAACCGTATACTGTAAAATCGTGGCCTTTTGCATCAAATGAAGTAGCGTGTCACATTAAATAATATAACAGGCCACATACAATGAAGTGACGGGCCACATAAAATCACATGGCGGACCGCATAAAATGATGTAGCAAACCACATACTGTAAAATAATGTGGCTGTCTGCATAAGATGAAGTATCGGGAAAAATGAGGCAGGCCAATTAAAAATGATGTGGCAGGCCATTTAAAAGTGATGTGGCGGGACACTTAAAAGTGATGTGGTGAACCACTTTAAAATACTTGGCGGACCACATAAAATGATGTGGTAGACCATTTTAAATGATGTGGTGGGCAGCCTTAAATGACTTTAGTATGGCGGAACACATGAATTGACTTGGCGGGCCACATGAAATGACATGGCAAGTCTGGCCCCCGGGCCTTGAGTTTGACACCTGTGTGCTAGACCTTGGACTAGATGTGGACCCGTCTAAGGGTGCAGTTTCCATGGATGAGAGGAGGGATGGTGCGGCCATGTTTGCCTCATCACCATGGTGTCTTCTTTCACAGCGCCGTCATCACCACCATCAACAATGACGAGGTGTGGTTCAAACGACTGGACGGCACCAAGTCCAAGCTGTACATCTCCCAGCTGCAGAAAGGCAAATACACCATCAAACACTCTTGAAACAGCCAAAGTGTGGTGTGCGCCATCGCACCATGCACCTCACCTTTATTTGCACGCAATGGGACCACCTGTTCACCATCGAGGGATGTGGTCCTCTGTACATATGTATTTATGTTGATAGGGCAAAGTCACAAAGTGTCACGTCTGCACTAAGTCAAGATTGCTGCTAAGACGGAGGGCGATAAAGCGGCGCAATGATCCCTGGAGCTTAGTCCTGTGCCTTTCTGAGACCAGACCTTGGCTGAATTACAACACCTGTGCAGAAAGCAATCAAAAGACTGCGAGTGGGTTCAAACGGGTCAGTTCGTTTTTGCTGCTCCCTACAATCCTGCCTGATACGAGTGTGTGGGTGTGTGTGTGTGTGTGTGCGTGTGTGTGTGTGTGTGTGTGGGGTCAAATATTGCACAAGATGAGGAGGGGAGATTGTAGATCAATTAAGACAGGGGTGTCCAAACTTTTTCTATTGACAGCACCCAGGGGCCATTTAGACGTTTTTCATTTTTAAAACCGTTACGGCTCCCTTCAATTTCACAGAACACTAAAGGTCCCGCAGACCCAAAAGTGTCTTAGTCATTAAAGTGTTAAAAATAAGTCATGTGTTATATTAAACACATGACACATATATATGTTTATATATATATGTATATATATATATTTATATGTATATATGTGTGTCTGTATATATATATATATATATATATAGTTATGATCAAAATTATTCAACCCCCACACAATTTTGGTGTTTTAGCAAGTTGGACATTTATTCCGTATTTTGTTTATAGTCAGATCAAATAAAGATGCATTAAATAGACAAATGCAACTTAAATTACAACATTATATTTTGTAACATACCAAACAGTGTCATTTCTCTTAATATCTCATTGACAAAATTATTCAACCCCTTGAAGATCATAACTCTTAAGAACAGAATTTGAATAAGGTCTTTTCAATCAGCTGTTGAAAACACCTGTAGATGTGATTAGAACCATAACGAGCAACAATTAAACTGATTGAAAAAGACTGTGACGCTCAGCTTCTTGTAGAACATTGTGAAGTCCAGGGAGTGGTCACATAAGTCAAGAGAGGAGGTAATTTCTCTTCATAAGAAAGGATATGGATATAAGAAAATAGCAAAGACATTACACATTCCAAGAGACACAGTTGCGAGCATAATTCGCAAGTTTAAAGCTAAAGGCACAGTGGAAACACTACCTGGGCGTGGTAGAAAGAGGATGCTGTGTGCAACTGCTGTCCGGTATTTGAAGCGTACAGTGGTGAAAAACCCCTGGGTAACAGCTGAGGAACTACAACAGGACATTGCAGAGGGGGGAACGCAGGTTTCGTCCCAGACAATAAGGTGCGCACTACGAGATGAAGGCCTCCATGCCAGAACTCCCAGGCGCACCCCACTTCTGACTACCAGGCACAAGAAAAATAGACTCCAGTATGCCAAAAATCATCTGGACAAACCCCAAAGGTTTTGGGAAACTGTTTTATGGAGTGATGAGACAAAACTGGAACTCTTTGGGCCTATGAATCAACGTTATGTCTGGAGGAGAAAAAATTAAGTTTACAAAGAGAAGAACATCTTGCCTACTGTTAAGCATAGTGGGGGCTCAATCATGCTCTGGGGCTGTTTCTCTGCCTCAGGTAGCGGGAATCTCCAGCGCGTTCAAGGCATTATGAATTCTATTTCCTAGCAGGATATATTAGCTGCAAATGTCATGAAGTCCGTGACGAAGCTGAGGCTTGGGAGACCTTGGACCTTCCAACAGGACAGCGATCCCAAGCATACCTCCAAATCAACATCAGCGTGGTTGCAGAAGAAGGGCTGGAAGACTCTGGAGTGGCCTTCACAGTCGCCAGACCTAAATCCTATAGAAAACCTGTGGTGGGACTTGAAGAAGGCAGTTGCAGCACGAAAGCCCAAGAATATGAATGAACTGGAGGCTTTTGCCCAAGAGGAATGGGCTAAAATACCTGTAGATGGTTGCAAGAAGCTTGTGTCCGGTTATGTATCATGTTTGAAGGATGTAATTACTGCCATAGGGTGTTCTACTAAATACTAAAGATGCATGGAACTAGGGGGTTGAATCATTTTTTCGATGAGATTAAGAAAAATGTCCTTTTTTGTTTTTTTGTAAAATACAGTGTTAGAATTTAAGTTGCATTTGTCTATTTGACACATCTTTATTTCATATGACTATAAACAAAATATGGAATAAATGTCCAACTTGCTAAAACACCAAAATTGTGTGGGGGTTGAATAATATTGATCAGAACTGTATATTTATATGTGTATGTGTGTATGGATACATACATAGATAGTACTTGATTTACTTTATTACATACACACATATATATATATATATATATATATATATATATATATATATATATATTTGTTACATACACACACATATGTGTGTGTATATATAAATATATATATATATATAAATATAAATATGTGTATATATGTACTTTATTACATACATATATATATATATTTGTTACATACACACACATATATGTGTGTATATATATATACACACACACACACACACATATATATATGTGTATATGTATATGTATGTACATATGTATGTATGTGTGTATATATGTATATATATATAATATATATATGTGTGTGTGTATATATATGTATATATGTGTACATACAGAGATAGTACTTTATTTACTTTATTACATACACACACATATATATGTGTGTATAAGTATTTTTATATATATATATATATATATATAGATATATATGTATACATATATATGTATATATGTGTGTGTGTTTTTTTTTTACTTTCAACATTTAGATATGTAAAGATCAACTTCAGAAAAACACAAAATATGCAATGTTTTCCCCCGAGCAATTTCCATAATGGAATGTTTGATGTGAAGTAATTGAAGCCTGCAATAGATGAATAATTCATAGAATCATTGCTTTTGATTCGTTATTGTTTGAACAAAAAATCATTATCTCGTCTCAAAAAATCCTCATGAATGTGTTAAAAAAAAAGGCTATATCAATGTATATCATTTTTACTTTCAAGGCTTACATATGTAGATCAACTTCAGATATATCCGTCTACTATAAGGTTTCATTATATTTTCATTAGCAACAGTGTTATTAAAGTGAAAACCAGCCTGCATGGCAATTTTTTTGTTTGTTGCAATATTGCAAGATTTTGTACTTTACAGTTCACGTGTATGATATTTTATTCCACTTTTATATTTTGTTTTTTGTAAATGTATTTAAAAAAAAGGGCAACTGCCATTTTGATATTTTCATTGAACAATTTTGGTGAACGTTAAAGGTCCCGGGGACCCTAAATGGTCTCAGTCAACAAAGTTGTTTATCAATATTTGTTTTACTTTTAACACTTAAATATTCATACATCAATTGCCATTAAGTCTTTCCCTCCTCTCCCCCAGCAAACCCTGTGTTTGCCTTAAAAAAAAAAAACGTTTTTTTGTTTGTGTTTTTTTTGGGGGGGAGAAAACTAAATGTGCAATATTTTCCCCAAAATATTTTTCAAAGTAAAATATTTAATGTGAAGCAATTTGAGCCGAAATAGGTCAATATTTGTAACACCATTGCTTTTGATTAAATTTTTTTAAACAACAATCTGACTAAAGGTCTCAGGGATCCAAAAGGAGCCCCATTCAAAAATATAAAAATATGTCATATATCTTACTTTCAATGCTTACATCTCTAGATCAACTTCAGATCTATCCGTCCATTGTTACATTTCACCTGTTTGCTTTTTAATTGTACTTTTTTTTGTCATAATATATTTTAAAACGGGCGGGTGCCATTTTGATATTTTTTATTTTCAAAATCATTATGCCTCCACCTCAATTTTGGTGAGCGTTAAAGGTCCCGGGTACCCAAAGAGTACCAAAGGGTCTCAGTCATTAAAAGTGTTTTTAAAAAAGTTCTGTAATATTATTTTACTTTCAACTCTTAAATAGCTTTAGATCAACTTCAGATATAGCCGTTGTCATAACATACATAATACATATATAATTTATTATTTCTTTATTTCAGTATTTTTTATTTATTTCTGTTGTGTGCCCTATTTTTCAAAGAAAAATTTCATTTCATGTAGTGTCAAAGCGCTTTGAGTACCTTGAAGGTAGAAAAGCGCTATACAAGTACAACCCATTTATTTATTGTAACCCATTTATTTCAAAAACACAAATGTATGCAATATTTTTCTCAAAACCATTTGTTAAAAATTTAATATTTAGGTGAAGTAATTGGAGCTTTAAATTGGTAAGTAATATATAACAATATTGCTTTTGGTTCATTTTTCTTTTTTGAACAATGACCGTTAAAAAAAACACACCAAAGATGTCTGGAATCCAAACAGCCACCACTCATAAATGTATTAAAATAACTCATAAATTAATATATATATTTTTTTACTTTCAACAATAAGTCTTTGTTTATTAAGTAATGGCAGTTTTAAAGTAAACAATATGGTGTTATTATTTTCAATATAGCAACATTTTATCGGTACGTTAGACTGTTATGCTCTTTAATTCCATTTTTTATGTTTTTTGTTTTGTTTTGTTTTTTGTAGTAGTATTTTTAAAATGGGCCGTGAGCCACAAATGGCCCCCGTGCCGCACTTTGGACACCCCTGAATTAAGATTAAAGTGAAGAACCTTAATGTCATAAGACAGGAGGTTTTGATTAGGGGAGCCACTAAAGGATCTCGAGTAGTCTTGACCTGTTTTTTTACAGCACTGAATTTTAAATGCCAGCACTGGGCATGACGTTTTGGGATGCTCCCTGGAGAAAGAAGATTTTGTGTTTTGTGTTGGTGTGCCTGATGCTGTCCAAGGTGGAACATCTGTGGCGACATCGAGGCTTCAACTGGTGGGCGGCGTTAAATGAATTGTGTCCATGTATATGTTTGTTGACCTCCTTTCTGTCGCTACAAATAGACCTGAGATGCAAACAAATACGGAATGAATTGTCCTGATCCTGCTGTCTTGTAAAACATATTCTTTCTTTTTGCTTTGTCTCCACAAATATTACCCATGAATGTGCTTGCAACGTAACAAGAGCAAACAAACCAGCGATTCTGATGCAGAAAATTCACATCTTTTTGCCAAATCATTTTAATACTAATATGTGTGTGTATATATATATATATATATATATATATATATATGTGTGTGTATATATAAGTATACATATACATATATATCTGTGTGTGTGTGTATATATATATATATATATATATGAATGTTGTCTGTCTATCTGTGTTGGCCCTGCGATGAGGTGGCGACTTGTCCAGGGTGTACCCTGCCTTCCGCCCGATTGTAGCTGAGATAGGCGCCAGCGCCCCCCGCGACCCCGAAAGGGAATAAGCGGTAGAAAATGGATGGATGGATGGATGAGATAGGCGCCAGCGCCCCCCGCGACCCCGACAGGGAATAAGCGGTAGGTAATGGATGGATGGATGGATATATATATATTGTGTGTATGTATATAAATATATAATGTGTGTGGATATATATATACATATATATATATATACACATAAGTTTATATATATATATACATACGTTTTTATATGTATATATATATATATACATACATACAAATATACACATATTTCCCATTAAATGTGTGCATACATATGTGTATATATATATATATATATATATATACACATGCACGTCTTTATATGTATATCAATTTATACATTGTCTATATATACGTGTGTATATAATATATATTTACATACATATATATGTATGTTATGTATTATAATATGTATATATATATACTGTATATACAATGTTTATACCTGTATACATTAGTATACACACATATATATTCTGCCCTTTGATGAGGTGGCGACTTGTCCAGGGTGTACCCCGCCTTCTGCCTAATTGTAGCTGAGCTTGGCACCAGCGCACCCCGCGACTCCAAAGGGAATAAGCAGTAGAAAATGGATGGATGGATGGACATATAAAGTTATACATAGTGTAAATGTGTGTGTATATATATATATATATATATATATATATATATACATACACATACATGTGTATAAATGTGTGTGTATATGTGTGTTTATATGTATATAATATATATAATTACATACACTTGTGAAAACATTTTATGTATGTATATGTGTGTGTGTGTATATATATATATATATATATATATATATATATACACTGTATATACATATATATTTACTATATATAGATAGATAGTACTTTATTGATTCCTTCAGGAGAGTTCCTTCAGGAAAATTAAAACTATATATATATATATACTAAATCATTTTCTACATTACAGGTCAAAAGAAAAACGTGACATGTACAGCCAATAAAACATGTTTCTAGCTATCATGTGATTTTGTGTGATTAGTGACTCTAGTGCAAACATTAAAAAAAATGTGTACAGTATGGTTGAGTCTCAACTCTATAAGTTAACCAATGTATAACATTACAAACATCAAAGCATGTCTAATAAAAGCAGAAATGTGAAGCATGATTTAAACCAGAGGTGCCCAAATGTGTGGCCGGAAGGCCATCTGCGGCCCGCAAGTAATTTCTTAACGACTCGCGGCACATTCTAAAAATACTTTGAAAAATAATAAAAATTATAAATTGTGGTATATAAGATCAAACGGGTGTAATGTAACAAGAAAAAAATGATACGTAAACTCTTATAACACAGCTGCCATGCAGGTTGTTGTTTTTTTAAACAGGCATCAATCGAAAATATGTAATCAAAATCATTGTTACACATTTTTGACCTATTCAACGCTCCAATTATGTCACATCAAATATGCCACAGTGAACAATTTTTAGGGGGGACTATTGCATATTTAGTGTGGTTGTGTTATACAAAATGAAAGTTTTCTTTGACAAAAAGGCCATAAAAAATATTTTTTTAAAAACATCAACGGATAGATCTGAAGTTGATCTCGAGCAGTGGTCCTCAAACTTTTTTCACTAAGCGAAACCTCAGATACAACTTGGCTATTCAAGTACCACATTGATGACCAACACTAAAATACAGTAACGTAGAGGCCTAAGTATTCATTAAAAACAAGGCAGAGGTTTTATTTAACAGGAATATATCTTTTTTTTTTTTGGCCACTGTAACATTACACACAGTTTGAACAGTAAGACTGTGTTTAAATATTTAATTAGGTGATTTTTTTAAGAATAACTTACCTGGAGATTTTTAGCATTGAGAGTAAAAAAAATTAAATGTAAAACTTATTTTTAACACTTTGTATGAGTGGGTCCCCAATGATTTTGTGTTTTTTTTTTTTTTTTTAACACATTGCTCAAATAATAATAATGAAATACAAATCAGGAGGAACAGTGTGGTTTTCGTCCTGGTCGTGGAACTGTGGACCAGCTCTGTACTCTCGGCAATGGTTCTTGAGGGTGCATGGGAGTTTCTCTAACCAGTCTACATGTGCTTTGTGGATTTGGAGAAGGCATTCGACCGTGTCCCTCGGGAAGTCCTGTGGGGAATGCTCAGAGAGTACGGGGTATCGGACTGTCTTATTGTGGCAGTCCGCTCCCTGTATGATCAGTGTCAGAGCTTGGTCCGCATTACCGGCAGTAAGTCGGACACATTTCCAGTGAGGGTTGGACTCCACCAAGGCTGTCCTTTGTCACTGATTCTGTTCATAACTTTTATGGACAGAATTTCTAGGCGCAATCAAGGCGTTGAGGGGTTCCGGTTTGGTGTCCGCGGGATCATGTCTCTGCTTTTTGCAGATGATGTGGTCCTGATGGCTTCATCTGGCCGGGATCCTCGGCTCTCACTGGATCGGTTCGCAGCCGAGTGTGAAGCGACCGGAATGAGAATCAGCACCTCCAAGTTCGAGTCCATGGTTTTCACCCGGAAAAGGGTGGAGTGCCATCTCCGGGTTGGGGAAGAGACCCTGCCCCAAGTGGAGGAGTTCAAGTACCTAGGAGTCTTGTTCACGAGTGAGGGAAGAGTGGATCGTGAGATCGACAGGCGGATCGGTGCGGCGTCTTCAGTAATGCGGACGTTGTACCGATCCGTTGTGGTAAAGAAGGAGCTGAGCCGGAGGGCAAAGCTCTCAACTTACCGGTCGATCTACGTCCCCATCTTCACCTATGGTCATGAGCTTCGGGTCATGACCGAAAGGTTAAGATCACATACAAGCTGCCGAAATGAGTTTCCTCCGCCGTGTGGCGGGGCTCTCCCTTAGAGATAGAGTGAGAAGCTCTGCCATCCGGGAGGAACTCAAAGTAAAGCCGCTGCTCCTCCACATCGAGGAAGACCCAGAACATATTGGGAAGACTATGTCTCCCGGCTGGCCTGGGAATGTCTCGGGATCCCCCGGGAAGAGCTAGACGAAGTGGCTGAGAAGAGGGAAGTCTGGGCTTCCCTGTTTAGGCTGCTGCCCCCGCGACCCGACCTCGGATAAGCGGAAGAAGATGGATGGATGGATGGAAATCACTGGTGTTTTTAAGGCTCTAGTTACTTCACATCAAATATTCTATTTTCAAATTGTTTTGGGGGTAAAATATTCCATATTTCGTGTTTTTGTCATGTTTTTTGTTGTTTTTTTTTACAAAAAGGGCATAAAATAGTTTTTGTTAAGTCATATTGACTGATATACCTGAAATTAATCCAGAGATGTAAGCATTAAATAATATTAATAATACAACTAAATAAATAAGAATTATTTTTAACATTTTTAAGATCGAGACCTTTCCCACTCATTGCCACCAATTGTAAGGGGAGCCCTCAAGGAAAATAATCTATTATGTTGTCGAAGTTATAAAAGCTTTTAATATCAAAATGGCCCCGGAATGTTTTACTTTTTCAGTAGGCGGCCCTCAGTGGAAAAAGTTTGGGTAAAAATGGAACTTTATGCGTACTAATTAAGTCATTTCAAATGAAGGCGGCACATCAAACATTTTGGACCGGCTGTCATAAACCACGTGACTAAGACGATTGGTTGTCGTGAGTCACGTGACTTGCCCAGGATATGGCCTCCCCACAGGCGGCGTGTCAGGTAAGTTAGCTCTTTTCATTTTCGTCACTGAAGGCAATGTTTGAATCAATTTTACAATTCTAATGTGTCAACAAGTGTCGAATATCCTAATTTAAAAACATGTTAATACAAAAAAAGCTCCGGAAGTCGAGCTCTTGGCTTTAAAGTCGCCATGGCGAGACTGAAGTGACATTGTATCCCAATAGCAATTAGCTACTTATTTAAATGATGTTATTTAGTTAAATTCATGATATTTTTCTGATAATATGCACCAATAGCTCTTATTTTGTTTTTGTGAAAAGTAACCGTAGTGTTAAGTCTGGGTCAATGTATGTTTTGATCATTGAATTAAAACAACCGATTGATTTATTTTATTTTATTTTTTAAAACACAATAAAATAGGAAAACAACGCGTTGTTTTTTTTTGGTGTCGAACACCTATATAAACAACATTAAAGTTTGACACAAAAACTTTTATATTAACGTAACATAAATGCAATTCAGCCCGCGGTTTAGTCTTGAGATGTCAACTTCCGGTTCCGGTGTCAGAATATGAAAAACGTGTGTTTATGATAAATCTTTTTATTTCTGTGAACTGATGATTTTCAATTTTGTTTGTAAAATATAAAATGAAACTGAGCCGTGTTGTAGTTCTCGTTATTTCGCTTCAAATATATATTATATATCCATCCATCCATTTATCAACCGCTTATTCCCTTTTGGGTTCGCGGAGGGCGCTGGACAAGTCGCCATCTCATCGCAGGGCCAACACAGATAGACAACATTCACACACTGGTGCTAACTTCCTTTTTTTTTTTACATTTGATTTTATGTATTATAATTTTTATACATTAAATTATGCTGACAATTTCATTGAAAAAATGTGCAAAGAGCAAAATATGTTTAGAAAATTAGTTTGCTAAACTACATTTTTTAATTTAGTGCGGAAATATTCAATATAAAAAAAAATCACTGCAGAAATATTCAGTTTAAAAATAGTTTAAAAATTCAGTGCAAAAGACTAGAAAAATAATTGCAGAAAAATGTTTGTGTACAAAAAGTGTTAAAACATGTTGTCGATTGAAAATTCAGTGTAAAAAATTAATCCATCCCTCCATCCATTTCTACCGCTTATTCCATTTTAGCCCCCTAAAATGGGGGGGGGGGGGGGCTGGTTCTAACTTTATTTTTTTTTTTTACATTTGATTTTATGTAACATAATTTTTATAGATTAAATTATGCTGACAATTTCATTGAAAAAATGTGCAAAGAGCAAAATATGTTTAGAAAATTAGTTTGCTAATCTACATTTTTTAATTTAGTGCGGAAATATTCAATATAAAAAGAATCACTGCAGAAATATTCAGTTTATGAAAAATAGTTTAAAAATTCAGTGCAAAAGACAAAAAAAAATAATTGCAGAAAAATTCAGTGAAAAATGTTTGTGTACAAAAAGTGTTAAAATATGTTGTCGAATGAAAATTCAGTGTGAAGTGAAGTGAATTATATTTATATAGCGCTTTTCTCAAGTGACTCAAAGCGCTTTACATAGTGACACCCTATATCTAAGTTGCATTTAAACCAGTGTGGGTGGCACTGGGAGCAGGTGGGTCAAGTGTCTTGCCCAAGGACACAACGGCAGTAACTACGATGGCACAAGCGGGAATCGAACCCGCAACCCTCAAGTTGCTGGCACGGCCACTCTACCAACCGAGCTATGCCGCCCATGTAAAAAATTAATCCGTCCATCCATCCATTTTCTACCGCTTATTCCCTTTTGGGAGGGGGGGTTGCTGCTAACTTCCTTTTTTTTTTTTTACATTTGATTTTATGTAACATAATTTTTATACATTAAATTATGCTGACAATTTCATTGAAAAAATGTGCAAGGAGCAAAATATGTTTAGAAAATTTGTTTGCTAATGTACATTTTTTAATTCAGTGCGGAAATATTCAATATAAAAATCACTGCAGAAATATTCAGTTTATGAAAAATAGTTTAAAAATTCAATGCAAAAGACTAAAAAAATTATTGCAGGAAAATTCAGTGAAAAATGTTTGTGTACAAAAAGTGTTAGAACATGTTGTCGATTGAAAATTCAGTGTAAAAAATCCATCCATCCATTTACTACCGCTTATTCCCTTTTTTTTGGGGGGGGGGGGCGCTAACTTCTTTTTTTTTTTTTTTTACATTTGATTTTATGTAACATAATTTTTATACATTAAATTATGCTGACAATTTCATTGAAAAAATGTGCAAGGAGCAAAATATGTTTAGAAAATTAGTTTGCTAATGTACATTTTTTAATTTAGTGCGGAAATATTCCATATAAAAAAAATCACTGCAGAAATATTCAGTTTATGAAAAATAGTTTAAAAATTCAATGCAAAAGACTAAAAAAATTATTGCAGGAAAATTCAGTGAAAAATGTTTGTGTACAAAAAGTGTTAGAACATGTTGTCGATTGAAAATTCAGTGTAAAAAATCCATCCATCCATTTACTACCGCTTATTCCCTTTTTTTTGGGGGGGGGGGGGCGCTAACTTCTTTTTTTTTTTTTTTTACATTTGATTTTATGTAACATAATTTTTATACATTAAATTATGCTGACAATTTCATTGAAAAAATGTGCAAGGAGCAAAATATGTTTAGAAAATTAGTTTGCTAATGTACATTTTTTAATTTAGTGCGGAAATATTCCATATAAAAAAAATCACTGCAGAAATATTCAGTTTATGAAAAATAGTTTAAAAATTCAGTGCAAAAGAGTAAATAAATAATTGCAGAATAATTCAGTGAAAAATGTTTGTGTACAAAAAGTGTTAAAACATGTTGTCGATTGAAATTTCATTATAAGAAATCCATTGCAGAAATATTCAGTGGAAAAAAAGTTACTGTATAAATAAATATACACTGCAGAAATGTGTGTAAGAATTAAGTGTATTGAACTGTAAAAAAAATGACTGCAGAAAAAAATAGTGTGTAAAAATTTGGTGTATAAAAAATAACTTCAGTGCAGAAATATTCAGTGTATAAAAGTGCAATGCAAAAAAAATCATTGGAAAAATGTTTGTATATAAAAAGTGTTAAAATGTGTCCGATTAAAAATTCAGTGTGAAAATAATCCATTGCAGAAATATTCAGTGCAAAAAAGTCAGTGTATGAATAAATATACAGTGTAAAAAATTAAGTGTAGAAATGTGTATAAAAAAAATGTGAGAAAAAAAAATCAGAGCATAAGAAAAATAGTTTGTAAAAATTTGTTGTATAAAAAACATTGGAAAAAAATCTGTGCAAAAATAAATAGTTTGTATAATTTGGTGTATTAAAAACATAAACAAATTCAGTGCAGAAATGTTTGTAAAAATTAAGTGTATAAAAGAACTGTAAAAAAAAAAATTCAGTGCAGAAAAATAATAGTGTAAAAATTTGGGGTATAAAAAACATTGTAAAATAATTCTGTGCAGAAATATTCAGTGTATAAAAGTTAGTGTATAAAAAAAAAATACAGTGTAAAAAAAATCTGTGCAGAAATATGTGTAAAAATTAAGTGGATAAAAAAACTAAAAATAAATTCAATGCAGAAAAAAAAGTGTGTAAAAATTTGGTGTATAAAAAACATTGTAAAATAATTCTGTGCAGAAATATTCTGTGTATAAAATGCCATGCAAAAGAATTCAGTGCACAAATTGTTGTATATAAAAATTGTTAAATCGTGTAGTCGATTGAAAATCCATCCATCCATCCATTTCTACCGCTTATTCCCTTTAGGGTCGCGGAGGGCGCTGGTGCCTATCTCAGCTACAATCGGGCGGAAGGCAGTTTACACCCTGGACAAATCGATACCTCATCGCAGTCGATTGAAAATGCGGTGTAAAAAAAACAAAACATTGCGAAATATTCTGTGCAAAAAAGCTAGTGTATGCATAAATATACATTGTAAAAAAAATCAGGGTATAACTGTGTAAAAATTAAGTGTATGAAAAAAATAAAAAATAATCAGTTCAGAAAAAGTGTAAAAAAGTGTAAAAAATTCCGTGCAAAAAAAAGTGTAAAAAATTGGTATACAAAAAACTAAAAAAAAATTCAGTGCAGAAAAAAAAAGTGCAAAAAGTTTGGTGTATTAAAAACAAACAAATTCAGTGCAGAAATATTCAGTGTATAAAAATGCACTGCCAAAAATTGTGTGCAAACATTTTTGTGTATAAAAAATGTTAAAACATGTAGTCGATTGAAAATTCAGTGTAAAATAAAATCCATAACAAAAATACTAAGTGCAAAAAAGTTAGTGTATAAATTAAAATACAGTGTACAAAATTTAATGCACAAATGTTTGTAAAAAATTAAGTGTATAAAAAAACTAAAAAAAAAAATTCAGTGCAGAAAAGAATAATGTGTAAAAATGTGGTGTAAAAAAATTGTGCAGAAATATTTGTTGCTTTGAAACTCCCCTTATTGGCTGGTTTTTACTCAAGATGGATTGCTTCCGTCTTAATTTTCTGGAAGTGGGTCTTGAGTTTAGAAGCAACAAATATTTCTGCACTAAATTTATATACAATACGTTTTATTTAATAACATTCTCAACATAATTTGTTATGGAAAAAAAACAGTTAGATAAATGCATTTTTCAACAAAAAAAAAACGTGTAATAAAGACATAAATCCACATCCATAGCCAGTGCCTCACTGTAGGCTACTTTTGCTGCAGTACAACTTGTGTCCACAAGATGTCGGCAGAGCTCCAGCGTGGAGATGCTGCAAGCAATGGGAGCGGGTAGGTGGCCTTTGAATCTGGGGCACCCTGCTGTGGGAGCCTTCCAGCTGCTGAGAGAGAGAGAAGGGAGGGATTGAAGGCCTGGCTTGATCACAGCTTGCTGCAGGAGAGAGGGAGAGGAAAGTCTCCATCAAGCCATCAAAGGCTGCCTTCTCTTCCCCAGCTATGCAGCATCTCTTCACAGCATTCCTTCAGTCTTTATCGCCTTCAAAAAACACCTTAACCCTTTGGTTGTGGTAAATGTCGCGGGGACCTGAAAGTCTTAAAAGTTAGTCATATGTCATTTTTTTTTTTTTATTTCATGGCTTAAATCTCTAGATTACCTTCAGATTTATCTGCCGATATGACGTTTTTTTTCTTTGTTTTCTGCCCTTTTTGTCAAAGAAAGCCTTTTTTTTTACGCCAAAAACTAACTATGCCATATTCCTGCATCCACGCACAATATTTTGAAATCTTATGTCATTACCAACGTCGTTTTTATTTTAAGTTGTTGGCAGATTCAAAGCAATTAATCGTCTAAAATGGATGTCCAATGTGCGGCCCTTCGCTCATTTTTTTAACGGACTGCGGCACCAGCATTAGCATTGTAATATTAGCATGCTAGCTTTTATTTTTTTTAAACACATTTTTCAGTTACACACCTCAGCGTCAACTGTTTTGTAACTCGACGAATGTTACTTGTTAGCATGCTAATGTTAAAAGAATGGCTTTTTTCATGAATTTTGTGAATATAAATATATTTTGGTGCTTGATGCGGTACAATCATTAGCATTGTAATATTAGCATGCTAGCTTATTTTTTATTTATTTTTTCTACAAATTACACACCTACGCGTCAACTATTTTGTTACCTGGCAAATGTTACTTGTTAGCATGCTAATGGTATTATGCCGACTTTTTATTTTTTTTAATTTTGTAAATATAAATATTTTGCGATGAGGTGGCGACTTGTCCAGGGTGTACCCCGCATTCCGCCCGATTGTAGCTGAGATAGCCGCCAGCGCCCCCCGCGACCCCAAAAGGGAATAAGCGGTAGAAAATGGATGGATGGAAATATTTTTGGTGCTTGATGCGGTACAATCATTAGCATTGTAATAATAGCACGCTAGCATTTTTTTTAAATCAAATTTTGCAGTGACACAGCTCAGTGTCAGCTATTTGTTACTTTGCGAATGTTACTTGTTAGCTTATTATTTTTTGTATTTTATTTTTTTCTACAAATTTTGCAGTTACACATCTACGCGTCAACTATTTTGTTACCTGGCGAATGTTACTTGTTAGCATGCTATGCTATTAGACTGGCTTTTTTATATTTTATTTTGTAAATCTAAATATTTTTGGTGCTTGATGCGGTACGATCATTAGCATTGTAATAATAGCACGCTAGCATTTTTTTAAAATATAATTTTGCAGTGACACACCTCAGTGTCAACTATTTGCTACTTTGCGAATGTTACCTGTTAGCATGTTTATGTCATTAGGCTGGCTTTTCTCATGAATTTTGTAAATAGAAATATTTTTTGGTGCTTGGTGCGACAATCATTAGCATTCTAATATTAGCATCCTAGCTTTTATTAATTGTATTAATTTTTTTTTACAAATTTTGCAGTTCCACTCCTCAGCGTCAACTATTTTGTAACTTGACAAATATTACCTGTTAGCATGCTAATGTAATTAGGCTGTTTTTTTTCACCAATTTTGTAAATATAAATATATTTTGGTACTTGATGCAACACAATAATTAGCATTCTATTATTAGAATGCAAGCTTTTTTTTTTTTTTTTTTTTTTCACAAATTTTGCAGTGCCGCACTTCAGTGTCAATTATTTTGTAACCTGACGAATGTCACCTGTTAGCATGCTAGTGTTATTAGGCTGGCTTTTTCCACAAATTTTGTAAATGTAAATATATTTTGGTGCTTGATGCGGTACAATCATTAGCATTGTAATAGCATGCTAGCTTTTTGTTTTTATTTTATTTTTTTTTACAAATTTTGCTGTTGCACACCTCAGCGTCAACTATTTTGTTACTTGGCTAATGCTACTTGTTAGCATGCTAATGTTATTAGCCTGGCTTTTTTTTTTTTTACAAATTTAGTAAATACAAATATATTTTGGTGCTTCATGCGGCACGATCACAGTCATTAGCATTAAATATTTTGTTACTTGATAAATGTTACCTGTTAGCATGCTAACATCAGTAAGCTGTTTTTTTGTTTTTTTTAGCAAAATTTGTAGGTGCTCACCTGAGTCATACTTAACTTGCATCAAAAACCCTTACATTTGATGTCCAAATGCACTACAAAAACAATGCAATGTTATTTCTCACTTGCTATTAGCTAATCACAATTTGGCCATTAAAGGCAGGCTACAGCTAATGGTGGCAAATTTATTTGACAACAATGCAACTTCTGATGACAGCTGCTGCTACCACTATTAAGAAATGCCGTCTTGGCTTGAACAGCGTTAAAACGGCATTAGAAAATCATTAAACTAGATTTGCTGATACTTGCAGAAACCCTGTGTGAGCAAGTAAACACATGCATCCATCCTTTTTCTACTGTTTGTCCCTTTTTGACATGGTGGGGGATGCTGGAGCCTATGAGTCATATTTTTTGTTACTCTGTTACTACCTGCCCAGCATTCTAACTGTTAGGATTTTCCTTTGGCTTTGGCTCTACACAGACTATTTCTACCGAAATTGCATTGTCCAGTTCTTTGGAAAACAAATTCTAAATATTGTACTGTTTTTGAGAGGAAAACTACCAAAATGGCCACCACATCCTTTTATTTATCAGTCTGTGGCCCTCAGTGGGAACCATTTGGGGACTCTGGTCTAATATGAATGTATGGTACTTTACAGTGCCAGGCGTTGAAGGGTCAGATTACACCTCTAATAGGATTTGCACATATTTCAAAGGGAAATTCTTGTATTCATTTGGTTTTCATAGAAAAAGTATTATAAAATAACATGTTTACAGCACATGGAAACATGGCCATTGTAAAAGGGAGTCAATGGGGGACAAAAGGGTCCCAGGGAACTCCAGTGTATACTTACTCAATAGCTCAGGCTAAAAATAACGTGGCAAAGAACGCACAGTGCACATTTTGAGAGGAAAATTATTTTGTATGATGTCATCCTCAGAGGCAATAAAAAGACCCAAAAGGGTCCCAGGTCGTCCCCAAGGGGAGAGAGGTTTGTTTTCTTCGAACTGTGGCGACCACTCGTAACATTTCGGGAGACTTTCTCCTGTGACGAGTTGGGTCCTGATGCAGGAGCGGCGCCCGGCCACAGGCATCATCCATACTTAACGAGCAAGTAGGACTGGAGGGTCATTGGGACGTGTTGACTGCAGCAGTGGGGCTAATTAGACCGTGAAAGTGTCACTCTCTGCTGAATTACTTAGATCTCCGCCGCAGTGTGTGATGTGTGTGTGTGTGTGTGTGTGTGTGTGTGTGTGTGTGTGTGTGTGTGTGTGTTATGTGTCTATATGTATGTATATATATGTGTGTGTGTGTGAGATGTACAGCCATGCTTTTGTGTATGTACATGTGTGTATGTGTGTTTTTGCCATGTGTCTATATGTATGTATATATGTGTGATGTACATCCATGCGTCTATGTATGTATGTATATATGTGTGTGTTGTCCCCATGTGTCTGTATGTATGTATGTATATGTGTTGTTGTCCTAATGTGTTTATATGTATGTATATATGTGTGTATGTTGTCCCCATGTGTCCATATGTATACATGTGTGTGTGTGGGTTGTCCCCATGTGTTTATATGTGTTTATATGTGTGTGTGTTTTCCCCATGTGTTTATATGTATGTATGTATGTATGTATGTATATATATATATATATATGTATGTATGTATGTATGTATGTATGTATGTATGTATGTATGTATGTATGTATGTATGTATGTATGTATATATATATATATATATATATATATATATATATATATATATATATATATATATATATATAATGTGTATGTATGTATGTATCTATATGTGTGTGTGTGTGTGTTATCCCCATGTGTCAATATGAATGTGTATATACATGTGTATTGTGTCCCCTTGAGTCTATATATATATATATATATATATATATGTGTGTGTGTGTGTGTGTGTGTGTATGTATGTATGTTGTCCCTATGTGCCTATATGTATGTATATGTGTGTGTGTTTTTATATGAACGTATATGTGTGTGTTGTCCCATGTGTCTATATATATATATATATATATATATATATATATATATATATATATATATGTATATGTGTGTGTGTGTGTGTGTCTAGTCCCCATGTGTCTATATATATATATGTATGTATGTATGTATGTATGTATGTATATATATGTATATATATATATATATATATATATATATATATAATGTGTATGTATGTATGTATCTATATGTGTGTGTGTGTGTGTTATCCCCATGTGTCAATATGAATGTGTATATACATGTGTATTTTGTCCCCTTGAGTCTATATATATATATATATATATATATATATATATATATATATGTGTGTGTGTGTGTGTGTGTGTGTGTGTGTGTGTGTATGTATGTATGTTGTCCCTATGTGCCTATATGTATGTATATGTGTGTGTGTTTTTATATGAACGTATATGTGTGTGTTGTCCCATGTGTCTATATATATATATATATATATATATATATATATATATATATATATATATATGTGTGTGTGTGTGTCTAGTCCCCATGTGTCTATATATATATATATATATATATATGTATATATATATATATATATACAAACCCTGTTTACAAATGAGTTGGGAAATTGTCTTAGATATAAATATAAATGGAATACAATGATTTGCAAATCATTTTCAACCCATATTCAGTTGAATATGCTATATAGACAACATATTTGATGTTCAAACTGATAAACTTTTTCTTTTGCAAATTTAATCATTAACTTTAGAATTTGATGCCAGCAACACGTGACAAAGAAGTTGGGAAAGGTGGCAATAAATACTGATAAAGTTGAGGATTGCTCATCAAACACTTATTTGGAACATCCCACAGGTGTGCAGGCTAATTGGGAACAGGTGGGTGCCATGATCGGGTATAAAAACAGCTTCCCATAGAAGGCTCAGTTTTTCACAAGAAAGGATGAAGCGAGGTACACCCCTTTGTCCACAACTGCGTGAGCAAATAGTCAAACAGTTTAAGAAAAACGTGTCTCAAAGTGCAACTGCAAGAAAATTAGGGATTTCAACATCTGCGGTCCATAATATCATCAAAAGGTTCAGAGAATCTGGAGAAATCACTCTATGTGACCGTGACATTCGATCCCTCAGACGGCACTATATTAAAAACCGACATCAATCTTTAGAGGATATCACCACATGGGCTCACGAACACTTTAGATGGATGTAAATAAGTATTTATTTCAGCATAAAAGTGTAGATTTTTTTGCTTCATCATGAAATGATGATAATGGGGACAAGCAGTAGAAAATGGATGGAATGAGGGTGTGCCAGGGTATACATGCATATGACAAATTTAATTGATTATTCTCACTTGTATGTGGATCATCAGTTGTCTAAAAAACGCCACATCTCCACTTTCATGGCAAATAATGCCAACAAACGTAAACTTTGGCAAGTTAGTTTCAATGTCATTTAATAGAGTGGCACTCAATGCCTTTTGCACTTCATCTTTGTTTTGCCATTGGCCATAAGCTGTGTGTTCCCCTTTAAGAATGGCGGAATGTGGGGTGAGTGAGGTGCTATCATGTTAAGGGGTGTTACTAGCATGGTGGATGTCTGCTTGGCTTTGTGCAAAACAAAAAATGAGTTGTAACAAATGAAAGGCCTCGTCATAGATCGGAACTTTAGGGACCCAAATTGGAGGGTGTTTATTGGTGCCTGTTGAGGCTGGATCTTTGAAAATCCGTGCACCCGGTCGTAAAGGTGTTTTTTTTCTTAGTCCGTTTACATGGCGAGCAAAACATCTTTCCATCTTTATAAGTGAGATATTTGCTGAAAAGTGGCTCTTAAAGCCACCTTCCAATGAAGCTTCGCTTCTTGGGTTTATTGCTCGCCATGACCAAAACTATAACACCCGGGAGTCCTGATATCGGAAATTGCAGTATTTGTGATCGATAATACTTTCCGCGAATCAAAATTTAAGAAATTGTACCGGAAAGTGCAGCACTTTTTAAGTCGACCAGTAATTAATAATTAGTGTGTGTGTTGTCGCCATGCGTCTATATGTATGTATATATAGTATGTACCTGTATATACATACATACATATAGACGCATGGCGACAACACACCATGCGTCTGTATGTGTGTGTGTGATGTAGATCCATGCGTGTATATATATATATATATATATATATATATATATATATATATATATATATATATATATATATATATATATATATATATTAGGGGTGTGGGAAAAAATCAATTCGAATACGAATCGAATCGTTTACGTTGTGCTATTCAGAATCGATTCTCATTAAAAAAAAAAAATTTTTTTATTTTTTTTAATGTAAAATGTTTTTTTTAATTTTTTTAATCAATCCAACAAACCACTACACCGCAATACCATAACCATGCAATCCAATTCCCAAACCAAACCTGACCCAGCAACACATTTAGAACTGCAATAAACAGAGCAATTGAGAAGACACAAACACGACACAGAACAAACACAAAGTAATGAAACAAAAATGAATATTATCAACAACAGTATCAACATTAGTCATAATTTCAGCATAGCAGTGATTAAAAATCCCTCACTGACATTTTCATTAGACATTTATAAAACATTTTAAAAAAGAAC